>NC_055999.1:59246630-59565916 GCF_018446385.1 Zingiber officinale | reverse complement strand
TAGTCAATACCTGATCCAAGGTTCTATTGGTAAGCACGATTATAAGATGGGATAAGAAATACGATCACAAATTGTGAGTTGTCATGACCAAAGCCAGAGTCAACTTTTCCAAAGTGGAATATCTAATCTTAACATCCTTCAAATGATGGGCAGTGAAATATATAAAAGGTGCTGAGTGCTACACTCCTTTTGAAGTAAGATCAAGCTGACTGCTTCTTCGATCATGGCCAAGTGTGCTAGAGCGTCTCTCCGCAATGAGCTTAAAAAGTAGAGGCAAATTGGCCAGGTATTCCTTGAGTTCAGTAAAGGTCTGTTGAAACTTGTTATCCCACTTAAACTAAGTTGACTTCCGAAGAACCTTGAAAAAGGGTAAGCTCTTGTCAACTGATCTAGATATGAATCGGGAGAGTGCTATGATTTGTCCGACTAACCTCTATGTCTCTTGATGTTTTTGGAGAGGGATATCTTACAATGCTTGAACTTTCTCCGGGTTGGTCTCAATTCCTTGTTTGATTATGATGTAACCGAGAAAACAACCAACCTTGACTCTGAATAAACACTTGTTTAGATTTAGTTTAAGACCATATTGGCACAACGTGCCACAAGTCTCCTTGATGTCATCAATCAAGTCCTTAACCCAAGTACTCTTGATCAAAATGTCGTCCATATTAACCTTGACATTCCTCTCGACTTGTTTGCTTGAAGACGCGATCCATCAATCATTGATATGTTGCCCCTATATTTTTTAGTCAAGAGCATAATGACAATGTAATAGAAGGTCTCATCCGAGGTGACAAAACTAACTTTTTCTTGATCTTTGACCACCAAGGGGATCTGGTGGTAGCCTTGATATGCATCCAGCATGCATATGAGTTTATAACCCGAGGTCGAGTTCACCAATTGATCAATTCTAGATAGGGATAGCATTCCTTCGAACAAGCTTTGTTGAGATTCTGAAAGTCCATGTAGACCCTCTATTTGCCCTAGGCTTGGGAACCACCACCACATTAGCTAATTAGGTTAGGAAATGAACCTCCCGAATATGACCAAACACCATCAACTTGGTTATCTCGACTTTGATTATTTTGTTTTGTTCGGGCCTAAAGTGTTACTTCTTTTGTTGGACAAGTTGAGCTTCCAGGTTGGTGTTGAGTCGGTGTTCCATGACCCTCTATTTGCCCCAGGCTTGGGAACCACCACCACATTAGCTAACTGGATTAGGAAATGAACCTCCCGAATATGACCAAACACCATCAACTTGGTTATCTCGACTTTGATTATTTTATTTTGTTCGGGCCTAAAGTGTTACTTCTTTTGTTGGACAAGTTGAGCTTCCAGGTTGGTGTTGAGTCGGTGTTCCATGATTCAGGGTGATACCCACATGACCTCCTTGACCGACCAAGCGAAGACATTCTACTTATGAGAGAGGCAAATAACTACCTTTTGTTTCAACTCAGGAGGAGGTTGATTGTTACCCGAGTAGTATGATTTGGCCACTCGAGTACTATTGATACTTCTTCATGTTTCTCTGTCAGTTGAGCTAGAGGGGTGTCATGAACGAGCTAGAGGGGTGTCATGAACGAGCTAGACCTCAGCTTGTCGATTCTATTGTTCTTCTAAGAGTCGACCTTCACCAACTCAACATAGAACTTTTGTGCACCTATTTGGCCGCCTCTGACTTCACCCACTTGGTCATCCATCAAGACTTTATCTTTTGGTGATAAGTGGACATCATGACTTGGAACAAGCTCAAGGTGGGCCGACCTAGAATTTGTAGGTGGATGAGGCACTGCCCACTGTGAATACATTGATTCGAGTTTACTTTCAAGGTTCTTCCCCAGGGATATCGGGAGACTAATATGCTAGAGTGGCTCTACCTCATATCCAATAAAAATGAACAATGTTATAGAGATGGGTCACAATTCATGCTGATCTATTTGTATCTAGTCAAAGGCCTATTTGAAAAGCATATTCACCGAGCTACCAATATCAATGAAGACCCTCACTACATGGTAATTAGCTATGAGAGTCCATATCACTAGTGCGTCCTCATGAGGAGTAGCTACTCCTTCCAGGTCTCGAGGGCCAAAACTGATTAGTGGTCTCTCTCTTCCCAAGATTTAGAGCCAATTTCACAACTCTCGATTCTCTGACCATGAATCTTCTTGGCTCGATATGAGTCTCTATCGATCGAGCCTCTCGAGATCATGTTGATTTCTCCTCGACACGAGTGACCTTCTTAAACATTTTTCGAGATGGACTAGTTGTTGACACTGCGTTGGCTCACGTGATCGAGACCTCCTTCTCGGGGGCGTGCCCCTTCACTGATTGGATCGGTGATCCGATGAATCTCTTCGATCGGTTCGACGTTTCGAATTCTCTTCTCAAGCATATCTATTTAGAGATTGTTGAGGGGGCATTGGAGATGATTTGTGAACGGGCAGACACTTTTTAGTGGCACAACAGAGTTTTCTAGCATACTATTAAAATTAATGGGTGTAATGCTGGCAAGATAGGTGGTAAATACAGTAGTGTTCCAATTTTTCATTATCCAACTACTTGGGTCCAAGTCAGAAGTTGGGGGGCTACTTTTACTATTTGCAAGGTGTTTCCCCCTATCCTGCACTAAGTATACTAGTTGTTGGGAAATGAACCCTTGTGTCGAAGAGGTGATGGAGGAGCCTTGCACTCCAATCGAGCTAGTATTCATGTTGGTGTCATGACTTCCTTCTTCCCTACGGTTTGAGCTTCTTCTATATTAATATACTTCTCCTCGATCCAAGAGGTGAGCAAAAGTTGTTAGAAGCTTCTTTACCAGAGATCTGAAGAGGTATCTTTGTAGGTCTTGAGAGAAAGCACTTACGAGAATTTCAAAAGTAGCTGAGGGCACATCCAAAGCAACTTTGCTAAATTGATGTATGTAGTCTCTCAAGCTCTCTTTAGTCGTATGTTTCAAGATGAACAAATTGAGAGGTGTCTTAGTACTTACTGCTAGCAAAGTGATATAGGAATGTGACCTTGAAGACAACGAAAGTTTGAATGGATGAGGATAGTAGTCGGTTAAACCACCACTGAGCTAAGCTAGAGAGAGTCATTAGAAAGATTCTATACTTGACGCCATCGATGTACTGATGAAGTAGATAACTGTTCTCGAATCAGTCTAGATGGTCCTCGGGGTCAGTTGAATCAGTGTATTGCCCAAGCTGTGGTGTTTAGAAATTACGTGGTAGCTTGTCGTCCAAGACTTGGCTTGAGAAAGGCATGCCCTGGGAACTCCTTTCTTCAGCATGCAAGGGTTCTTTATCTTTATTTGGTTTGGAGGAGACATTTCTCCTGCCATTGATCCATTTGAGTTCTCTTCTAGTGGGACCTGGTCTTGCTTTGTGGTTTGGTGAAGGTGGCCGAAGGAGGGCCTACTGGGCCCATTGGCACTCGACTGGGGATGCACCTCGGTCGTACGTTCTCAGAAGTCGGATTTGCAGGAGGGAATCTTTGTAGAACCCTCTGCACTACCAGATCAATTAACATATGGAAATCTTCTTGGGTCATGGTAATAGTCTCACTTTGGGCCATGTGGCCTGTGGAACTGGGGTCACCCTCAACTGTTCTCCTGGGTTCCGCCATCTCAACATCTCAGTTGAGGTCATTTCCCATAGACAACACCAATTTATTCTTGTCTGAGATCGCGATCTGATGAGTCATTTGGAGGTGACAGTGGAGGAAAAGAACTTGAATTCTTCGATGATGAAAAAATCACCTAGGATATCTGCAACATGTTGGTGCAGTAAGCATCCGACGATCGAACCTCAGTTTTGATAATGGCAAAGGGATTCAAAGTTAAGATTCCTTGTTATCTAACGTGGTTAAATAAGGTTTCAGGAAAGTCCTAACTGTGGTTAGGTAAGGGAAAATCCTAAGGGGGGGGGGGGGGTAACCTTAGGTCCTAGGGGGTGGTAACCCTAGGTGAAGGAAAATCCTAAGGGGGGGTAACCTTAGGTCCTAGGGGGCGGTAACCCTAGATGAAGGAAAATCCTAAGGGGGGGCAACCTTAGGTCCTAGGGGGCGGTAACCCTAGGTGGAGGAAAACCCTAAGGGGTGGCAACCTTAGGTCCTAGGGGGTGGTAACCCTAGGTGGAGAAAAACCCTAGGGGGCGGTAACCCTAGGTCCTAGGGGGTGGTAACCCTAGGCGGAAAGTCCAGTCGGTCTGGAGGACCGGACTGGCAACAGGTAAATCTCCTGAGTGGAGTAGGTGAGGACGCGTTCCCCGTAGAGGGAACAGTAAGCGTCGGGTCGACCTAGGGTTTCCGGTTGGAAATCCGAAGTCAGACCCGGACAGTCTGAAGACTGTCATAAACATTCTTTTATTATTCATACTGTTATTTTGTGCTAATTTTGTGTTGCAGGATATTGTTTGGGACTAACAAGTCTTGCAGGTACAAAATAAGGTAGTTTTCCCTCGGATGAACAGTGTCCGAGGCGCCTCCATGGAGCTTGGAGGCGCCTCGGGTGTAAAGGATGAGCTGGCTGCGAAGCACCATTGGAGGCGCCTTGAAGAAGGCAGAAGGCGCCTTGAGTGAGGTTTAAGGCGCCTTGAATGGATGAAGTTCGACCAGATCAGATTTGATCCACGCGGAAGACCAGGCAGTATGGAGGCGCCTTGAATAGCCTTCAAGGCGCCTTGAACACCCTTTATAAGGGGGTTTCGACCAACACTTCAATACAACAAATACCAAGTGATCTCTCATCAACGTGCAGCTCCAAAAGACGTTCCGAAGTGTTGCTACAAGTGCCCGACGACCCGAAGCTTCAGATTTAGCATTTCTTGTTGTCGGTATAATACTTATAACTTTTTGTACTCATAATTGTAATCTTTTAACGAGCTTATAGTTGTTTCCCATGGAAAGCGATCAAGGATCGTGGGCCTTCGAGTAGGAGTCGCCTTAGGCTCCGAACGAAGTAAAATCTCTCATGTCTCTCTTTGTGTGTTTGTTCTTTATTCCGCTGCTTGTTTTAAACTCCGATAGTCTTCTGATTTGAAAAACGAAATAGCCACGAGCGCTATTCTCCCCCCCCCTCTAGCGCATCTCGATCCAACAATTGGTATCTGAGCGGGGTCGCTTTGAACTGGTGCAACCACCATTCAAGCATTTTTCGTGGCTTTGTCGTTTGTATAGGGTAAAAATAAAACCTTACGCCTTTCATTTTTTCCCTCCAAAATTATTTTAGAAAAATTCATTTTCATCCTTTCACGGTTTATTAGTATTGATAAAATATTGAATTTGGCAAAATTTGAAATAACATTTTTTAAATATTTTTTAATAATATTTTATTATTTTTTTTCGAAACTGGTGAACTTCTATTACTATCCTTTCATACCGCACTGCTAATCCAGGATCAAGTCCTGGTACATTTTTTGCTATTTTTTTGTGTGCAAGGTTCTTTTAAATGGCATTCCAAGAAGGATTTTGCACCGTCCGACCGCCGCTCTTTTCTGGCGAGGACTTTGGATACTGGAAAAACCGGATGGAATACCACCTCAAGACGCAAGTCGAGATGTGGATCATCATCCAGACCGGACTCGAACTTCCACGTGACGAGATCGGAGAACTTATCTCATGCATCAACTGGGATTCTAGCACAATGAAAAAAGTTGAAGCCGATGCCAAAGCAACCTGCATGCTACAATGTGGCCTAACCAATGAAGAACTGAACCGCATCGGCCCCTTCGCAAGTGTGAAACTACACGAAGGCACTTCCGACGCTCAAGTAAGTAAGCATAATTTAATAAATAATTTATTTGAATTAGATGAGCAGAATAATACTACTTCGGCCGAGGAAGGTATTACGATGGTTGAAGGTACAAGTAAGATAGAGGAAAAGATATGGTCCGAGTCTTCAGATGAATCCGGGTCCGACGTAGAAGAACCGACGAGCTTCCTCGCTCTACCAGTACTAGCAACCGTGGCGGAAACTGAGTCCGAGTATGAGTCAGAAACCGAGAGCGAATCCGAGACTGAGTCTGATCGAAGCCACGAATCCACATTCGTTTCTGAAGGACCAAAACCCACTGTAAGTTCACTACTCACGGAATTTCAATTAGATAACTTGCATGAATTATTACCTTACCTAGTAAAAAAGTTGGCTAAATCCAACGTCCGGGTTAAGTCGCTCCAAAAGGAGGTAACAGCCCTTAAGGAAGCGACTGACTCGAGCTCTTTAACTGAGTCAGTTCAAATTGGAAGTTCAACTCAAGTCCAACAACTTGAGGAAGAAAATTTCAATTTGAAAGCTCAAATTAAAGAACTCAAGGACACGTTGGAACGGTTCACCTTGGGCTCCAAGAATCTGGATCTGATTCTTGGAAAACAGCGAGCTGTTTACAACAAAACTGGACTTGGATTTAAAACTAAAATAAAATACAAATCATATTTATCGCTAGTTAATAGAAATAATAGAAAAATTATCCAAGCATGTGTGCCAAAATCCAACTTGGTTAATCAAGTTGGAACTGGTCACTATTGGGTCCCCAAGGATCAAGTCTATTACCTTGATAGACCATATCGAGGCTATGATCCAGGGGGAGCTAATAGAAAAATAATATTAAGAACATAATTCAAATTAATATTCAAATTAAATTTGAAATTAAATTCAAAATTCAATTAAAAATTTTGAAACTAAATTAAATTCGAAATTAATTCAAAATTAAAAGTAAATTTCAACTTAAGTTAAATAAAAATAGATGGAGGATCCAGACTCGCTGGCACCCCCAACTGAACTAATCTACCCGAAATGGGTAAAACAAGAGTAGATTACCTGACAGGGTAATTAAGGTTAGATCAAAACGGGCTAGGTTTAACTTGACCCACAGTACTGGTGAAGTTTTTGGATGATAATACGTTAGGGAAGCTTGGGCATCGCATGTCTAGAAAGATATGTCTTCGACCTGGTGCATTTGGCCAAGTGGAACTGACCGAAGCTACCCTTAAATGGATCCTAACTAGTTAGACCAAGGTTTAGTATTAAGCTCAATGGGTAGGACTATTTGGAAACCTCGAAGGCATGGTTACTTTAATGAGTTCCTTGTGACTCACCATATCCCAGAAGTTTATCCAAAGAATGCTTACTTGTTGAACCCAAAGCTAAACCTGAATCTAACATAAAAGTTAAACCAGACCCTAAAATTCAACCATAGTTCATCTCACAACAATTATAGGGTTCCCTGATTGAAAATTTAGATCGGGTGAGATGACTAGGAAATTAAAATTAAAATTGACTTAAATCAAGTTAATTCAACTAAATTACTTTCAAAATCATTTCAAAATCTTTAAAACTTAATTTCAAAATTCTTTTAAAATTTATTTGAAAAATCTTTTCAAAATCATTTCAAAATCTTTAAAACTTAATTTCAAAATTCTTTTAAAATTTATTTGAAATATATTTTCAAAATCATTTCAAAATCTTTAAAACTTAATTTCAAAATTCTTTTAAAATTTATTTGAAAAATCTTTTCAAAATCATTTCAAAATCTTTAAAACTTAATTTCAAAATTCTTAATTTCAAAATTCTTTTAAAATTTATTTGAAAAATCTTTTCAAAATCATTTCAAAATCTTTAAAACTTAATTTCAAAATTCTTTTAAAATTTATTTGAAAAATCATTTCAAAATCTTTAAAACTTAATTTCAAAATTCTTTTAAAATTTATTTGAAAAATCATTTCAAAATATTTAAAACTTAATTTCAAAATTCTTTGAAAATTAATTTGAAAAATATTTTCAAAATCATTTCAAAATCTTTAAAACTTAATTTCAAAATTATTTTAAAATCATTTAAAAATTATTAGAAAAATCTTTGAAAAATTATTTTAAAAAATCTTTTAAAACTTAATTATTTGAAGAATCTTGTAAAAATCTTTTAAAACTTAAAAGTTATTTGTAAAATCATTAGAAAAATGATCATTTCAAAATCATTCGAAAAATTAATTTCAAAATTATTTCAAAACTACTTAAAAAATTATTTGAAAAATCATTTGTAATATCCTCTGAAAAATTAATTTCAAAACCCTTTTCAGAAGTTATTAAATTCTTTGAAATTCTAAACTCAATTAATTTTTAAATTTTCAAAATAATTGTCACTTATTTGGAATTCTAACTGATATTTTCAATGTTGTAAATTAAAGTAAACTCCATCTCACACTCACTCATATGCTAAACATGCTTGTTAATCTAGAATGACTGAGATGGAAAATTAGGAAAATAATTTTTTAACCTCTCATGCTTGAACTCCTGAACTCAAAAATTTATTAAGGCATTAATTAAGGGGGAGTGATTTTGGGTCGGTTTTAAAATTAGTTTTTCTTTAAAATTTTTAACTTGACCTTAAAATTAAAAACTATTTTTGGCATATCTTCGAAAATTCAAGCTATTTTTAACTTAGCTTTAAAATTAAAATTATTTATGACCTGACTTTTAAATTATAACTCCTCTATAAGCTAAATGTTTTCAAAGCTGAGTACTTAATTAAGTTTTCTCTAACTAAACTTAGTTAAATTATTTTCTAAACTTAGCTACTTGGCAAGATATTTTCTCAACGCAATCATTTTTACGCTGAAAACATAGCTAAGTATTTTCAAATATAGCTAAATATTTTTTTTCAAAAACATTTAGCTAAGTACTTTTTAAAGTGTTTAAAACAAAAAAAAAAGAAATTTAGCTAAGTATCTCTCAAAGCAATTGTTTTCAAATGCTAAGTTCTGCTGAAAATGCTAAGTATTTTCCAAAGCATTCTCAAAATTTCATCAAAACAATTTTTTTTTTTAAAAAAAAAAACTAAATCTTTTTGAAATCACAAAAATTTGCTAAGTTACTGTTTAAAGACAAAATAACTTTATCTCGGCTAAAAGTATCTCTCAAACTAAAGGAAGAATTTTGCTTTCAAAATTATGATTTCACCTATCTAAAAGTCTTACAAGAAAAACTAAGTGCTTATCAAAAGTAAATTAAAAGATTGGAAGATAAGATTGAAAATTATCTTTGAAAGTTAAGCTAAGGCCCAGATTTTCTTCACTCTCTTGGGTATTTTGATATATGGCAAAGGGGGAGAGTAGGAAGAAATTCAAAGAATATTATAAATTAAAATTAAAATGAAAATTTTGTTGTGAATGTGCCTATGCTTTATTTATGCCTGTGCTTATTTATGTGTATCTTTATTTTATTTTTACTTAACTTTGAATTTCGGTTGTCATAATCAAAAAGGGGGAGATTGTTGGTGCAGTAAGCATCCGACGATCGAACCTCAGTTTTGATAATGGCAAAGGGATTCAAAGTTAAGATTCCTTGTTATCTAACGTGGTTAAATAAGGTTTCAGGAAAGTCCTAACTGCGGTTAGGCAAGGGAAAATCTTAAGGGGGGGTAACCTTAGGTCCTAGGGGGTGGTAACCCTAGGTGAAGGAAAATCCTAAGGGGGAGTAACCTTAGGTCCTAGGGGCGGTAATCCTAGGTGAAGGAAAATCCTAAGGGGGGGCAACCTTAGGTCCTAGGGGGCAGTAACCCTAGGTGGAGGAAAACCCTAAGGGGCGGCAACCTTAGGTCCTAGGGGGTGGTAACCCTAGGTGGAGAAAAACCCTAGGGGGCGGTAACCCTAGGTCCTAGGGGGTGGTAACCCTAGGCGGAAAGTCCAGTCGGTCTGGAGGACCGGACTGTCAACAGGTAAATCTCCTGAGTGGAGTAGGTGAGGATGCGTTCCCCATAGAGGGAACAGTAGGTGTCGGGTCGACCTAGGGTTTTTGGTTGGAAATCCGAAGTCAGACCCGGACAGTCCGGAGACTGTCATAAACATTCTTTTATTATTCATACTGTTATTTTGTGCTAATTTTGTGTTGCAGGATATTGTTTGGGACTAACAAGTCTTGCAGGTACAAAATAAGGTAGTTTTCCCTCGGATGAACAGTGTTCGAGGCGCCTCCATGGAGCTTGGAGGCGCCTCGGGTGCAAAGGATGAGCTGGCTGCGAAGCACCATTGGAGGCACCTTGAAGAAGGCAGAAGGCGCCTTGGAAGGCACCTTGAGTGAGGTTTAAGGCGCCTTGAATGGATGAAGTTCGACCAGATCAGATTTGATCCACGAGGAAGACCAGGCAGCATGGAGGCGCCTTGAATAGCCTTCAAGGCGCCTTGAACACCCTTTATAAGGGGGTTTCGACCAGCACTTCAATACAACGAATACCAAGTGATCTCTCATCAACGTGCTGCTCCAAAAGACGTTCCGAAGTGTTGCTACAAGTGCCCGACGACCTGAAGCTTCAGATTTAGCATTTCTTATTGTCGGTATAATACTTATAACTTTTTGTACTCATAATTGTAATCTTTTAACGAGCTTATAGTTGTTGCCCACGGAAAGCGATCAAGGATCGCGGGCCTTCGAGTAGGAGTCGCCTTAGGCTCCGAACGAAGTAAAATCTCTCGTGTCTCTCTCTGTGTGTTTGTTCTTTATTCCGCTGCTTGTTTTAAACTCCGATAGTCTTCCGATTTGAAAAACGAAATAGCCACGAGCGCTATTCCCCCCCCCCCCCCCCCCCACTCTAGCGCATCTCGATCCAACACAACACTCAAAGAGAGATTAGAATGGACGGTGAGGGTGGACTCGGCATGACCACTTCGATGCTCAAGTTAGCATGAGGGCTAAAGAGAAGTAAGAAATTTGAGTAGTATATGAGTTTAGGTGGTTATCTTCACATACCTATGGCCACATAAGTGGGTGATTTTATATAGAGCGATGAGTATACCCGTTACTTCGACATATAAACATCCGTTTATCACGTTCTCCGAGATATACGTTGACGCTCTCCACTTCTTCTCGATGAAAATATCCTATGAATGGAGTGGTTATATTGCCTCTCACATCTTTAATAGGCCTCGTAAGATAAGGGATAGTCGAGCCTGATAGGACTGGAGAAGTCGAGGAAACCAAGCTGAAGAGGTATGGGAGGTTGAGAATGGGAGATCGGGCTGGGGAGGTTTAAGGAACCTATTCTGAGGGAGCCCGGTTGTGCCAAACTATGGGAGTCGATGGTACTAAACTAAGGTGATCAAGAGATTGAGCTGTGACAATCGGGTAATGAAGTCAAGGGAGTTAGAGGTACTGAACTGAGGGACTCAAGTGATGAGCTATGAGAATCAGATGACAAAGTTGAGAGTCGAATGACTGAGCTGAGGGACTCGGGTGACTAAGTTGTGAAAGTCAGGTGATGGAGTTTAGGGAGTCAGATGACCTAACTGAGAGAGTCAAGTGTGTCACTTTGATAAGGTTAACTTTTTGTTCCCATTAATGTATAACTTTTCTTGACTTTTGACTAAGGGTTTGACTTCTACCTTTCCATATGGAGACTTCCACCATCTGTCGTATCAATAACATTCACCTATTTATTGGGTCGGCTAAGGTAACCATTATCATCTTTGCTTTAATAACATTCACATTGTACAATATATAATACATCTGAATTGTGCCACTTCGATTAAATAATGACATCTATAATTTGGTTGAACTATAATATTTAAATTAAATAATCAAACTGACTCTTTAATTCAACTTGATCCTATCTAAAAACTAGAGAGATGGCGCGCTGGATAGGTGACTCAGATATTGATTGGAGGAAGACTTTTAATCAAAGAAAAGACTACGAACGGGAGTGAAGATCCTCTCTACACACACTCAAATGAGCAGACAGAACGTTAGTGCCTAAAATTCAGGGAAGGAGTCCCTAGGAAAGGCCCTCCGACCCTCAAGTCAGTGTAGTGGTCGAGTGGAAAAAAATGGAGAGATAAACAGTAAAGGCTCGCATGTGAATGAGACTATTGTAAAAGCGTATTTTGCTAACGGAGAGGACTCCTTTATATACCACTTCTCATAATTTTCACAATTATGAGGTGACAGAGAATGTTGGGTGTCAGAAGTTATCGAATAAGGGAATATGTACAGTCTAGGAGGCATATAGTCATCGTCCGAGGAATCTTCCGTTACTCATGTACACCCTTTTTGTAACTTACGTCATTAATGCGACGATTGAAAAAAATATGCTGTCACATTGTGTTGGCTGATAAAAGTATAGTTACCTTCGAGGAAGGTTCCATCGAATGCTTATGTAACAACAAAAGAATATTCTCTAACAAACGGTTGATATTTTCTGACAGACTGTTATGATTCTCTGACCATGTGGTCCCCCAAAGATGTCCTGACCGGATATATATAAAAATAGAGTACTGAGTATAGTAGGGTGTTCGTCCCTTAGAGCTACTCGGATATATGTCATGTGATGTTGGAGATTTGATTATAAAGTAATAGAGAACCAAGTCCTCTAGGTCTGGATGAATTTATGACCGACGAACCATATGTGGGGATGCTTGCTTATGAAATGGGGAACTGAGCCCCGAGAGGCCCGATCGGTACTTTCAGCCGATTGGCCTTGTACTTGGAGGTTTGTCCCTGAAGTGGTAGCTTGAGTTTTAGAAATGTGGTTGAGTTACTTCTAAGGTTTGCCTTGTATGTTGATTCTTCAGAGATAGATACTAAGCCCTGTAACTCTAGCTAACTTTATACCCGACCACCTATGATACGATGCATGATAGTAGGGTCGGATAGCTGATATGATCGGAAGTCAAGCCCATGGGGCAGTCAGAAGTCCGACCTACATGGTGGTCAAAAGTCAAGCCTACGTGATACGAACCCCACCAACAAATGTGATGGAACCCAAGACAAAGGTGGATAGCACCCCAAGAACTAAATGACAAGAGTATGAGTCTTGACCCGTAACCTAGAACTGCATGAACCAAGCCTGCGAAGGAAAGAAACGTCACACCTGGGGTGATAAGTTTCGATGGGATGAACGTCACGAGAGTAAACTCGATAAGTTCAGAAAGTCCTTTCAAGAACTAAGAGAGCACATAATCTCACCAAAAACTAAGTTCCTTCATACTAAGATGTCCCTCCCTTATATAATGGGAGTGAACAAGGAAAAATACAAGATTAGTGCATTAACAATTAGAGTCCTAATGTTGCATGTCTCATGCAAGCAATCTAGGAACCCAAAATAAAATAAATGCATGATGTAAAATACGGTGCCCAAATAATAATAAAATAATAAGATTATTGGAAAAATAATCTTATTAGATTTTTCAGGAATTTTTAGGAATTTTCTAGGATTTAATCGGAGCTCGTATGACGTATTTTAAGGGGATCAATTATTGGGTTTAGAGAAAGCCTGTTTAGAATACTTAATAAGTGGGAATTGATTGAGGAATGTACTTAGTATTTGATTAAGCAAACCTAAGGATATTAAATCCATTATTACCCGTGCCCTAAACCTCTCCACGCCGAAGCCTGCTTCGTCCCGATCTCCTCCTCATCCTCCCGATTCGCCGAACCCTTCCCCCAAATCCACTGCCGGCCACTTCTTCTTCCTTGAGCCACTGTCACCGGTGATGCTCCCTGTCACAGCTACCTCGCTCGAGCGCCTTCTTTCATCCCGATCTCCTCATCTCGCCGACACCATCGCCGGGAGCTTTCCTTTGCCCGATCTCGCCGGTGTTGGGCTTCCTTAGATCCAGCCGTCGGTTGTGGAGGAGCACACCACTGTCAGCTCCGACCTTCTCCCATTTCTCCTCTTCCTCAAGTCTCCATCGCCAATGTGGATCTGCTGCTGCCGTCGCTGAGGTTCTTCTCAGACCTGTGATAGCATTGGTTGGAGAATTGGTCGAGCCCTGTTTCCAAATTTCACCGCCGGCCCTTCTTCCTTCAACCGGCTGAGTTTGTGCCCTAGCTTCCTCCCTGAGCTGATGCCGAGTGTCCTTCCTGATCTAGCCACAGTCGAGCTTACCTTTGGCCATGCTCTAGCTTTAGGTTCATCACCTTTCATTTGGTTGGCTCGCTATCACAGCATACAGATTATGTTCGAGGGAGATCTGTGGATCATCAACTGATACATTGTACTCGGGTGAGTTTTTATTTTGGAATCTGTTGTATGCTTAACTAATGGTTAATTAGTAGGTTTATGGGTGGATTGTTGAAAGGGAGTAATTTAATTCGATTGATTCTGAATAACTTGGAAGATCTATTTTCTATGATAGGTAGTAGTATTGGTTTGATGATGTTGTTGGAATCGAATGGTTGAAATATGTTGATTAACATTCAGTAAGTGGAATGGTTGGTGGGTTGTTAAAAATAGATTAATCGAATTCCATTGATTCCGAATAACTTAGAAACTCTAGTTTCTATGATGGATAGTTGCGTTGGATTTATGATACTTAGCTTGATAGTTGAGTTAATGAATTAATGATTAGAAGTTGGAATTCAGTTGGGATGTGTTGATTTACTAGCATTGGATTTGTTAGATGAAATGAAATTGTGATTAGTTGAATCATTAAATTGAGGATGAGATTAATCAGGTGGATGTATGATCATTATTAGTATATTATGGATTGGTTGTTTATTGATGATTGATGATAGGATTGGAATTTTAAATGAAATAATGGATTCATGATAATTAAGAAGTGGAGAAGCTCAAGGATTATGTTCGATTAACGTTTCCCTAATTAGATTAGGGATTCTGTTTAGTTATTTAGTTTCTACTTAATTGGTTACATTATACATATTGTGATCGCAGGACTTTATTCGAGGCGAGCGTCTCGACGTGGGATTGATTTATTTTATCATGATCGACAGATTAAAGGCGGGTACTTCTTGCTTTATCTTTTTAGTATTTTGATCCTAGTGCATGAGCTTTATGTTCAGATAGTTGCTGTATCTATCTTGACTCCACTCTTATTCTTCCTGCGTTTGATACTTCCACTCGATCTTTGAGCTACTCGTTTCTGTATCTATACAGTCTCTCGTTGCTATTCATGATATTCAGCAGATACTATAGTACTAGGTATTGGATACCAGATACCAGACATTAGATAGTAGGTATTGGATATATGGACACCTGATACCATGTTTACCTACTTTGATTACTGTTTATTTATGCTTAGTATTGAGCATGCGGATTCATGTAGCATACCTGATTTCCTGTTATATATATATGATGACTGTTGCATTGTTCGCATCATGTCATTTCATGCATTGCCGACGATCCTGTCTCCCTTGTGGTTGAGGCGGTCGTTGGCCTGGGCCGCATGCTCGGCCACTCATGGGTAGTGGTAGCTGGAGCGTGCCGCTTGTCCTGTCGTGCCACACTCGGTCACTCATGGGTAGTGGCGGCTGGAGTTGCGGCAGCAGGGACCCCATCGCAGACGTAGCTATTCAGCTACTATGCACCTGTCCATCCGGTCACTCGAGAGTAGTGGCGGCCTTTGGGTGGTACAGTTTGTCATCGATCCGGCCTCTCGACCATACAGGGGTCATGGTGTAGAGAGGTGGGCGGGGTGACCATCCGTACATACGCTGTTGTTTATATCTGCTGGTTGTTTACTTATGCTGTTGTTGCTTATCTATGCTGCTGTTGCTAGATTATGCTGCTGTTGTTTATTTATGCTGTTATGCTTACATAGGTTGAGATTTATACCTGTGATATGTGTTTAGACACTGGCTTACTTACCATTGACCTGTATATACCTCACATGATACCATGTAGTTATGAGCAGTACTGTAGCAGGACTTTGCTACATCTACCTTCCCTTACTAGCCTAGGATATGGTTTCAGGTATGGACACTTATTATGATATCACTGTAGTATCTGCTATTTCCATACGAGACTGTATACCTTTGTATCTCTAGTTCTTTACCATACTCATGCACTATCTGTCTATTACTCGCTGAGTCTTTATACTCACCACCCCGTGTATTGGTAATTTCACCAGGTAGCAGGTAGAGGATTTATGGAGTCGCCTGGAGATCCTGTCCGCCAGTTCCACGTCACATTCGAGGACGACCTTACGATTTTGGTATTTCTTACGCTATTTGTATTTTGGGTTTTTGTTCTTGTTTATGTATTTGTATTATCTTGTATTTGGTTTGATATTATTGTGTCAAGCTGAGCCGGCTCGCAGTCAGTTGATTTGTGTTTTGTGATCGTTGTTTGTGATTTCCGCTGTGTTGATTTTAGTTCAGCCGTGTGGGCTGATTAATATATATATTATATAACTGCGTGGTTGTGTTTTATTTCAGTTCCAGCCGAGTGGGCTGATTATATAACTGCGTGGTTGTGTATATATATTCCAGCCGTATGTGGCTGATGTATTTTGTATGTATGTATGTCTCAGATTGTCACCCGTACAGGGGAGATGCTGCCGAAATTTTTCGGTAAGGACTCCTTTGGGGCGTGACAATGAGTCTTGACCCGTAACCTAGAACTGCATGAACCAAGCCTGCGAAGGAAAGAAACGTCACACCTGGGGTGATAAGTTTCGATGGGATGAACGTCACGAGAGTAAACTCGATAAGTTCAGAAAGTCCTTTCAAGAACTAAGAGAGCACATAATCTCACCAAAAACTAAGTTCCTTCATACTAAGATGTCCCTCCCTTATATAATGGGAGTGAACAAGGAAAAATACAAGATAAGTGCATTAACAATTAGAGTCCTAATGTTGCATGTCTCATGCAAGCAATCTAGGAACCCAAAACAAAATAAATGCATGCACAATTAGAGTCCCAAGTCGCATGCTTCATTAAACAATCTAAAATACTTAAGTCTTCATGCATGAATGAGTTCCCATGCTTATTAGCGTTCTTCTGTTAAGCACGACCAGTCATGGATGGTTATGCCCAATTACGTGGATTAGGCCATGACTAGCAGTTGGGATTATCTTGGTCTCTCCATGCTCATAGTCCTCCCAATGTTTTTGATTGACCCATTTAGTGCTTCCTTGAAACGTTTTGCCCGCAGTCTTGTAATTGGGCCTTCCGGAAGTGATAACTGATCTCTCCTAAACATAAACTTGGCTAATTGTTGTCGGTGTTGGCCACTCTTGGATTGCTTTCACCTTTTCCTCATCCATCTCAATGCCTTTAGTACTAACAACAAAACCAAGAAACACGACTTTCTCCATACAAAAGGAGCATTTAACGAGGTTAGCAAAAAGTTTTTCTTCTTTTAGCACACTCAAAACTAACCTTAAATGTGTAACATGCTCTTCTAAGCTTCTGCTATAAATCAAAATATCATCAAAATACATAACTACAAATTTTCTTAAGAAAGCACGCAAAACATGGTTCATCAAACGTATAAAAGTGCTAGGATCATTAGTTAAGCCAAAAGGCATTACTAACCATTCATATAAGTCATGCTTGGTTTTAAAACCAGTTTTCCATTCATCACCTTCCTTCATCCTAATCTGGTGATATCAACTCCTAAGATCAATTTTTGTGAACACACAAGAACCATGCAATTCATCAAGTATATAATCAATCCTAGGAATTGGATGGCGATACTTTACCGTGATGTTGTTGATGGCTCAACAATCCACACACATCCTCCATGTTCCATCCTTCTTGGGAACAAGTAACACAGGCACGGTACAAGGGCTCATGCTTTCTCGAACATACCCCTTTTATAATAATTCATTAACTTGCCTCTGAAGTTCCTTTGCTTCCTCCAGATTGCTTCTATAGGTAGGTCGATTTGGAATGGATGCCACGGGTATGAAGTCAATTTGGTGCTCAATTCCTCTAATTAGAGGTAAACCATGTGAAACCTCTTCAGGAAAGACCACCTCGAATTCCTGTAAGAGAGAAATAATAACACTAGGCAAAGAACTATTAAGGTCGTTAGTGCTCAGGAGTGTCTCCTTATACAAAAGGATAAGGGATAGCTGATTTGGAAACAAAGCTCCTTTGATCTCACTTTTTTTTTTTTTGCATAAAAGCTATTTTTCTTTCTCTCTCCTTTTTTTTCCTTACTCACTTCTTTTATCTCTTTCCTCTCATTTTTCTTTTCCTTGACTTCTTTTTTCTCAATTTTTTTCTCTCAATTTATTTTTCTTTCTTCTTTTCATTTACTTTTTGTAGTCTCAACTGGTCCTCTATAACTTGTCTTGGAGTCAACGGTACAAGAATAATGGGTTATCCTTTCAAAGTAAAAATATACATATTTGTGAGGCCATCATGTGTTACCTTTCGATCAAATTACCAAAGTCTTCCCAACAATAGATGGACAAAAGGATAAGGGATAGCTGATTTGGAAACAAAGCTCCTTTGATCTCACTTTTTTTTTTTTTGCATAAAAGCTATTTTTCTTTCTCTCTCCTTTTTTTTCCTTACTCACTTCTTTTATCTCTTTCCTCTCATTTTTCTTTTCCTTGACTTCTTTTTTCTCAATTTTTTTCTCTCAATTTATTTTTCTTTCTTCTTTTCATTTACTTTTTGTAGTCTCAACTGGTCCTCTATAACTTGTCTTGGAGTCAACGGTACAAGAATAATGGGTTATCCTTTCAAAGTAAAAATATACATATTTGTGAGGCCATCATGTGTTACCTTTCGATCAAATTACCAAGGTCTTCCCAACAATAGATGGCATGCATGCATGGGAACCACGTCACACAACAGCTCATCTTCATATTTGCCAATGGAGATTGCTACCAAGACTTGTTTTGTTACCTTGATTTCTTCGTAATCGTTTAGCCACTGGAGTCGATAAGGTCGCGAATGTTTCTAAGTTGGTAGTGATAATTTCTCCACCAAATCAGTACTTGCCACATTGGTGCAACTCCCCCATCAATAATAACACTGCAAACCTTGTTATTGACAAAGCAACGAGTATGAAACAAATTCTTCCTTTGATTACCTTCTTCCTCCTTAGCTTGTAGATTGAGAACTCGTCGGGCCACCAATAAGTCTCCAATAACAACATGTTGTTCATCATCACTATCCTCTTTTTGTGGCACTCCTTCAACTATTTCATCCTCATATTTCGACTCAAGTTTACCTTGGGCATTTATTACCATCACCCTTTTGTTCACACATTGACTAGCTATATGGCCATGCCCTTGACATTTAAAACACTTGATATCACGAGTTTTGGAGGAAATGGGTTCGCGGTTACCTTGAGTAGTAGATGGTGTGGGTTTGGGCTTCTTGAAGGGATCAAACTTTGGTTTATTTTGAGGTTGTTCCTCCTTTCTTGGAGATGTCCGCCATGTGCCGTAAGTAGTCATTGGTTGTCCTTTCCTAGCCAATCCTCTCCTCTTGAGTTGTTCTTTCACTTTTTGTGCTTGGTGGACCATATCCGATAGCTCAACATAATGCTGCAATTCAACAATATTAGCAATTTCTAGATTTAAACCATGTAAAAACCTGTCCATGGTGGCTTCTCGATCTTCATCGATATTAGCTCGGATCATGGACAAATCCATCTCCTTGAAATATTCATCCACACTTTTGGAGCCTTGAGATAACCTTTGAAGTCGCTGATATAAGCTTCTATAATAATGGCTGGGTACAAACCTCCTTCTCATGAGTACTTTCATCTCCTCCCAAGTGGACACAGGTTGCTCTCTATTCCTTCTCTGAGTCATCACCACTTGATCCCACCAAACAATAGCATAATCAGTGAATTCAATGGTAGCTAACTTCACCTTTTTAAACTCTGAGAATTCATGACAGTCAAACACCATTTCCATCTTAGTTTCCCATTCCAAGTAAGCTTCTGAGTCATTTCTTTCTTGAAAGGTTGGAATTTTCATCTTAATCCCTCCTAAATCATTATTTCTTCTAGTTCCGTTTCTATCTCCTCGATATCCAATCCTGCCCCGATTGTAGTTTTGCTCATCAAAGGCTTCCACAATAACCTCTTCATCTTCTTCGACATCAATCCCTTGGGCATGCCTTCGGTGTGGTCTAGTAATACGGTCTTGTTGATGTCTTCTTGGTGTCCCGTCCTCCACCCGATCCAACCTCTCATGGATAGATTCTAATTCTGCCCTCATCATCCGCTGCATCTCCCCCATCAATGCTTGTAATTACAGGTTCAGAAGTGGCCTAGCCTCCTCATTTGCTCCATCCTCCTGGTTGTTGGACATGACTGCAAGATGAAAGAAAACCTCACAAGCACTCAACTCATGTTTGGGTGGTAGCTCTCAATTGATGATATCTCTCAGTTCTTGATCGAACTCTAGAACAAATCAGAATATCACGTAGTAATTCAAAAGATACTACCGAAACTTATGATGACAGAATTTTAAGAGAAAATGAAAGAGTAGAAGTTTGAGAATAAGAAAAACAAGAAAAGAATTGTTGAAGACAATTCACTTCGATTCACACAAGCAGCTTTTTTTTCTGCGCTTTCTTCTTCTTCTTTTTTTGTTGTCTTTTCGTTGCGCTCTTCTTCTTTTTCCCCAACGATTTTTTTTTTTTTTGCTTTTGGTTGAACAACAAGTAAAGATAGATTTGCACTTGCCTTTGAACCGAAGCTCTAATACCAGATTTGGCCAGCTTCTATCGATAGTAGGGTCGGATAGCTGACGTGGTCGGAATCAAGCCCACGGGGCGGTTAGAAGTCCGGCCTACGTGGTGATCAAAAGTCAAGCCTACGTGGTGGTTAAAAGTCTGGCCTACGTGGGGGTCAAAAGTCCGACCTACGTGGGGGTCAAAGGTCCAGGTTACAGGATGGTCCCGATCATGCATAAGGGGCATTCCAGAGTTAGGCCTACATGACGAGTAGGAACTCGGAAGATAGGACATACAGGTCGGGATATACGAACCAGGATGTGCAGAGCAGGATACGCGGACCAAAGACACACAGGTCGGGATATGCGGACTAAGGTGTACAGCTCGAGATTTACAAGATAAGACTCGCAGAGCAAGATACGCGGACCAAAGACGTACAGGTCGGGATATGCAGACTAAGGTTTACAGGTCGGGATTTACAGGATAAGACTCGCAGAGCAGGATACGCGGACCAAAGATGTACAGGTCGGGATATGTGGACTAAGGTTTACAGGTCGGGATTTACAGAATAAGACTCGCAGAGCAGGATACGTGGACCAAAGACGTACAGATCGAGATATGCGGACTAAGGTTCATAGGTCGGGATTTACAGGATAAGACTCGCAGAGCAGGATACACAGACCAAAGACGTACAAGTCAGGACTTGCGGACATAGGGAACAGGATATACAGATCAAGGCGTACAGGTCGGGACATACGATTTAGGACTTACGGGATACAGGTTAGGACTTATAGATATGCAAAACAGGATATGCGGACTAAGGTTTACAGGTCGGGATTTAGAGGATAAGACTCGTAGAGCAGGATATGCGGACCAAAGACGTACAGATCGGGATATGCGGACTAAGTTTCACAGGTCGAGATTTACAGGATAAGACTCGTAGGGAAGGATACGCAGACCAAAGACGTGCAGGTCAGGACTTGTGGACATGCGGGACAGGATATATGGATCAAGGTGTACAAGTCGGGATATACGATTTAGGACTTACGGGATACAGGTTAGGACTTAGAGACATGCAGAACATGATATACGAACCAGGTCGTACAAGTTGGGGTATACGAATCAGGATGTGCTAAGCAGGATACGCGGACCAAAGACATACAGGTCGGGATATGCGGACTAAGGTTTATAGGTCAGGATTTACAGGGCGAGACAGGAAGAACAGGAAATGAGGGCCAAGACATACGATTCAGGACGTACAGGATGAAATACGAGCAAGGTTGTGCATGCGGAACGAGGCTTGAAGGACGACAAGCGAAGGCCTCGGTTGGCAGGGCGGTAGGCACCGGTCTGGATCTATCGGGATAGACCGAATGACAAATATGGGGCGGAACGTACATATCTGGATTCACGAGACAACAAACACAAGCCAGGGAATGTGCCAGGAAATGCAGGTCTATGCCTACAGGTCAGGACTTGCAGGTACGGGGACCCAGTCTAAGGTTAACAGACCAGGGCGAGCAGACACTACACGATAATCAATCTAGAGAATCGTAAAAACTTGTCAGAGAATAATCACTGCATGTTGTTGGGTTTTTCGGGCCACGAAAACCGCTTTTCGCGTCGCGGAAACCCCGAATCACCCAAAGCCGTAGATCCGTGCAAGAAAAAACCGAATGAAATACAAGTACGAGTTTCAAAAACTTTAGATCTACTCCTAGATCTATGTGTTGAGAGCTTTTACCTTTGAAGCGTGCCCTCGCAAAATTCCCGCTCGTCCAAGGTACGTGTCGGATCTCCAAAGTATCAAGGTAGATACTTCTCTAGTGATATCCACACGAACAAGGAGTGCTCTCTAGCACTCAAGGATGGAGAAGAGAGCCCCAAGTGTGCTAGCACTTTCTAGAGCTCTCGGATAGAATTTGAAAAAGGAGAAAAGAGAGAAAAACAAGAAGACTCTCACATACTCAACTAGTAGTATCCTCTTCTTGTGTCCTTCACACTCTCTTATCTTTTCTTGGATGAAACTCAACACCTTCTCACCTTCCAAAACCCCACGGCAACAGCAAGGAGAAGCAAGCATCCAAGGAAGAAGAAGCTCTATAATCAATGCAAATCAATTGCATTCACCCATCATCAAGTGTGTGGCCGGCCACACAAATGTAACCCCCTCATTTAATGTGGCCGGCCACATTAAAAGGAATGGGTGTGTAACCTCCATGAGGTGGCACACCATTATGAGGTGGTGATGATGTGGCAAGGATGTGTCATGCCATGTAGGATGAGTCAACCTACATGATGTGGCAATGCATCAAGTCAAACTTGATGTTTCAACTTCCATTTGGTCAAGTCAAAATTGACCAATTTCTTCCTTGTTGAGTTAAATCCAACCTTTGATTCAAGTCAATTTCAATTTAATGAATCTCAATTCATTAATATAAATTGAATCAAATTTAAATTAGACTCATTCAACAATTGAATATAATTGAGTCTAACTCAATAAGTCTAATTTGAATCCAATCTTTGGTGCATCATATGAACCTAATCCAATTGGTTCATCATATGAACCTAATCTCCATCCACTTATTCTTTGTGTGTGACCCAATAGGTTCTTGTAACGTTAGCAATGTTTCTAAACTCCTTTAGAAACATAAGCAATGAGCGGCATCTAGCAATACATCATTGCTACACAAGTTACAAGAATGTTGAGATCCAACATCACCTTGTGACTACTAATTGTGACTTCTCACAATATGTGACATTGTCCTTCTATCCTAGACATCTAGATTGATCAATATGAGGCATAGACCGTGTCATCCTCTAATCAATCTAAATCTTGAACCCCAAGTAGACTCACTCGATAAAATGAGCTCAACATCTAATGTTGACTCATTTGGGCATGGCCATGCACTTAGTGGTCTCACTCTATCAAGACTACCGATGTCGCTCCCGTCATATGGGAGGGATAGATCCCATCTACATCACTCACATCCCTCTACATAATTCGTTATATACCCAGTAATCGCCTTTATAGTCCACCCAGTTACGGGTGACGTTTGACGAAACCAAAGTACATAACTCCTTATATAGGGATCCATGGTGACTTCAGGTCTAAGGACTAATAGTCATACTAATAGCCACATGAGAAAGTATATGACACTCATATAACGATCCATGATACTTTCTCATGGCGGGTCATTCAGTATACATTCTCTAATGCATACCCATGTGTCAACTTGATATCTCCATATCCATGACTTGTGAGATCAAGTCATCGAGTTGACCTACATGCTAGTCTTATTGCATTAACATTGTCCCTGAATGTTAATACTCGACTAGGAATGATTTAGAGTAGTGTTCCCTATATCATCTCACTATCGGTTCAACTAACCGATTGATATAGGTGAGAACCATCTACTCAAGGACATTATTATACTTAGTTTATTTGACACCAATACAAGTAAGTATAATAACCAAAATCCAAATGCCTTTATTTATATAGAATATGATACAATAAGACCAAAATACAATCATCAAATGATTGGCTCTAGGGCTCTAGCTAACACATGTCAGGGAATATGCTAACGGTCTAGGGCTCATTGCCCACCGATTCCTCCTTAAACCTATAGGAAGATGTCATGTGTCATTCACTGTCAGACAAATCCTGACACCCGATATTCCCTGACACTCGTCAGACTCCAGAAGTACCCACTGCCATATAAAAAGGGAGGCTTTGTCTCTACGCAGGTACGCTCACTCTTCTTTTCACACTCGTCTCTTACTTTTCGTCCTTTCACTGTGCTTCTGGGGAAAAAATACCTGACTTGAGCGTTGGAGGGCCTGACCCGAAGACTTTTTCCCTGGTTCTTGATCTCTAATGGCCTGGGTGCTTGTCTGAGTGTGCGCAGGAGATCCTCACCTCGTCAGCCTCGTCATCGTCTTCCGTCACCCTCCCGCGGTGATCCTTGCCGAAGGTACGCCAGCCACGCATTTCGACGACCCTCGTCAACGCCAACGACAGTGCGCCCAACCTCTCTCCGACTCAGTTTCCGGACGGGATCAACCTATATGCAGGAGGACGGGTGAATGAACAATGAAGACCCATATGTTTGATCGATTGTCAGATCGACCCATTGTATATTAGGTACTCAGAGCATTAGACTAAGTCCTTGGGACCTATCTGTATTACTTTCCGTCGGCCTTGTGGCCAGTTGGGTCTTTCTTGAATCCGAACGGATGATGGTTGGACAAATATATACTAGGTGTTTGAGGAGCACTAGGTCTCTTCGATCCGACCGGCTGTTGGGTTGATCGTCCTTGTACTGAAAACCTTAGAGCTAGGCGAGGGGCCAAGCTTTGTTGAGAGTGCCCCTTTAACTGCCACCTCCCCTTGACTTAGACCATCACCTCACCTTGTCTCTCACTACTACGTCATACCTAACTCCGTTCGTAACAACCCGAATCCCAACCTATTACAATTAGACTCATGGCATATATCTGTTTATGTTAATATACAATAAAATCCAATTGACATCTCAACCAAACTAGAACCTCTACTATAATTGATATGTGATAGTGTTGAAAATTAAGCTATAACATTAAGCAAAACAAAGCTGATTTGAGTTTAGTTAATTGGTGGTCTCCTTCCCTAGATCTTTAATGATGGAGAAGAGTCTCCTATCTAGGGGTGTAAATGAGCCAAGCCGCTCGTGAGTTATTCGAAGCTCGATTCGATAAAAACTCGTTTGAGCTTGTTTAATGAGGCTTGTTAAGATAAACAAACCAAGCTCAAACTTCACAATATTCGGCTCGTTAGCTCGAGAACATGTTCGTTAAGCTCATAAATCAACTATTAAATAAAAAAAATAATAGTTTTGATATTGAATTTATAGATTTTACACTCTACTTATGAAAAACATAGAAAAATATATTAAATTTATTTATTAGAATAAAATTATAAATTTTAACAAGAATATTATAATTTTTTTAAAATATATAATTTAGTTTTTAATTAATATTTAAATTTATAATTTATATTTATTAAGCTTGTTTAAGCTCGATAAAAGCTCGTGAGCCATGAATATATTCGTTAAATAAAGCTCGAGCTCGGCTCGATTATAAACGAGTCAAACTCAAACATCAAAGAGTTCAGCTCGACTCGACTCGATTACACCCCTACTCCTATCCATATGAACCTCTTTCACTTTTTTTTCCTTTCTTTTTTTTGTTCTGAATTTAGGTCCTTAGTTTAAATTGGTCAACATCATCAGAACGTTTTACCTGACGTGGACTTACAAAGATCTACTTCTAAGAATGTTTATTTTGGTATACAGTGGTCCAAACACTAGTTCAATTGAGCCCACGTGATGGGCAACAAGTGAGCCTGTTGCCGATGGAGGGGCCACGATATGTCAACCATGTTCCTCGGTTAGTCCGTTGCTGTGGGTGACCGGCGAGCAGATCGGCCCCTAGGCAGTTGGGCACATGGGGTCCTGGCCATGCATTGCATGGCCACCAGTAACCTAATGTGCCTCATGCTTGTCATGATCCTGCCCCACCTGAGAGAACAATCCAATTTGCTCTTGCACCTGCAAACTTGAACAACCAGGATTCTGGCTCAACTAGTGAAGGTCATTCCTTGCTCAAAATCCCATGTCTTATGTTAGTTAGTTCAGTTAAAAATCAACTGTAAACCGCCGCTTGCCCACCTGCCATCATCATTAATCAACTGCAGAATCATAGTCTATGATTGGCCATAAGATTACATTATCAATTCGGACGGCATTCGCCGGTGGAACGGCTTACGCTACACATGCTGGCACATGCCAGCAGAGGTCTCGAGGTAAGGTTATTTGATTTGGCGAATCCATTATTCAAAATGATAAATCGTATGTTTTAATTTAAACAAATGCAGATTGCTCTTCTTTCTTATCATTGAGCCCCTTTAGAGATTATGATTAGTTGAACCCTTGTATGTTCCTCCTTGACCACGGTGGAAACTAATATAGTATCGGGGCGGCAGTACGTTGCAGAGCCTTCATGTGGTTTGTTTTTTGGGGGTCCACGGGATATCACTTCTCTCGTCTTGTTATCACAACATTCCAATTTACCTTGGTCGCCGATGAAAAATTTTCATGGATCGAACCGATCACTTCCAAGAATAATCAATAAGATTATCATTTTTTTTAACACAGTGTCAGGTCGGCTTATTAACTCAAATGATATGGATTCCGTATCAACTTGGCCACATCCGCCAGAAAAAACTAAACTAGAAACTCCAAATGCCCACCAATCTCAACCTTGTCTTCATTCTCTTCTTTCTCTTTTTATTTACTCTTATTAAACTGCATTGAGTCAGAATTCTCAGAGTAGGATCAAATAAGAGATATGCCGTATCAGGCCTCGTGCTCAGCTGTTATAAAAAGACAAATTTTCAGGGGGCGGTCCCGGCCATGACTCACATGGAAGCATGCATGACTCGCTTCCTAACCAAGCCCTCTCCTCTGCCAAATCTTCATCCAGGTACGTATTTAGGTTTCTAACAAATTCTCAAATTAAATAATGATAAACATATATGCATGTTACTAGAAAGAAAGTGAGATAAACTATAGATAATGATATAATAAGAGATTGAATTTAATGACATAAGAAATATTGATAAAATGATTCAAAATTAATATTTGAGTTAGTCAGTTGATGAGATGTCAATTAGTGGTAGCAATGTTAGTAGTGGTTAAAGAAAAATGCCCATGTTTAATGTATATTTATTAGTTATGTTAGTAGGGTAGAAAAGTTCAGTTAGTGGAGTTATGGAGTTAGTGAATTTCATAAGTTATGTAAGTGACTTATAAATAGACTATGTATTTAATGAATGGAAGTGTGGAATTTAAAAGTGAAAAATTATTGTATTCAACTTGTCCATATTATTCTCTTATCCTCCTCTCATTTGTATCTAAGAAAAGGAACTACATAACGAATAAGATAAAATTTAATTATATTGTTATTACGGTAAATAGGTTGATATTTTGGATAATAATATCCCTTCAGCTCATCAAGCTCAAGGAACCAGTCATATAAAAAAAAGGGAAAATCATCCATGATAAGTGAGTATTTTTCCCTTCAATATTGTTCTCTCTTTATTGCTCTATAGTTTGTTCAGACATCTTCGTTGCATATTAATCCACGTCATCCATATTATTGAAAGAAGTTTTAGCATCAGCTTCCAACAAAAATTCAAATTTTAGGCACATCATCAGTTCATGTATTATTGATATTTATATTTAAGGCCACAAGTTTAGTAATAAATACATTTTTAGGCAATTGTGCCTAGGTTTGTCGACCATATATAATAATGATAGTAAAAGGTGAAATTCGTCATCCCAACAGTTCCACATGATTAGTCTCATGATCATATGTGAGAAGATAAATCAGAAAATTATAGTTAGTCAGTATGATCTCTTGACCATAATAATTATGTGCCAAGATATGTCATAACATGACATTCACATGTTTGATTAATTCTAAGCTTGCATAGGTCAATGAACCTGCACAAGATTTAGGTACTATGGAGAAAGCAGTCCGTTTAGATGAGTTCTGAATGAGCTTTCAATATTGCTTGTCCTATTTGCATAAGACTTAAAGCTATATTTATTTCACTATATATATATATATATATATATATATATATATATAGATGAGTTCTGAATGAGCTTTCAATATTTTCTTGTCCTATTTGCATAAGACTTAAAGCTAGTTTTGCAAGAAAATGATATTAGAAGTTAGAGCTTCCATAAGTATAAGAAGAAGAGATGAATAGGTGACAAACTTGGGAATCTTCGTTTTTTTCTGTAGTTCTTTTGGTAAATGAATAGATTTCTTCATCTTCAAAGTTTTAAATTCTAACTGAATCAAAAACCAATTAGTCACTTCAATTGGAAAATTTACCGTTTGCTGCCTGTCTAAAAAGTGGAGACACTGGCGAGAGACGTTGCCAACTCAACCACTTTTGGAGCGGTGGCTGGGCCACTGCCTGCAATGCTCCACCGAACTAAACATCCGCAGCCGTGATAAAAGTGAGCTTTCGAGTCTAATATTCCTTCCTCTTAATTCTTTTCAAATGTGCAATTGCATTGCTGATTAGAAGGTTGTAGTACCTGTCAGATTCATGATCGAGGACGTGCATTTAAGACACTAGCCGCTTTTCTTTTTCTTTCAAAAAGAGTTAACCCTTAAATTAATTGTAAAAGAAGAAAAGGGCCGACAAACAAGGGGTTGTCGGCGAGTGATGGATGGCATCATCGCGGGCGTCATGTCCCGGGACCAGAGTCATGAATGAAGCTTCCTGTCCTGTCTTATTTTCTCTGGCCATGAATCGTCTGGCGCTTTATGCATGGCCAGTCAAATTGGAGCCCATTGCGTATTTAGTCTTTATCTGTTGGACGGTGGGATTGGGTCAATATCCGCTGCCTAATTAAACTGAAACCGGGACAGTGCATTTATGGCCAGACACTGACTGCCTGTTTGCTCTCTTTATATGAAAGAAAAACAATTTGGTTCGATCAAGTAAATTAGTAAACCTCATGGCCAGACTCTTGGCAGATTGGATTTCAAAAACATTGATTTGGTCATTTTGGCAATACTCAATTATATATGAGTTGAGGTGGATTCACGATGAGATTCCAGTCCTCTATCTATATATATATATACACTCTGAAAGGTTTGGTTAGTTGATCTGCGATGACCAGATGAGAGACAGGCTTAAATCAGCAAGCCTAGATGAGCCTCCACTTAAAATGTCAAAAAAGTAGATATATATTGTCAGTTTAGTGACTATGAACTTGGCATGACATTTTGCCTAATCCTAAATGTTCAGATCATGTCTAGAAGCTGAGTCAGATGAGGACTGATGATAAGAGTAAGAATGTTGACGAAGAGAGGACTGAGCTTCTGGACCCGAAGATGCAGGCTTTTAGCTCTTCGAGGGGAGCAGGGAGGAGATGCCAAGAGTGGTACCCACGAGCCTGCACACACCATAGAGAGATCTCATCGGGGTGTTAGAGGGAGAACCAGGGAAGAGGTCTCTGGTCGAAATCCTCCGATGCTTAAGTCAAAAAAAGAGATCGAGTGAAAAGTGAAAGAAAAAGTAGAACTATAGTAGATGCGTGTATGTGTGTGTACCTGGCCAATGGGAGAACCTTCCTTTTTGTGTTGTCTCTCATAACCTCCGCAATAATGAGACATCAGGGAATGTCAGATGTCAGGGTATGTGTTACGTCATCGCAAGTGCACGGTTACGTCGTTAATAATTTAAAAGATTATTGATCTCACAGGAACTGTTGATTAAGCACTAGTTAACTTCGCACGATGAATTATCTATACAATCTAAAGATTGGTTGAAAAAGAAAGTAAGAGAAAGAGAAAAGAGAACAGAGAGAACAATGGAAAGGAGTGAGAGAAGGGTAAGAGGATGAATAATAGATGCTAGGACTTGGGTTTCGTTGCGATGCTAGTTAATATTCCAATGCATTGTTCATCTGCTTAACTCCATGCTTACACTAGTGTAAGAGTTCTAACTAAAGTCTGGTACTATCCCGCGAAGATCGCACCAAAGAGTTTACCCAAGTTTTATCGCCATTAAGTAGAAGAGGTAATTTAGAAAGTTCGATTGTAGGGAACATCCTTCTGTCACAAGGGCCCATGGTCCACATTCCTAGATTACACGGATCACTTCCTAACGGTAGATTAATGCACTTAAGTAGAAGAGGTAGTTTAGGAAGTCCGATTATAGGGAACATCCTTCTCATACAAGGGCCCACGATCTACGTTCCTAGATTACACAAGTCACTTCCTAACATTAATTTGGGAGAACCTTTTAAACTCTAATTAGTTTTCTTAGTAGAGAGTCGATCCCCATTTCAAGAAACTGCCGTAAAAAGTAAGGGATACCTTCTGTCACAAGGTCCCATGGTCTTACATTCTAAAGCTCTTCCTCTACATGGTGATCTAACCCTACATCTACATGGATTTACCTTACACACATTTTGTCAAACGTATACAAGACACAACACACATAGATGATGATATAAACACTTCCTTGCATAAGAAAATATCCAAATACATAGTTCATACATCACAACATATCACAACTACTTCCTACATCCTGGATCTCGAGATCTGCTCTGTAGAAAAGGAAATACAATCAAAGATGAAGAAAGAAGCAAACTACAACCTAATATAAAGAAGTAAAGAGAGGAGTGTGCTTATCCTTGAACCGTAGCATCCTTGGAGACATTCCCTTGCTCGGGAGGTGGACGGATCGGCGAAGATGTGGTTTCTAGGGTTCCACCTAGGGGGAGAACTCTTCTCCAAGGAATGGGGGTGAGCCCCAAGCCAAAGATAAGTGAAAAGGGGAGAAAGCCCCTCTTTTATAGAGCAGGGCATGCACACCACACGGCCTGTGACATGGTCATGTGGATCCACACGACCTCATACATCTTGTTTCGGCCAAGATGACACGGCCGTGTGGCTTCACACTGCCATGTTCTGCTTTTAGTACCAGATGACCTACATGGTCGTGTGGCTCATATTGCATGGCTATACTTGCTCTCTGGAAAATGTTACATGGTCATGTGGCTTACATGGCCTGAGCATGCACGACCTCGGGAGAAATGGCACGACCTTGCCTTTCTTTGCCTCTAGATTGTTGGCACGACCATGCCATTTGGCACAGCCGTGTGTTGCCTGACCATAGGGAGATTGGCACAGCCGTGGCATAATTTACTTTAAGATGGCAACATGGCCGTGTGGCCTACAAAACCCAAGCTTGATTTGTTCCAGAGTTACTCCCGTGTTCGATTTTACTCCATTTTCGCTCCAATATGCGTCCTGTCAATCAAAATATGGAAAGAGCAGGTATTCGAATAAAATATAATGGAAGTATGTTATTATAATGAAATAGGGTGTAATAAATATAGATTATGCTAATAAAATACAAGTAGATGTGTGTTAAAGTATGCATAAAAGTGTATATAATCTACGCACATCAATATGTCTGATGATAGAGGATGTACGGCGGACTTCCATTAGGTGAAGGAAGGTTTCGCGGCAATCATATGGTAGAGTGTCAGAATATTTCTAGACAAATGTCTGTTATTCTCTGACAGGTAGTTGTAATTCCCTGATAATGTTGTTCCTTGGTGAAAATATGATTGCCACTTGGGTCGACTGGGAGTAAACTGGGAGCTATACCAATGAAAAGTGAAGGACTGAGTTCTGGGGGATCGATCGACACTAGAGTCGACCGGGAGTAGACTAGGAGCCGTGCTTATGAAAAGCAAGGGGTTGAGCCCTGGGGGACCGACCGGCACTGAGACCGATCGGGAGTAGATTGGGAGTCGTGCCCATGAAAAGTGAGGGACTGAGCCCTAGGGGATCGACCAACACTAGGGCCGACCAGGAGTAGACTAGGAGTCATGCCTATGAAAAGTGAGGGATTGAGCCCTAAGGGACCGACCGAAGCTTAGGCCGGTTGGGAGTAGACTGGGGTGTTAGATTTTGAGGGATGTCCTAAGGTAATCTTTTTATGATTTTACTATTTATTTGATAAATATAGATTCACTATTTAAGTACATATTATATGTTTTAATAGTTTTAAACTCATTTACTGAAAGTCCGCAATACAATTCATAGCATGAGAGAATTTGTGATTGGATCACAACTTGTGATTATCTCTACATGTGCAATTATGAACGTATTGAAATTTTTCTAGTCGTTGAATTGGTGCATTCAAACATCATCAATTCTATAAGACTAGCATAGGTTATACTCCTTGGTTCGACCAAGTAGTTATTTCTCACTAGCTGGAGATATTGGGATGTCGAGAGTTAAATGTGGATGCTATTTATGATAACTAGTTCATTGAAGTGACTTGCTGTAAGACTTCATATGGTTCTCTACATATATGGATATATCTGTAATGTTTTTACTGCAGCTCGAGTACAAGTTTCCTTCAACTTGGGTGAGGCATATAAGTCATCTTGGTCATAGAAACTTATACTTTGACATATTAAGCAAACATTTCTTGGATGGGTAGACCCGAGATGATTAGATATAAGTCAAAGTGCTCGAAGGTATTTGGATACCCCATAGAGGATCCACCACTCTTTGCAAGAAGATGTATATCCTATGGTCACTCGTTAGGATTATTATTTAAAGTCTTTGGCCAAAATATCACATGTTAAGAGTATGTGACTCTTGTACATAACGAGTAATTTGAGTTCGTAGAACGAGGAAGTTGAAGGGCACTGGAATTCCGTTCTATGTAAATCCCCTATACAAAAATTTTGTACGAGCACAGAACCTTTCCTAGAAACTCATATGCTCGATCAAACATGTGTTTGATCAATCAAGCAAGTTCTTGATTGATTAAAGCACACCTTGATCGAAGCACAAGATCGCTGCCCTCTTGTGTTGGTATTCAAAATAGATACGCAAAATCGATACGAAGAAAACAAAACTAGATACGCAGCGGAATTAAAGAACTAGTTGTACCTTTCTTCGTAGCTAATGACCTCAAGATCTTTTGTCATATTCCTCTCCTCTTCTTGGACATCTTGTGAGTGACGATCTACCAAGACAACACCACCCTCTTTTCTTCTCTTCCAAAACCGTCGGACACAAAAAGAGTCGCTAGGATGGTGCACCTTCTAATCTTCTTCCTTCTCTTTTTCTTCCTCTTCTTTCTCTTCTTCCTCTTCTTGCTTTTCTTCCTCTTCTTCAGGTTCTTCCTCTTCTTCAAGCCGCCGGCCACCAAGAACAAGAAGTGTCGCTAGCCCTAGCTAGGAGAGGAAAGGGGGGCAACCCTTGGTGGAGGTGGTGCTGGCCCTAAGTGGGGTTGAAGGTGGCGTCGACCACAAGGAGAAGAAGAGGGAAAGGGGGGAGGAGAATAGGTTTGTGCCGCCGGCTCTAGGAGGAGGAGAGGGGGCGGCAACCACAAGGAGAGAAGGGATTATGGAGAATAAGAAAGTTAAGCTTTAGGGGCCACATCCTACTCCTTTTTATAGACTTTCCATCAGTTACAAGGAAAGAAAATTTAATAAAATTTTGTTTAGAAAAAATCTAAACAAATTTTGTTAAAATAAACCAAGTTAAATTAAACTAAACCAAGTTAAGTTAAACTAAACCAAGTTAAGTTAAACCAAACCAAGTTAAGTTAAACCAAACCAAGTTAAGTTAAATGGACAACTGCATTGACATATTTATAGATATAAAATATAAACATTTGACCAAAGTGATTCTCATTTCAAAATATCTCAAAAACAGATGTTCATACAAAAGCTAGGCTTATAGTATACATCCCAACAATCTCCCACTTATACTAAAAGACTATGCTGTCATATATGCTGCCATAAATCTGATTCCCATCCCCTCAACATGCCCATCAAAAGCTCTCGTCGGAAGGGCCTTAGTGAAAGGATCTGTCAGGTGATCTGCTGATGTAATCTTGACGACAACAACTTCTCCTCGCTTTACGATGTCTCGTATTAGGTGGTACTTGCGCTCGATGTGTTTACTTATCTTATGGGCTCGTGGTTCCCTCGAGTTTGCTACTGCACCAGTATTATCACAATAAATTATGATAATTTTGGGTAAACCAGTAATCATATCTAAGTTCATCAAGAAGTTTCTAAACCATACAGCTTCTTTGGCTGCCTCAGAGGCTGCCACATAATCAACTTCCATGGTGGAGTTTGAAATACATTTCTACTTAACACTCCTCCATGTTATGGCTCCACCTCCCAAAGTAAACACATAAGCCTGAGGTTGACTTACTATTGTCCCTATCTGATTGGAAGTCAGAATCTGTGTAACCCACAGGGAGCAAATCATCTGCCTGGTAAACCAGCATATAATTTCTAGTCTTTCGCAGGTACTTTAATATATGCTTTACGGTAGTCCAATATCCTGGGTTACTTTGATATATGCTAACCATGCCAACGACAAAACAGATATCCGGTCTCGTACATAGCATCACATACATTAGGCTTCATACAGTCGAAGCATAAGGAACTACCTTCATCTCCTTTATCTCCTTTGATGTTTTAGGACACATCTCTTTAGATAAAGGTACTCTATGCCGAAAAGGTAGAAAACCTTTCTTGGAGTTTTGCATGCTAAAACGAGCTAGGATAGTATCGATGTATGAAGCTTAGGATAAGCACAACATCCTTTTCTTGTGATCCCTTATTACTTTGATCCCAAGAATATGTCCACATTCTCCCAAGTCCTTCATATCAAACTGCTTGGACAACCATACCCTTACGTCTGACAACACTTTGACATTGTTGCCAATGAGCAAAATGTCATCTACGTATAATACAAGAAATACCACCACGTTTCCATCACTTTTCTTGTGTACACAAGACTCATCCAGACACTGAATAAATCCATAAGACTGGATCACTTCATTAAATCGGGTGTTCCAAGATCTCGAAGCTTGCTTCAGTCCATAAATGGACCGATTGATCTTGCATACAAGATGCTCTTTGCCCTTCGCAATGAATCCCTCTAGTTGCTTCATATAGATGTTTTCTTCAAGACTTCCGTTAAGGAAAGCTGTCTTGACATCCATTTTCCAAACCTCATAATCCATATGAGCAGCGATAGAAAAGAGAATCCGGATAGACTTGAGCATGGCTACCGGCGAAAAGGTTTTCTCATAATCGATTCCCTCTTTTTGAGTATACCCCTTCTCAATAAGCTTCGCTTTAAAGGTTTTCACCTTCCCGTCTATCCCTCTTTTCCTTTTGTAGACCCATTTACATCCAATGTATTTTACATCATTTGGTAGTTCTACAAGCTCCCAGACCTAATCAGAATACATAGATTCTATTTCAGAGTTCATTGCACTTTGCCAAGATGCTACATCTTTATCTTGGAGTGTCTAATCATATGTCCAGGGATCTGGTTCATGTTCACCAAGGATCAAGTCTGAAGATTCTCCCAAAAATATGAATCTATCAGGTTGCCTAACAAGCCTCCCACTACGACGAGACACTACTTGTAATTGTGCATCATTTGTGACATGTGTTGCAATTTCTTGTGGAATCTCATCTTGTACCGACCATTAAAGGTGAAGAGATGACAGTCAAAAGTCAAGAGGAGATCAATAGTCAAGGTGAAGTGATAGTCAAAAGTCAAGAGGAGATTGTTGGTCGCTACTCGGAAAACCCAATGACTCCACTGTACAAAAATTTTGTACATGATCTGAACCTTTCCTAGCTACCATGTGTTCTTTTAAGTTAAACTTGTATCTCCTGCGGAACTTAACACGTTTGATTCCAAGTTTAACTTATATGTTCTTTTAGGTTTAGATTTGGATCTCCTGCGGAACTTAACACGTTTGATCCAAATCACCTAGGTTATAAATTCAATTAAATATTAGTTTCTAAAATTGACTTCCAGTACTGCATGGTGAGGCACTTGGCCTTCTTGGATATGGGAGCAACCACCACCGACTAGACAAAGCCTTTTAAGGAAAGTTAATATTTAATTTCCTTATATAACTCTAGGTTAACCAAAAGGAACAATCAAATCACAAGGAAAAAAGAAAAAGAACACAACTTCGAAATTAAATTCGAAAAACAAGAATCGAATGTCTCTTGTATTTGGTATTTATACAAAGAAAAATTAATTAGTATGATGCGGAAATTAAATACTAGTTATACCTCTTCCTTGTATGCTAAAAACCTCGAGATCTTCTGCCGTATCCCTCGCCTCCTCTTGGATGTCGCGTGGGCGACGATCCTCCAAGACGAACACCACCCGGAAAGCTTCTCCTCCGTCTCTAGAATTCGGCCACCACCACCACAAAGGAGCAAAAGAGAGCAAAGGGAAGAGAGGGAGAGGGGCAGGCCACTTGATGATCTCCAACAACACAATATCAATTGTTATGTTATTCAAGGCCTCCCCTTCCCCCCTTTTTATATTAGTTTCCCAACGAAAAATTATGGAAAGATTTTTATAAATTAATTAGGCTCATTCATATTTCTTTTTTTTTTTCTTTTTCTTTCCTTTTAATTAATAAATCCTAGATTGATTTATTAATTAAACAACTATTTGTTGATGTTTAATTATTTGACCGGCCCCTTGCTTGGGCACCAAGCAAGGTGTCCGGCCACTTATTAAAAGGGAAAGAAAGAAATTTTTTTTATAAAATTTTAAAAGAAGAAAACTTCTAATAAAATTTTACAAACTTTTTTTTTTAATGTGGATATTAAAAGGAAAGTTTTAAAATTTAAAACCAAGTTTTAAAATTTAAAACATCTCTAATAATATTTCTTTTTAAAAGAAAGTTTTATAAATTTTACAACTCTCTTTTAAAACCTTGTGGCCTAATTTAAATTAGGAAAATTTTATAAATTTTTAAAATCTCTCTTTTTACAAATTGTAAATATCTAAGGAAATTTAAAAATTCAAAAATAACCTTCCTAATTTAAATATTGCGGCCGGCCCCCTTGCCCATTTCTAGAGAATATGTGGCCGACCATTGCTTGGTCACCAAGCAATGAACCGGCCCCTTCTTGGACACCAAGATAGGCTTTTCTTTGGATGGACTTGAGGCTTTATTGAGGCTACAATAGGGACCTAGAGGAGAAATTGGTTTTGACCTTCCGATGAGCTTGAGTATCCCGTGCTCGCCCCGAACACACAACTCAAGTTCATCGATAATAACTCATTCCACTAGAGAGTTATTACCGCACTACCGCACCAATCCTAAATTACATTATGGGCTCCTTCTTATCATGAGTGTGTTAGTCTCCCTGTGCTTAAGATTTCGAATGTCCACTAATTAAGTGAGTTACTGACAACTCATTTAATTAATATCTAGCTCCAAGAGTAGTACCACTCAACTTTATTGTCATGTTGGACTAGGTCCACCTGCAGGGTTTAGCATGACAATCCTTATGAGCTCCTCTTGGGGACATTCTCAACCTAGATAATTAGTGTTGGTGCAACCTTAGGTCAAGGTTGGCCTGGTTGACCAGACTCGAGTTGACTTGACTCGAGTTGTGTTTTGATGTTTGACGAGTTATGTTTGACAATGTTTGTACCTTGATGCTATACAAGGATACAAGCTTGGGAGATTGTGGGTGCAACCCGTGGTCAAGGTTGACCTGGTTGACCCGAGGTGAGTTGACCTGACTCGGAAAAGTCCAAGCAGGGAGCTTGGCACGGGAAGAGTTCAAGCAGGGAGTTTGGCATGGTGAAAAGTCCAAGCAGGGAGCTTGGCACGGGAAAAGTCCAAGTATGGAGACTTGGCACGGAGAAGTCCAAGTATGGAAGCTTGGCACATGGGAAGTCGGAGAGGGCTCGGTAGCTCGTTCTCCGAACTGTGGTCAGAGAGGGCTCGGGAGCTCGTTCTCTGGACCGGATGGAAGTCGGAGAGGGCTCGGTAGCTCGTTCTCCGAACTGTGGTCAGAGAGGGCTCAGTAGCTCGTTCTCTGGACCGGATGTGGAAAGTCCTGGTGAGTGAAGCCAGGCAGACGGATAAGTCCTGGTGAGTGAAGCCAGGCAGTGGGAAAGTCCTGGTGAGTGAAGCCAGGCAGTTGGAAAGTCCTGGTGAGTGAAGCCAGGCAGATTGGAAATCCTGGTGAGTGAAGCCAGGTGAAAACCCTAGTGAGTGAAGCTAGGTGAAAGTCCTGGTGAGTGAAGCCGGGCAAGGGAAAATCCAGATGGATCAAGGGTGATCGGACATCTGGTGTTGAGAAGGTCAAGTAGGTCAAGGGAGTGACCGGATACTTGACACGAAGAGAAAAGTCCAAGTGGGTCAAAGGGATTGACCGGACACTTGGTGGGGAGTCTTAGCAGGTTAAGGGAGTGACCGGATGCTAAGCATGATGTACCAACAGGTCAAGGTTGACCGGATGTTGGTTTGGATGGTTTGGGACTTGGTTTGGGCAAAAACCAAGCTCTGGATCGATCTGGGGACCGATCCAATGATATGGCTGATCGGTCTGGTGACCGATCAGTAATCAAACAGAATGCTTCTGTGGATTATCTGATCGGTCTGAAGACCGATCAGGAAGCAAATAGAAGAGAAGAAGGAGAAAGGCTGATCGGTCCAAGGGACCGATCAGACTCCTCCTGGACCGATCAGGACATAGCCTGATCGGTCCAGGCTTAGCCTGATCGGTCCCCAAGACCGATCAGGGACAGTGTGGACCGATCAGGTTGGAGCCTGATCGGTCCAGCACTAGCCGTTGTGACTCAACGGCTAGGTTATTTCGGGCTCCTGTGTTCTGGTCTTTTTGCTTGCAGGTTCGCAGGTTGGCTCAGGATATCAGAGGTTATAAGAAGAGATCGAGGGCTGCTACTACTACTGCTCCTTTCTCTCCGTTTCTTCTTGCTTCTTGCAAGTTCTTCCTGGTTCCCTTCTGTGAGCTTTGTTGAGCTCTCACCGCCGAAGCTTCGGGTGAGCTTCCTGTAGGTTTTCTAGCTGAGCTTGGATCCGAGAAGTTGCTGCTTCATCAGGATTCCAGTCGACAACGAGAAGGCAAGCAAAGAGTTTTACATTTTGATTGTTCTTGTTTGCTTTCTCTACTGTTGTACTCCTTATTGCTGTTGTAAAGTTTTTGTGGTGAGGTTTCTCCACCCATAAGGAGTTTATATTAGCCGGTTTTCCGGGGACTCATCCACCGACGGATTGATAGGCTTCGTCCACCTTACGGACACGCCGAGGAGTAGGAGTTTCATCTCCGAACCTCGTTACATCGTCGAGTTCGAGTTTGAGGTTTGATCTTTCCTTTTTGCGTTTCTATTTAGTTATTTCCGCTGCGCTAACCCTAATCGTAGGAAGAAACGAAAGAATTTGGGGTCGGCTATTCACACTCCCCCTCTCTAGCCGCGATCATCGATCCTAACAAGTGGTATCAGAGCGAGGTCGCTCTTCGCCGGATTAACACCCGAGGGAGCACAAGCTAGAGATGGATCAATTTGGAGAAGATGTCACGATTCCACCCTTCTACGATCGCGACGACTTCGCGTTTTGGAAGGTAAGAATGAAGTACTTTCTTATGACTAACACTGAAAATTGGAGTTGTGTTCAATTAGGTTTCAAGCCTCCGATGGACAAGAAAGGAGAAACCCTAGAGAAGAAGGAGTGGACCAAGGAACAAGTCCACCAATCCCTAGTCAACGATGAGGTATTGTAAATTTTTGAATTTTCTTTACCTAATGATGTTTTGTGTAGGATAGGTGGATATAACAATGCCAAGGAGTTGTGGAACAACTTGGCCAAGCTCCATGAGGGAAGCTCCATTTCAAGCCATGAAGAGGAGTCAAGTGAGCCAAGTAACTAACTTCATGGAGGAATGTATTTAGAAGTTGAGGGCCACTCAACATCTAAAGAAGAAGAGGAGGAGAGTTCTTCTTCAAGTTCGGAGCAAGAAGAAGAAGCATCTACCTCCGGAAGGGATGAAGGAGAGAGCGTTCATCCATCCTCAACTCTAGGTAACTCAAGTCATTTAGTTTCTAGCAAATTACACATAATGTGCTTTGAGTGTAGGGAATTTGGACATTACAAGAGTAAATGTCTAAAGAGGGTTAGAAAGACTCCACCGGCGCCAAAGGTCAAGGAAGCCGGAGTCCCAACACGCAAGGGCAAGGAGCACGTGGTGTGCTTCCAATGCAAGCGAAGGGGACATTATCGGAGCCAATGTCCGAGGGGGAGGCAACCTCACAAGGACAAGAAGACGAGCACATCGATAGGGGGAGCTAAGGCAAACCCTAAGGTAATCTCTAAGGCACATTATTGCAATAATAATAAGACACATGCTAGTAGCCTTATTGCTATTGTTAATAATGGTGAGCATGATAACATTAGAAATCGATACACATGCTTAGGTGCCAAACATGTGAGCCTAGATAAGGATAACACTAGAAAAGCTAACCCTAGAATTAACCCATCTAAGGTTAAGGAAAACCTAGATAGGAATCCCAAAACTACTAGACATATGCCTAGGAGTACCTCAAAGAACAATGGAAAATTAAAAATTGAGGTATTAGAGAAGGAGAATCAAGTCTTGAGGTCAAGACTTGATACTTTGGAAAAGGCTCTTAAGAACTTGGAGAAGTTATCTCTAGGGTTTAAGGGTCAAAAACCAAAGACAAAGGACAAGAGAGGTTTGGGTCACAAACCTAAGTCCCAAATGGTCAAGCCCACTTATCACAATGTTCCATTCGAGTATGGAACAAAATCTAGGGCTAGGAAGACCATCACCAAGGTCACAAGGGGAGTCACCCCTAGAGTTGATCTTGATGAGTCCCAAATGGCCAAGGCTTTAAAGCCTAAGAGGGTCATTAGGAGGGTTGCTAGGGGAGTCATCCCTAGTGAATATTTAGTGAACCCAATGAACTCAAATAGGTATTGGGTTCCTAGGAGCGTGATTTCATCACGCTAGATGAGTTAGGGTGTGCCAACCTTACTTGACTAGGTAGTTAACCTAATCATGGCAAAAGGTGGCACTTTAGGAATTTTCAAGGTGTGATCAAGCCTTGAAAATGAAATTAAGAATTATTCCTAAGGTGATTAGAATGTGCCAATCAAATTTGAGGAATTTTCTAGAGTCAATCTAGTTGGAACATAGTGATCTAAAAGTCTTGAGGATATGATTTTAGGTCTAATACACTTAGGAATATAGAATTTATGGAAAAATGGTCGAAATTATCAAAAATGGCAACTAAGGCTAGAATTAGGTATTTTCTATACCTTTACATGTTATTTGCCATATATTGTTTGCCATATGCCATGTCATGACATCATATTTAATCTATGATCATTTGAAATGTCATGATAATGCTTAGGTTATTTATATGTCATGCTTTATTTAAGTTTCATACTTTATGCCATGACATCATGACATTGGCACATGTTATTATGTATGATATCATTATATGCCATGTCATCATCACTTCTCTTGCATTTATAATCAATGAAATTGATTTAAGGATAAAAACACAATTTGATATGGAGATCAAATTGATGTTTAGAAAATGCATGAGACCTTAGAATAAGATAACCTAAACCCATATCTCACATCAAAATTGACTTGAATGTGTTTGATACACCTTAGATGTGTGTGAGATATTAGGATAATGAGTTAGGATCAAGGTGCATGGTTCTTGTACCTAGATGAGCCTAATTCAAAATTGAGGATCATAGGGAAAGCTTATGTACAAGTCATGTACATTTAGCCCAAAGATTGTGGCCCTAAATTAAATGGTTTGAAATCATTTTAAAATTGATTTGAAAAACCTTGATGAACCTTTTCTAGTGATAGCATTCATCATTGAACAAGTTGATACAAAGATGAGTTAACTTTGAGCTATTTCAAAGACTTCTGAACTTTGTATCAAGTTTTGAAAATGGACGTTATTTTCATAGAAAACTATTTTTCCATGATAGTATATGTTATGAGGAATGTATCCTCAAAGTTTTATAATTTTCAGAATTTTCTGGAATTTTCTAGGAGTTTCTGAATTTCGGGAAGAAAATCAGAAATTCTGATATCAGACTTGTGGACCGATCAGAGAGGATTCTGATCGGTCCAGGATAGAGTGGATCGGTCACTAGGATCGATCCAGGGGATGCTGGATCGGTCACTGGACCGATCCAGTGAAGGCTGATCGGTCTTGTGACCGATCAGAGCGTGCCAAATGCTGATTTTTCGACTGTTGACTGAAATTTTAGCTATGGGAGTTGGCATTTTGAAGGTTTGAAACTCTCCAAGACATTGTTGGTGCAATGGTCAAGGGGGAGTTGACCTTTAGGGAGAATTTTACCTATTAGTCAAGGGGAGTTGACTTTTAGGGGGAGTTTTTACTCCTAAAGACTTGAGTGATATGAGATTATCACTAAGTTAATTGTTGGACCTTAGTATCAAGGGGGAAATTAAGAGGTTCAATGAAAGGTATGAGACTTTCATTAGGAAGAAACTCTTGACCTTGATTCACTCTTTTTGATGTGTGTCAAAAAGGGGGAGAGTGTAGGTTTGAGGAGAATAGAGAATGTTCAAGGAAGAACATTGGAAAACCTAAGTTAGGTTATCAGGTTAACCTAACTTAATTATGGGTTTGATTATGGGTTTTGTCAAACATCAAAAAGGGGGAGATTGTTGGTGCAACCTTAGGTCAAGGTTGACCTGGTTGACCAGACTCAAGTTGACTTGACTCGAGTTGTGTTTTGATGTTTGACGAGTTATGTTTGACAATGTTTGTACCTTGATGTTTTACAAGGATACAAGCTTGGGAGATTGTGGGTGTAACCCGTGGTCAAGGTTGACCTAGTTGACCCGAGGTGAGTTGACCTGACTCGGAAAAGTCCAAGTAGGGAGCTTGGCACGGGAAGAGTCCAAGCAGGGAGTTTGGCATGGTGAAAAGTCCAAGCAGGGAGCTTGGCACGGGAAAAGTCCAAGTATGGAGACTTGGCACGGAGAAGTCCAAGTATGGAAGCTTGGCACATGGGAAGTCAGAGAGGGCTCGGTAGCTCGTTCTCCGAACTGTGGTCAGAGAGGGCTCGGGAGCTCGTTCTCTGGACCGGATGGAAGTCGGAGAGGGCTCGGTAGCTCGTTCTCCGAGCTGTGGTCAGAGAGGGCTCAGTAGCTCGTTCTCTGGACCGGATGTGGAAAGTCCTGGTGAGTGAAGCCAGGCAGATGGATAAGTCCTGGTGAGTGAAGCCAGGCAGTGGGAAAGTCCTGGTGAGTGAAGCCAGGCAGTTGGAAAGTCCTGGTGAGTGAAGCCGAACAGATTGGAAATCCTGGTGAGTGAAGCCAGGTGAAAACCCTGGTGAGTGAAGCCAGGTAAAAGTCCCGGTGAGTGAAGCCGGGCAAGGGAAAATCCAGATGGATCAAGGGTGATCGGACATATGGTGTTGAGAAGGTCAAGTAGGTCAAGGGAGTGACCGGATACTTGACACGAAGAGAAAAGTCCAAGTGGATCAAAGGTATTGACCAGACACTTGGTGGGGAGTCTTAGCAGGTTAAGGGAGTGACCGGATGCTAAGCATGATGTACCAACAGGTCAAGGTTGACCGGATGTTGGTTTGGATGGTTTGGGACTTGGTTTGGGCAAAAACCAAGATCTGGATCGATCTGGGGACCGATCCAGTGATACGGCTGATCGGTCTGGTGACCGATCAGTAATCAAACAGAATGCTTCTGTGGATTATCTGATCGGTCTGAAGACCGATCAGGAAGCAAACAGAAGAGAAGAAGGAGAAAGGCTGATCGGTCCAAGGGACCGATCAGACTCCTCCTGGACCGATCAGGACATAGCCTGATCGGTCCAGGCTTAGCCTGATCGGTCCCCAAGACCGATCAGGGACAGTGTGGACTGATCAGGTTGGAGCCTGATCGGTCCAGCACTAGCCGTTGTGACTCAACGGCTAGGTTATTTCGGGCTCCTGTGTTCTGGTCTTTTTGCTTGCAGGTTCGCAGGTTGGCTCAGGATATCAGAGGTTATAAGAAGAGATCGAGGGCTGCTACTGCTACTGCTCCTTTCTCTCCGTTTCCTCTTGCTTCTTGCAAGTTCTTCCTGGTTCCCTTCTGCGAGCTTTGTTGAGCTCTCACTGCCGAAGCTTCGGGTGAGCTTCCTGCAGGTTTTCTAGCTGAGCTTGGATCCGAGAAGTTGCTGCTTCATCAGGATTCCAGTCGACAACGAGAAGGCAAGAAAAGGGTTTTACATTTTGATTGTTCTTGTTTGCTTTCTCTACTGTTGTACTCCTTATTGCTGTTGCAAAGTTTTTGTGGCGAGGTTTCTCCACCCATATGGAGTTTATATTAGCCGGTTTTCCAGGGACTCATCCACCGACAGATTGATAGGCTTCGTCCACCTTACGGACACGCCGAGGAGTAGGAGTTTCATCTCCGAACCTCGTTACATCGTCGAGTTCGAGTTTGAGGTTTGATCTTTCCTTTTTGCGTTTCTATTTAGTTATTTCCGCTGTGCTAACCCTAATCGTAAGAAGAAACGAAAGAATTTGGGGTCGGCTATTCACACCCCCCCGTCTCTAGCCGCGATCATCGATCCTAACAATTAGAACACGGATTCCTTCTATAATCAACAACACATACTATAAGTAATATCATTTCCCAACTTATCGAGCATATTGATTTATCGAGCTAAACCTCACCCTTTGATAAGTCAAAGAAATAAATATTAAATATACATGCTTGTTATTATATTAGGATTAAGAGCACACACTTCCATAATAACTAAGGTCTAGTTCTTTTACTAAGTCAGTACAAAAAGAACTTACCTAAATGATCCTACTCAATACACTTAAAGTGTATCAGTGTAATTTATTAGTCAAGATAAACTAATACTTAATTACACTACGTCTATTATGATGGTTTGTTCCTTTCCATCTTAGTCGTGAGCAATTGTTTATAATTTATAGAGAACCGACAACATGATCTTCTAAGTGTGACTCCACACTCCATGTTATCTACTATATAAATTAATTAAATAATTACATTTAACAAATAAATGTAAACATTTGACCAATGTGATTCTTTATTTCAAAATAAATGTGTACAAAAGCTAAACTTTTAAGTATACACTCCAACAATCTCCCACTTATACTAAAAGTCTAAGCTGCCATATCTGTTGCCATACATTTGATTCCCATCCCCTCCACATGCCGATCAAAAGCTTTCGCCGGAAGGGCCTTAGTGAAAGAATCTGCCAGGTTATCTGCTGACGACAACTTCTCCTCGCTTGACGATGTCTCGTATCAGGTGGTACTTGCGCTCTATATGTTTACTTGCCTTATGGGCTCGTGGTTCTTTCGAGTTTGCAACTGCACCGCTATTATCACAATAAATTGTGATGATTTTGGGCAAACCAGGAATCACATCTAAGTCCATTAGAAAGTTCCTGAGCCATACTGCTTCTTTAGCCGCCTCAGAGGCTGCTACATACTCAGCTTCCATGGTTGAGTCCAAAACGCATTTCTGCTTAACACTCCTCCATGCAATGACTCCACCTCCTAAAGTAAACACATAGCTTGATGTAGACTTACTGTTGTCCCTATCTGATTGGAAATCTGAATCTGTGTAACACACAGGGAGCAAATCGTCTGCTTGGTAAACTAGCATATAATCTTTAGTCCTTCTCAGGTACTTTAATATATGCTTTACCGCAGTACAGTGTCCTTGTCCAGGGTTACTCTGATATCTGCTAACCATGCCCACAGCAAAACAGATATCAGATCTCGTGCATAGCATTGCATACATTAGGCTTCCTACAACCGAAGCATAAGGAACTACTTTCATGTCCTCTATCTCCTTTGATGTCTTCGGAGACATCTCTTTAGATAGAGCTACTCCATGCCTAAAAGGTAAGAAACCTTTCTTGGAATCCTGCATGCTAAAACGAGCGAGGATTGTATCTATATATGAAGCTTGGGACAGACACAACATTCTTTTCTTGCGATCTCTTATAACTTTGATCCCAAGGATGTGTGCACATTCTCCTAAGTCCTTCATATCAAATTGTTTGGGCAACCATACTCTTACGTCCGATAATACCTTGCCATTGTTGCCAATTAACAAAATATCATTTACGTATAGTATAAGAAATACCACCACGTTTCCGTTACACTTCTTGTATACACAAGACTCATCCAGACACTGAATAAATCCATATGACTGGATTACTTCATTAAACCGGATGTTCCAAGACCTTGAAGCTTGCTTCAGTCCATAAATGGACCGATTGAGCTTGCACACTAGATGTTCTTTGCCTTTTTCAATGAACCCTTCAGGTTGCTTCATATTGATGTTCTCTTCAAGATTTCCATTAAGGAAAGCTGTCTTGACATTCATTTGCCAAATCTCATAATCCATATGAGCAGCAATGGATAAGAGTATCCGAATAGACTTAAGCATGGCTACCGGTGAAAAGGTCTCCTCATAATCGACTCCCTCTTTCTGAGTGTACCCTTTCGCAACAAGCCTAGCTTTGAAGGTTTCTACCTTCCCGTCTGTCCCTCTTTTCCTTTTGTAGATCCACTAGCATCCAACGGCTTTTACACCATCGGGTGGTTCTACAAGCTCCCAGACCTTATTAGAGTACATAGACTCTATTTCAGAATTCATTGCCTTTTGCCAAGATGCTGCATCTATATCTTGGAGTGCTTCGTCATATGTTCGGGGATCAGGTTCATGTTTACCCGGGATCAAGTCCGAAGACTCTCCCAAAAACATGAATCTATCAGGCTGCCTTACAGCCCTCCCACTACGACGAGGCACTATCTGTGGTTGTGTATCATGTGTGACACGTGTTGCAGTCTCTTGTGGTACTTCATCTTGTACTGTTGGTACTGAAGTAGACGTGTCCTCTCTAAGTTCTTCTAGAACAATTTTACTACTGGGCTTGTGATCCATTATATAGTCTTCTTCTAAAAACTGGGCATTAGTGCTAACAATGACCTTATGGTCTTTAGGATTATAAAATAAACCACCTTTCGTTCCTCTGGGATACCCCACAAACATGAGAACTTCTGTACGAGATTCTAACTTATCAGTATCTGGTTTCAGCACATGTGTTGGACTACCCCAAATCCGAAAATGTCTTAGACTGGGCTTTCGCCCATTCCATAATTCTGTGGGAGTAGAAGAAACTGATTTAGAAGGTACTAAGTTCAGAATGTACACTGCCGTTTCCAGAGCGTATCCCCAAAATGAATTTGGTAATTCTGAATAACTCATCATCGATCTAACCATCTCCATAAGAGTCCTATTCCTTCGTTCTGCCACACCATTTTGTTGGGGTGTACCAGGTGCGGACAATTGGGATTGAATCCCGACCTCTGATAAGTAATTCCTAAACTCTCCTAAGAGGTATTCGCCATCACAATTAGACCGTAGTGTCTTGATACTTTTACCTAGACGTTTCTCCACATCAGCCTTGTACTCTTTGAACTTATCAAAGCACTCAGACTTACGACACATTAGGTAAATGTATCCATATCTTGAATAATCGTCTATAAAAGAGATAAAATATTCAAAACCACCTCTTGCCTGGACAGACATAGGACCAAACAAATCAGAATGAACCAATTCTAACACTTCTTTGGCTCTATACCCCTTGGCCTTAAAAGACCTCTTGGTCATTTTACCTTCCAAGCAAGATTCACAAGTTGGAAAATTTTCCAACTCTAATGAACCCAAGAGTCCATCGGCTATAAGCCTCTGAATCCTACTTAAGTTAATATGACCAAGCCTTAGATGCCAAAGATATGCTTGGTTCATTTCCGAAGGTTCTTTTCTCTTATTTGAGTTAGAAGATGTGTCATTAATTTCCATATTATGCTTTGTGAGAGAAATTGGATTTAAAGTATACAAATTGTCAACTAATGCACCAGAATAGATAATCACTTTATTTCTCTTAATAACTACATCGTTACTAAAGGAAACTGAATATTCATCCAAAAACAGTTTAGAAACTGAAATTAAATTCTTTCTAAAACTGGGTACATAAAGACAATTTCTTAAAACCAAATTTATATTCCTATTAAAAGATAAGTAGACATCTCTCACTGCAACAGCCGCCACCTTAGTAGCATTGCCCATGTAGACGGTAATCTCTCCTTCAGATAGTCGTCGGGTTTCCTGGAACCCCTGCAAGGAATTGCAGACATGATCAGTGGCTCCCGTATCTACACACCAGGTGCTGGTAGATAACACCGCTAAACATGTTTCAACAACTAGAGTATGAGATATACCTTTATTGTTCTGTTTCCTACGAGGACAGTCCGCCTTCCAATGTCCAGTCTGCTTGCAAATAAAGCACTTGCCCTTTAGCTTCTTTATTCCATCTTTTTGTCCTGCACCTTGAGGTTTATTCACCTTCTTTGCTGAGCCATTTTGTTTCTTCTTCTTCTTGCCTTTCGGCTTAGAAGTAGAACCATTTTCAGCATAGTGAATTTGAGAATGTTGACGAAACAACCCTTCGGCTGCCTGAAGTACTGTCAGAAGTTCCGCTAATGAATACATCCTTTTATTCATATTATAGTTCAGGCGAAAATGCTCAAAACTTCTGGGCAGCGTTTGGAGGATGATATCGACCTGGGTTTCCCCATCAATTTCCCCTCCAAGAACTTGTATTTCGTTTAAGTAAGCCATCATCTTGAGAATATGATCCCTCACGAGAGTCCCCTCAGTCATGGTGGTTGTCATCAGTTTTCTCATTGCCTCTTGCCTAGCAGCCCGATTCTGATGTCCGAAGAGTTCCTAGAGATTGTTCATTATATCATAGGCTGTTGGTAAGTCCTGATGCTAATGTTGCAATACATTTGACATTGAAGCCAAGATGTAACACCGCGCCATCTCATCAGCTTTTACCCATTTACTATGATACTGAATCTCCTCTGGGGTAGAATCATTGCTAGGTGTTTCTGGGCATTCCTCTGACAGTACAAACTTATAGCCCTCAGCAGTAAGAACAATATTCAGGTTCCTTTTCCAATCTATGTAGTTAGGACCAGTAAGTCTGTTCTCTTTTAGTATGATGGCCAGTGGGTTGAAAGTCATCCTAAGAATCACAAATAACTTTTGGTCAGAACTCTAAATTTAGAATAATATTGATTCCTCAAACAATACTATTTTAAATTAACCAACACCTTAAAACACCGTGAATTTTGTATGCCACGATAGTGTGGACGTATACAAATTCAACATTTGTAAAAGGAGGGTTTTACCCATTAATTTTTTTATCTTGTCAACCTAACTTTTTGACAAATAAAATTAATAGTTGGTTTACTTTGGTCACACAAATAATAGCAGTGACTCCGATGGGGAGGATACTATTAGACGTGCCTAAGTGTGTACCATTACTTGACACTAAGTCCATTAATAAGATTGTACCCCTTCCGATGGGGAAGATCACACGCTCTTAATTAACTTCCTATAGTCATCCTAAGAATGGAAGTTTAATCTAGTGATCCGCAAACAAGCTCATCCGATATGGAGGAAGGCACTCAGAGCCAACGCGCAAGCTTGTTGCATCACTTATAAACCAGTAATGGAGACCGTGGAATTTATTTAAAAATAAATCCCTCTCCCACTTAGTTATTTAAAGTGAGGAATTTTGACTATGCTAGCCTACTAAACATGCATACTAACAAGCACACACAATCACAGCATAAAAAGCAATAAATAGAAAAACTAATTTTCAACTATTATGGCTTTTATCTATTGTTGTCCTCCGTGTGTCGTCAACCCTAGCTGCTGTCATCTTTGGCCACTGCCACTGGGTCTAGTTGTCGCATCCATCTTGCCCCTTGTTCCGTTGCGTCTCTGATCCTCAAAAAGGTTCCACACCTTGCAAGATTCGATCCGCGATATAAATAGAATTTTACATTTTTCGATCCTATATTCCTCGAAGGAATGTACATGTGAACTAGATCGAACATAAAATAAAACTTTACATCCATCGATCCTATATTTCATAAACGGAATGTACATGTAACTAGATCAAAAAATAAAATCCTAATAAAACTAAATACAGCTCCTGCTGTATTTTATAATGCAATCATGCACACATAATAAATGCCCTTGACATGTCCAAGGGTCCAATCACACACATAATAACTATAAGCCATAATAGTTGGATCCTGCATCCACAAAGTTAGCACATCCTACTATTAACCTGCCTAAATTATGTATGACATGTGCATAATTAAACTAATACCAAATACACAGAGGCAAAAGCTCGCTCTGATACCACTTGTTGGTCGCTACTCGGAAAACCCAATGGCTCCACTGTACAAAAATTTTGTACATGATCTGAACCTTTCCTAGCTACCATGTGTTCTTTTAAGTTAAACTTGTATCTCCTGCGGAACTTAACACGTTTGATTCCAAGTTTAACTTATATGTTCTTTTAGGTTTAGATTTGGATCTCCTGCGGAACTTAACATTTTTGATCCAAATCACCTAGGTTATAAATTCAATTAAATATTAGTTTCCAAAATTGGCTTCCAGTACTGCATAGCGAGGCACTTGGCCTTCTTGGATATGGGAGCAACCACCACCGACTAGACAAAGCCTTTTAAGGAAAGTTAATATTTAATTTCCTTATATAACTCTAGGTTAACCAAAAGGAACAATCAAATCACAAGGAAAAAAGAAAAAGAACACAACTTCGAAATTAAATTCGAAAAACAAGAATCGAATGCCTCTTGTATTTGGTATTTATACAAAGAAAAATTAACTAGTATGATGCGGAAATTAAATACTAGTTATACCTCTTCCTTGTATGCTAAAAACCTCGAGATCTTCTTCCGTATCCCTTGCCTCCTCTTGGACGTCGTGTGAGCGACGATCCTCCAAGACGAACACCACTCGGAAAGCTTCTCCTCCTTCTCTAAAATTCGGCCACCACCACCACAAAGGAGCAAAAGAGAGCAAAGGGAAGAGAGGGAGAGGGGCCGACCACTTGATGATCTCCAACAATACAATATCAATTGTTATGTTATTCAAGGTCTCCCCTTCCCCCCTTTTTATATTAGTTTCCCAACGAAAAATTATGGAAAGAGTTTTATAAAAAATTAGACTCATTCATATTTCCTTTTTTTTCTTTTTCTTTCCTTTTAATTAATCAATCCTAGATTGATTTAGTAATTAAACAACTATTTGTTGATGTTTAATTATTTGACCGGCCCCTTGCTTGGGCACCAAGCAAGGTGGCCGACCACTTATTAAAAGGGAAATAAAGAAAAATTTTTTATAAAATTTTAAAAGAAGAAAACTTCTAACAAAATTTTACAAACTCTTTTTTTTTTAATGTGGATATTAAAAGGAAAGTTTTAAAATTTAAAACCAAGTTTTAAAATTTTAAACATCTCTAATAATATTTCTTTTTAAAAGAAAGTTTTATAAATTCTACAACTCTCTTTTAAAACCTTGTGGCCTAATTTAAATTAGGAAAATTTTATAAATTTTTAAAATATCTCATTTTACAAATTGTAAATATCTGAGGAAATTTAAAAATTTAAAAACAACCTTTCTAATTTAAATATTGCGGCCGGCCCCCTTGCCCAAGGCAAGGGCCGGCCATTTCTAGAGAATATGTGGCCGGCCATTGCTTGGTCACCAAGCAATGAACCAACCCCTTCTTGGACACCAAGATAGGATTTTCTTTGGATGGACTTGAGGCTTTATTGAGGCTACAACAGGGACCTAGAGGAGAAATTGGTTTTGGCCTTCCGATGAACTTGAGTATCCCGTGCTCGCCCTGAACACATAACTCAAGTTCATCGATAATAACTCATTCCACTAGAGAGTTATTACCGCACTACCGCACCAATCCCAAATTACATTATGGGCTCCTTCTTATCATGAGTGTGTTAGTCTCCCTGTGTTTAAGACTACGAATGTCCACTAATTAAGTGAGTTACTGACAACTCATTTAATTAATATCTAGCTCCAAGAGTAGTACCACTCAACTTTATTGTCATGTTGGACTAGGTCCACCTGCAGGGTTTAACATGACAATCCTTATGAGCTCCTCTTGGGGACATTCTCAACCTAGATAACTAGGACACATATTCCTTCTATAATCAACAACACATACTATAAGTAATATCATTTCCTAACTTATCGAGCATATTAATTTATCGAGCTAAACCTCACCCTTTGATAAGTCAAAGAAATAAATATTAAATATACATGCTTGTTATTATATTAGGATTAAGAGCACACACTTCCATAATAACTAAGGTCTAGTTCTTTTACTAAGTCAGTACAAAAAGAACTTACCTAAATGTTCCTACTTAATACACTTAAAGTGTATCAGTGTAATTTATTAGTCAAGATAAACTAATACTTAATTACACTACGTCTATTATGATGGTTTGTTCCTTTCCATCTTAGTCGTGAGCAACTGTTTATAATTTATAGAGAACCGACAACATGATCTTCTAAGTGTGACTCCACACTCCATGTTATCTACTATATACATTAATTGAACAATTACATTTAACAAATAAATGTAAACATTTGACCAATGTGATTCTTTATTTCAAAATAAATGTATACAAAAGCTAAACTTTTAAGTATACACTCCAATAGAGATGACAGTCAAGGTCGAGGAGTAAGTGTCCAAACCGACCATTTCTTCTAAGATTTAGCTTCAAGGGCATTGCCTTGGTCTACTCCCAACTGGCCTAAGTACCGGTTGGACCCCCAAGGCTGCACCCATCACTTTTCCTGGGCATTATCCCATGTTGGGTTGTAATGGTTGCAACTAAAGTCTTACATTGAAAATACATAGAAAGAATTATGAACTTATAAGAGAAAGATATATCCATTGGTATAAGACCTTTTAGGTAAAGCCTAAAAATAAAACCATGAGGGCTTAAACCCTAAAGTGGGCAATATCATACCATTGTAGAGATATCTTAATTCTTTTTGTTCTAATAATTAACATCGGAGTCGGGGATGTCAAAAGGACCAACCACCAACTGTGCACAAGAGTCATAGTCCAATCGATCCATGTGGATGGAATATTGACCTCTAACGAAGGATGTGGGGGCTCCCATGTCTGGATCAAGATGACTAGACACTAGGCAAAAAAGTCCTACTTATGGTTAGGAGTCCTAATTGGTCGGTTGAACCAAGGGATAGGAAATTCTTAGTGGGTCAAGGATCAGATAACATCATGTTGATAGGCTTGAGGGGGCAGCCCTTCATTTGAGGGGGGAGTGTTGGGCTGCAATGATTGCAAATAAAGTCTCACATTGAAAACACATGGAAAGGATCATGGACTTATAAGAGAAAGATATCTCTATTGATATGAGGCCTTTTGGGTAGAGTCCAAAAATAAAACCATGAGAGTTTAGGCCGAAAGTGAACAATATTATACTATTGTAAATATATCTTAATTCTTTTGGTCCTAACACTCTAGTCTACTCCCGACCGGCCCAAGTGTTGGTCAGACCCCTAGGGCTCCTCTAATCACTTTTCCTGGGTACTACCTCATGTTGGGATATGCCCGATACAATGTGTGCTAAAAACATGTTTCATAAACATGTACATTGGAAGACTTAACAATAAATAAATTAATTTAATTTATCACACACACCACACACATGCAAGATACAATCGTGCAGACAAGATCATAAAATAAAATAAAATCGAATAACAATTATTCTAGTATATCTTACGGATGACTTGTAACAAGAAGGGCATCAACCTTTTGCGACGTTATCAAACATCACCTCTATTCATATCCATGCCAAACTCTTCAAGATAACTCCAAGAGAACAAACTTTGCCTTTGGAAGGTACTAGTCACGAGCAAAGGAGAAGGATCAAGAAGAGGAAAAAGAAACAAAAGGAAGATCTTTTTACTTTGGGTGGCACACAGCAATAAGAGGAGACCCTCTTGTTGTGGTCGGCGGCAAGAGAGAGAGAGAGAGGTATTGGGTTTAGGTTTCCAAAACCTAATTAAGTCAATAATGAATTACATGTTATTTCTCTCTTAATCATATCAGCATATAGTCCACTTTAATGAGTTAGATTATAAAGCCTAAATCTAACTCATTTTGCCTTAACCAAAAATTAGTCGATTAACACCTTTGTTTGATACACAACTAAATCAAATTGGTTCATGGTTAAACCAAATTGGTTCATGACTAAATCAAATAGGGTCCAACTCTTTCATAAGAGATATGGCCCATCCACACTTCCATTCCTACAAACATTTTCATATTTGTCTTATGTATAGTCCAACCAAATATTTATCTCTTGATCTAAAAATCCTATTCTCTAACTTGTTTTATGTCTTTTAAAGACTTAAAGTGCATGTGACCTAATAGGTTCTTAATTTATCTTGGGCGTCCATAATTAACTACTTAATTATGGAACGATCATGAGTGACACCTAGTAGTACATCATGATTCCCAATTAACTGAAAAATCACAGTTGATATCTGAATTAATTTTGAACCTTTCAGCAACTACAGTGAATCGTGTATTATTCCTTTCACTCATCTTATACCCAATTGGTTCAGGACATGTTCAATGTGTCCCCCACTAGGCTGACTACATCACACCTAACTCAAGTAATACTTCTGTTGGGATGTATACTATAAGCCTAGCTTTTGTATAAACATCTGTTTTTGAGATATTTTGAAATGACAAACACTTTGGTCAAGTGTCTGCATTTTATATTTATATATATGTCAATGTAATTATCTATTTAATTTATATTGTAGATAACATGGTGTGTGGTGCCACACAGAAGATCATGTTATCGGTTACTTATAAATTATAAATAGTAGCTCACAACCAAGATGGATAGGGACAAACCATTGGAATGGTTGTAGTGTAATTTAGTATTAGTTTGCCTTGACTATATAATTACACTAGTACACTATGTGTGTATTGAGTAGGACCATTTGAGATTATTTTTTATATTGAATATATAAAAGAATAGAACCTCTATTATTATGGATGTGCGTACTCTTAATCCCGATATAATAACAAACACATATACTTAGTATTTATTTTTTTTAACTTATCAATGAGTGAGATTTATTCGTTAAATTAATAGGACCGATAAGTTGGGGGATAGTACCATTTATATGGTGTGTTGTTGATTATAAAAGGAAACTGTGTCCTATTTATTTAGGTTGATGATGTCCCCTTGAGAAGCTCATAAGGATTGTCATGTAAACCCTGCAGGTGGACTTAATCCAACATGATAATAAAGTTGAGTGGTACTACTCTTGGAGTCAGATGTTAATTAAATGAGTTGTCAGTAACTTATTTAATTAACAGACATACGATATCTTAAACATAGGGAGATTAACGCACTCATGATAAGTAGGGGCCCATATTGTAATATGGGATTGGTGCGGTAGTTCAATAATGATCCTTTAGTGGTATGAGTTATTATTGATGAACTTGAGTTGAGTGTTCAGGTCGAACACAGGAAGCTCAAGTCCATCAGGAGGTCAAAACCAATTCCTCCTCTCGGTCCCTGTTGTAGCCTCTATATATAAAGCCTCGCATCCACCCATCCATAATCGGGTTTAGTTTAACTTGGTTTGGTTTAACTTAACTTGGTTTGGTTTAACTTAACTTGATTTGGTTTAACTTAACTTGGTTTGGTTTAACTTAACTTGGTTTGGTTTAACATAACTTGGTTTGTTTTAACAAAATTTGTTTAGATTTTTTCTAAACAATTTTTTTTAATTTTTCTTTCCTTGTAATCGACGGCAAGTCTATAAAAAGGAGTAGGATGTGACCCCTAAAACCTAACTTTCTTATTCTCCATAATCCCTTCTCTCCTTGTGGTTGTCTCCCCCTCTCCTCCTCCTAGGGCCGGCACCACAAACCTATTCTCCTCCCCCCTTTCCCTTTTCTTCTCCTTGTGGCTGGCGCCACCTTCAACCACACCTAGGGTCTGCGCCACCTCCACCAAGGGTCGCCCCCCTTTCCTCCCCTAGCTAGGGCCAGCGACACTTCTTGTTCTTGGTGGCCAGCGGCTTGAAGAAGAGGAAGAACCTGAAGAAGAGGAAGAAGAAGTGAAGGAAGAAGATTAGCAGGTGCCCCATCCTAGTGACTCTTTTTGTGGTCGGCGGTTTTGGAAGAGAAGAAAAGAGGGTGGTGTTGTCTTGGTAGATTGTCGCCCACACGATGTCCAAGAAGAGGAGAGGAATATGGCAGAAGATCTTGAGGTCTTTAGGTACGAAGAAAGGTACAACTAGTTCTTTAATTCCACTACATATCTAGTTTTGTTTTCTTCGTATCGATTTTGTGTATCGATTTTGAATACCAACACAAGAGGCCAGCGATCTTATGCTTCAATCAAGGTGCGCTTTGATCAATCAAGAACTTGCTTGATTGATCAAACACATGTCCGATCGAGCATATGGGTTGCTAGGAAAGGTTCTGTGCTCATACAAAATTTTTATACAGGGGATTTACATAGAATGGAATTCCAGCGCCCTCCAAGTGGTATCAGAGTGGGTTTTCTGCCTCTGTGTGATTGATTTTCGGTTAAATTATGCACTATTCATATATAATTTAGGTAGGATAATAGTAGGATATGTAGAATAGATTAACTGTATGGTTGCAGGTATCTTAGTTCCAACTATTATGGCCTATTGTGTTTGTATGTGATTTGAACCCTCAGGCATGTCAAGGGTATTTTGTGTGTGCATGATTGTAATTATTAAATATAGCTGGAGCTGTATTAGTTTGTTTTATATTTTGTTCAATCTAGATTACATGTACATTCCTTCGTGGAATATAGGATCGATAAATGTAATTTTTTATTTCTTATTGTTGCGGCTTGCTATACGTGGTGCTACCTTGAGGACCGGAGGCGCGATGAAGAAGGAAGCAAGATAGGCACGACAACATAAACCCTAGGGTTAGCAGCTAGGTTTTCTCCTCCTCACCTGGCTAGGGTTGGCAGCGGTTAGGGTTGGTGGCATATGGAGGACAGCGATGGATGATGCTATAATAGTTGGAAATTTATTTTCATATTTATTGCCTTTATATGTTGTGTTTGTATGCTTGTGTGCATGTTAAAATTTCTCATTTTAAATAACTAAGTGAGAGAGGAATTATTTAAATAAATTCCACGGTCTTCATTACTGGTTTGTAAGTGATGCATTCAAACTTGCGCATTGGCTTTGAGTGTCTTCCTCCATATCGGTTAAGTTTGTTTGTGAATCACTAGATCAAACTTCCTCTATGAATGATTATAAGAAATTATTTAGGTTTGTGTGATCTTCTTCATCTGAAGGGGCATAATTCTAATTAATGGACTAAGTATCAAGTAATGATATACACTTAGGCGCATTTAATAATATCCTCCCCATCGGAGTCACTGCTATTATTTGTGTGACCGAAGACAAACCAACTATTAATTTTATTTGTCATAAAGTAGGTTGACAAGATAATAAAATTAATGGGTAAAACCTCCTCTTACAAATGTTTGAATTAATATACGTCCACACTATCATGACATACGAAATTTACAGTGTTTTGAGATGTTTGTGAATTTAAATGATATTGTTCGAGGAATCAATATTATTCTAAATTCTAAAGTTTTGACCAAATATTTTATTTTGTGATTTTCAGGATTTCAAAATGGCTTTCAAACCTCTTGTTATTTTTTTAAAAGAAAACAAACTTACTTGTCCCAATTATATTGATTGGAAACAAAACTTGGGCATTGTCTTAACTGCTGAAGAATACAAGTTCATACTTCTTGAGGTCTGTCCTAGCGTGCCTGATAAGGATTCTAGTGAAGAGGAGATAGAGAGATATAGGAAATGAGTCAAAGTAGATGAGATGATGCGGTGTTACATTTTGACTTCTATGTCAAATGTGCTGCAACATCAGCATTATGCCTTACCCACTACCTATGACATGATGCTCAATCTCAAGGAACTCTTCGGACACCAGAATCGGGCTGCCAGGCAGGAGGCCATGAGAAACTTAATGACGACCATCATGATTGAGGGGACACCCGTGAGGGATCATATCCTCAAAATGATGGCTCACTTGAACAAGATACAAATCCTTGGAGCTGAAATCGATGTGGAACCTCAGGTCGATATCATTCTCCAAATGCTACCGAAGAGTTTTGAGCAGTTCCGCCTGAACTATAACATGAACAAAAGGACTTATTCATTGGCGGAACTTCTGACAGAACTCCAAGTAGCAAAAGGGCTATTTCGTCAAAGTTCTCAAATTCACATTACTGAAAACATTTCTGTTTCTAAGCCGAGGCAGGAAGAAGAAAAAGAAACAAGTTGGTTCAACAAAGAAAGTGATTCAACCTTAAGGGACTGGACCGCAAGCAGGTGTGAAGAAGCCAAAGGGCAAGTGCTTCACATGCAAGCAGTCTGGACATTGGAAGGTGGGTTGTCCTCACAAAAAGAAGAACAATAAAGGTATATCTCATTCATTAGTTATTGAAACATGTTTAGCGGTGTTATCTACTAATACCTGGTGTGTAGATACGGGAGCCACTGATCATGTCTGCAATTCATTGCAGGGTTCCAGGAAACCCGACGACTACATGAAGAGGAAATCATCGTCTACATGGGCAATGCTACGAGAGTGGCAGCTGTTGCAGTGGGAGATGTTTATTTATCTTTTGATAGGAATAAAATATTAATTTTGAGAAATTGTCTTTACGTACCATGTTTTAGAAAGAACTTGATTTTAGTTTCTAAATTATTTATGGATGGATATTCTGTTTCTTTTGATGACAAAGTAGTTGTCAAGAAAAATAGGGAGGTTACCTGTTCTGATATGTTGGTTGACAATTTGTACACTCTTAATCTAATAACTCCCACAATGCAACAAATGGAAATTAATAACACATCTTCCAAATCTAAAAAGAGAAAGCAGCCTTCGAAAATGAACCGAATGTATCTTTGGCATCTAAGGTTAGGTCATATTAACTTGAGTAGGATTCAATGGTTAATAGCCGATGGACCTTTGGATTTATTGGTAGTGGAAAACTTTCCAACCTGCGAATCTTGCTTGAAAGGAAAAATGACCAAAAGGCCTTTTAAGGTAAAGGGGTATAGAGTTAAAGAATTATTGGAATTGGTTCATTCTAATTTGTGTGGACCTATGACTATCCAAGCGAGGGGTGGTTTCGAATATTTTATCTCTTTTATAGACGACTATTCGAGATATGGGTACATTTACTTGATGCACTGCAAGTTTGAGTGTTTTGATAAGTTCAAAGAGTACAAGGCTGATGTGGAGAAACGTCAGGGTAAAAGTATCAAGACACTACGGTCTGATCGTGATGGAGAGTACCTCTTAGGAGAGTTTAGGAATTACTTATCAGAGGTCAGGATTCAATTCCAATTGTCTGCACCTGGTACACCATAACAGAATGGAGTGGCGGAACGAAGGAATATGACTCTTATGGAAATGGTTAGATCAATGATGAGTTATTCAGAATTACGAAATTCATTTTGGGGATATGCTCTGGAAACGACGGCGTACATTCTAAACTTGGTACCTTCTAAGTCAGTACCCTCTACTCCCATAGAATTATGGAATAGGTGTAAGCCAAGTTTGAAATACATTTGGATTTGGGGTAGTCCAGCACATGTGCTGAAGGGAGACATTGATAAGTTAGAATCACGTACAGAAGTTCACTTGTTCGTGGGATATCCTAAAGGAACTAAAGATGGTTTGTTTTATAGTCCCAAAGATAAGAAGGTCATTGTTAGCACCAATGCCCAATTTTTAGAAGAGAATTATGTAATGAACCACAATCCCATAAGTAAAATTATTCTTGAGGAAATAAGAGAGGACACGTCTACTTTAGTACCAACGGTACAAGATGGTCGGTATAAGATGAGATACCACAAGAAACTACAACACATGTCACAAATGATGCACAATTACAAGTAGTGCCTCATCATAGTGGGAGGGTTGTTAGGAAACCTGATAGATTCATGTTTTTGGGAGAATCTTCGGACTTGATCCCTGGTGAACATGAACTTGATCCCTAGACATATGATAAAGCACTCCAAGATAAAGATGCAGCATCTTGGCAAAGTGCAATAAACTCTGAAATAGAATCTATGTACTCTAATCAGGTCTGGGAGCTTATAGAACCACCAAATGGTGTAAAAGCCATTGGATGTAAATGGGTCTATAAAAGAAAAAGAGGGATAGATGGGAAGGTGGAAAATTTTAAAGCAAGGCTTGCTGTAAAAGAGTATACTAAGAAAGAGGGAATCAATTATGAGGAAACCTTTTCACCGGTAGCCATGCTTACGTCTATCTGGATTATTTTATCTATTGCCGCTCATATGGATTATTATATTTGGTAAATGGATGTCAAGACAGCTTTCCCTAATGGAAGTCTTGAAGAAAATATTCATATGAAGCAACCAGAGGGATTTATTGCGAAGGGTAAAGAGCATCTTGTATGTAAGCTCAATCGGTCTATCTATGGACTGAAGCAAGCTTCGAGATCTTGGAACATCCAGTTTAATGAAGTGATCCAGTCTTATATATTTATTCAGTGTCTGAATGAGTCTTGTGTATACAAGAAGAGTGACGGAAACGTGGTGGTATTTCTTGTATTATACGTAGATGACATTTTGCTCATTGGCAACAATGTCAAAGTGTTGTCAGACATAAGGGTATGGTTGTCCAAGCAGTTTGATATGAAGGATTTGGGAGAATGTGGACATATTCTTGGGATCAAAGTAATAAGGGATCGCAAGAAAAGAATGTTGTACTTATCCCAAGCTTCATACATCAATACTATTCTAGCTCATTTTAGCATGCAAAACTCCAAGAAAGGCTTTCTACCTTTTCAGCATAGAGTACCTTTATCTAAAGAGATGTCTCCTAAAACATCAAAGGAAATAGAGGACATAAAGGCAGCTCCTTATGCTTCGGCTGTAGGAAGCCTAATGTATGTGATGCTATGTACGAGACCGGATATCTGTTTTATCATGGGCATGGTTAGCAGATATCAAAGTAACCCAAGACAAGGACATTGGACGACCGTAAAGAATATATTGAAATGCCTGAAAAGGACTAGAGATTATATGTTAGTTTATCAGGCAGATGATTTGCTCCCTATGGGTTACACGGATTCGAACTTCCAATAAGATAGGGACAATAGTAAGTCGACCTCAGGGTATGCGTTTACTTTGGGAGGTGGAGCCATAGCATGGAGGAGTGTTAAGCAAAAATGCGTTTCGAACTCCACCATGGAAGCTGAGTATGTGGCAGCCTCTGAGGCAGCCAAAGAAGCTGAATGGCTCAGAAACTTCTTGATGGACTTAGATGTGATTCCTGGTTTGCCCAAAATTATCACATTTTTTTTGTGATAATAGTGGTGCAGTAGCAAACTCGAAGGAACCACGAGCCCATAAGGCAAGTAAACACATTGAGCGCAAGTACCACCTGATACGAGACATCGTAAAGCGAGGAGAGGTTGTTGTCACCAAGATTGCATCAAAAGATAACCTGGCAAATCCTTTCACTAAAGATCTTTCGGTGAGAGCATTTGATAGGCATGTTGAGGGGATGGGGATCAGATGTATGGCAGCATATATGGCAGCATAGTCTATTAGTATAAGTGGGAGATTGTTAGAATGTATAGTAAAAGTCTAGTTTTTTGTATAAACATTTATTTTGAAATGAGAATCACATTGGTCAAATGTCTGCATTTAGTTAAATGCAGTTGTCTATTTAATTTATATTGTAAATAACATGGTGTGTGGTGTCACACAGAAGATCATGTTATCAATTCCTTATAAATTATAAATCGTAGCTCACAACCAAGATGGATTGGTATAAACCATTGGAATGGTTGCAGTGCAACTTGGTATTAGTTTATCTTGACTATAAAATTACATTAGTACACTATGTGTGTATTGAGCAGAACCATTTGAGGTTGTTTCTTTTATACTGATTGCATAAAAGAACAGAACCTCTGTTATTATGGATATACATACTCTTAATCCCGATATAATAACAAGCACATGTACTTAGTATTTATTTCTTTAATTTATCAAAGGGTGAGATTTATTCATTAAATCAATAGGCCCGATAAGTTAGGAAATAATATTATTTATATGGTGTATTGTTGATTATAGAAAAAAATTGTGTCTTATTTATTAGGATGATGATGTCCCCTTGAGAAACTCATAAGGATTATCATGTAAACCCTGCAGGTGGACTTAGTTCTGACATGACAATGAAGTTGAGTGGTACTACTCTTGGAACTAAATATTAATTAAGTGAGTTGTCAGTAACTCATTTAATTAATGGACATTCGATATCTTAAACACAGGGAGATTAACGCACTCATGATAAGAAGGAGCCCATAATGTAATATGGGATTGGTGCGGTAGTTCAATAATAACTCTTTAGTGGTATGAGTTATTATTGATGAACTTGAGTTGGGTGCTCGGGTTGAACACAGGAAGCTCAAGCTTATCAGGAGGCCAAAGTCAATTCCTCCTCTAGGTCCCTATTGTAGCCTCTATGTATAAAGCCTCGTATCCAACCAAGTCCACTTCTTACCCAAGTAATGGGCTGGCCACATCCTTGCTTGGTGCCCAAGCAAGGGTCGGCCAAGCTTTTCTTGGAGCCCAAGAGGCGGCCGACCAAGCCTTGCTTGGTGTCTAAGTGATGTGCGTAGATTTTATATACTTTTATGCATGTTTTGACGCACATTTACATACTTTGAGCATGCTTGATCTATGCATTTTTGTACTTCTAGTTTTCCTTTTAGCATATTTACTCTTTTTGTTCGGAGATATGCTTTTGTGCATTTTCTGTACACAGGAGTCGAATTCGGTGAAGATTTTGCATTCTTGGATAAAACTTATGAGCTAAGCAAGCGAGAAAGCACCTGGCCGTGTACCAGACACGACCCTGCATTGGTAGGGAGCTCTGGCCATGTGGAGTTCAGAGGCCGTGTGATAGCAACAGCAAAGGAAGAAGTCCAGGTCGTGTGAACTTCACACGGCCGTGTCAAGTTTTGAAGCAAATCAGAGTTCAATCCTTACATGGTCGTGTGGATCTACATGGCCGTGTAAGGTTTCCAGAGACTAAGAAGACCCTGGTCGTGTGTATCACATGGTCGTGCAGGGTTCCCAGAGCTTAAAAGTGTTCTGGCCATGTGCACCACACGGCCGTGCCAAGTTTCCAGAAGCTGGGGCAGTCCAGGCTGTGTGGATCTACACGACCGTGCTTGGAGGTTTTGAAGAGAGTTGTCCACGGCCGTGTACCACACACGACCGTGTATAGATGGCAGAGAGGGGAAAGGCTCTGGCCGTGTGAACCTCACACGGCCATGCCTCGGGGGCGTGTGACGCCCAAAAACTTCCCTCTATTTAAGGCCTCCTTGGAGATTTGAAAGGGGATCTCCTCCCCTTTGGGAGAAAGAAAGATTTGGTGGATTCCTCCCATTCTTGGGAGGATTTTTGGGCAATCTAAAGGGAGATCTTGGCGAATTCGACTCCGGAAGCGAGGATTGGATCTGAAGATGGAGCTATATTGTAGATAAGTTTTCTTTCTTTCCTCTTCTTGGATTGAGATTGAAGAATGCTTGTAATCTTCTTATCTTTGGTCTTCTTCCTTCGTTTTATGGAGTAGATCTTGTTGTTCTAGGATGGAGGGAGTATTTGTGAGATAAATTGATGTAAACTCTTGTGGATTTGTCATTTCTTGTTTTCTATGATGTTGCCTAGTTTGTATCGATTTGATCTTGAATGATTAATTATGATTAGGGCTTAATTCTCATTCTTGATTGATCATTTGGATATCTTATAGACTTTGTTGGGATAAACCCTCACTCAATTTTCTGAGGGATCCACGTGACAGGTGCAAGCTCGTGTAAGGACGTTTGAGGGATAATCTTGAAGGGGAAATGAGAATATTCAAGAGGGTAGGATAGATTTTATGATTCAATCCTTGTATCTTTATGGGTTAAGAAGCTATGAACTTCTATGTTGATATCCAAGGGAAGCATAGTAATAGGTGCAATCTTGTGTAAGGACAACATAGGTTCATATCTAATTGATTACATTTAGGTACAATTTCAGTCCTAAGCCGGTGATCTATTGCAAGAGAGAACCGGCAACCTTCTACAATTTTTAGACAATTAAGAAATAAGAATTGGTAAACCATATACATTCAAGAGATCTTACAAAGAAACCAAAACTCCTAGAACCTCCTTTTATCATAACTCAAACCCCCAAATTCTTGTTTGTTAGTCTTTCATTTTAGATTCATTTTTCATCCTTAGCATTTGAAACCAATTGATTAGTTGTTTAGCTAATTCGCTTTGAGATATTTCTTGTGCTTATTCCAGTCCCTGTGGATACGATAATCTTTTATATTACTTGTGATATTTTCGTACACTTGCAGAACGTAACAAGTTATTGGCGCCGTTGCCGGGGACTGCGCTATAACATTGGAAATTATCAATTGAGTTAGACTATACATAACATTTTTATTTCTTTTCATTTGTATAGTAAAAAAAAAATCTTTAGAATTTTGTCTTCGTAATTGTGCGACTTAAACATGGTGTGCAAGTCATTAGGGGATTATGGAGCTCCAAGGTCTGCAAAAGAATTGGGACCAATTGTCTACCCTAATATACAAGCAAGAAATTTTATACTCAAACCATCTTTTGTTTCAATGGTTCAGAAAACTCAGTTTGGAGGATTGGAGATTGAGAACCCTTATTCACACTTGATGGAGTTTTATAGATATTGTTATACTCTGGAATACGAAGAGGTTCCATCTGATGTTATACAGCTGCTTGTTTTTCCTTTTAGTTTGAAGGATGCTGCAAAAAGATGGTATAATTCTCTAAAATCTTAAAGTATTAAAACATGGAATGAGTTAGAGCAAAAATTCCTGGACAGATATTTCCCTCTAAAGAAGACTACTTATTTGAGAAGTCAAAATTTGAATTTCAAGCAATTAGATGGAGAAGAATTATATCAAGCTTGGGAAAGATATTCTTCCTTTTTGCAATTATGTCCACATCATGGAATTGAGAAATGGTTAATAATGCATTTGTTTTATGTTGGGCTTTCTTTCTCAAGTAAAAATCAACTGGATATAGCATCTGGAGGATCATTTATGAAAAAGAATTTAGAAGAGGCCTACGAGATAGTTTGCAGAATTACATAAAATCCAATGATTGGTCAGAGCAAGATAACTCATTCATAATAGTTGATATTATTAGAGAAAAGGAGAATGGTGAAAAAGGGCTTATTTTGAATCAAAATGATTTTCAAATATTATTCCCTTGGTGCTGTGAATCATTATCAAAAATATTTGATGAAAAAACATTTTCAACAGAAAAAGAGGAATGTCTTTGTGATTATAGAGAGTAAGATTTGTTTTCAGAAAATGAAGAGTATTTAGAAGAGAGATTGGTTAAAGAGGAGATTAAGTTGATAGAACAAGAGCCAGCTTTACCAGAAATAGTACCACCTCAACTTGAACTTAAACCATTACCACCAAATCTCAAATATGAGTTTCTTGGGCCAAATTCTACTTATCCAGTTATAATTAATGCTCATCTAAATGAATTTGAAACAAAGAGATTGATAGAGGAATTAAAGCTGCATAGAAAGGCAATTGGATATACGATTGATGATATAAAAGGGATTAGTCCTTCTCTCTGTATGCACAGAATCTTACTTGAAGAGGGGTACAAGAATTCAATTGAGCATCAAAGGAGATTAAACCCAAACTTAAAAGAGGTGGTAAAGAAGGAAGTACTTAAACTTCTTGATGCAGGGATCATTTACCCAATTTCGGATAGTGAATGGGTAAGTCCAGTTCATGTGGTTCCAAAGAAAGGGGGAATGACTGTTATCAAGAATGAAGATGATAAGCTAATTTCAACACGTACAGTGACAGGGTGGCGAATGTGTATTGATTATCGAAAGTTGAATAAAGAAACTAGGAAGGATCATTTCCCTCTACCATTTATTGATGAAATGCTTGAAAGATTAGCTAAACACTCATACTTTTGTTACTTGGATGAATATTCAGGATATTTTCAAATTCCAATTCATCCTCAAGACCAGGAGAAGACTACTTTTACTTGTCCATATGGCAATTTTGCTTATCGTCGGATGCCATTTGGTCTTTGTAATGCTCCAGCCACTTTTCAGAGATGTATGATGGCAATTTTTTCAAATTTAATAGAAAAAATTATGGAAGTATTCATGGATGATTTCTCAGTTAATGGAAATGACTTTGATTCTTGTTTGTCAAACCTTTCTACTGTTCTTCAAAGATGCGAAGATACAAATCTAGTATTAAACTGGGAAAAATATCATTTCATGGTTAAAGAAGGAATAGTTTTGGGGCATAAAATTTCAGAGCGTGGTATTGAAGTAGATCAAGTAAAAGTGGAAGTGATAGAGAAGTTACCCCCACCCATCAATGTAAAAGGAGTTAGGAGTTTTTTAGGGCATGCTGATTTTTATAGACGTTTTATTAAGGACTTCTCAAGGATCTCCAAGCCATTAACTAATCTATTGATTAAAGATGTTGAGTTTTGTTTTGATAGTGAATGCACTGAAGCTTTCAACAAAATAAAGAGTGCTCTTACAACAACTCTAGTTATTCAAGCCCCAGATTGGGATCTTCCTTTTGAAATAATGTGTGATGCTAGTGACTTTGCTGTAGGAGCAGTTTTAGGACAAAAAAGGAATAAGGTTTTACATGCAATCCATTATGCAAGTAAAACACTTGACGCAGCCCAAGTAAACTATTCTACTACAGAGAAAGAACTCCTAGCGGTGGTATTCGCTATTGATAAACTTAGATCTTATCTAGTGGGTTCAAGAGTAATTGTATATACTGATCATGCGGCTATCCGGTATTTACTGGGAAAGAAAGATGTTAAACCTAGGCTCATCAGATGGATTTTATTACTACAAGAATTCAACCTTGAGATTAGGGATAAGAAAGGCGCTGAAAATGTAGTAGCTGATCATTTATCCAGAATATCTCAAAATTCATAAAAAGAAGTAGATTTTGATTTACCTATTGATGACATTTTTCCGGATGAACACTTATTGGCTTTATCAAGTGTTAAAACACCTTGGTATGCAGATTTTGTAAATTTCCTTGCTAGTGGAGTGTTACCCCCGAATTTCTCTTATCAACAAAGGAAAAAGTTTTTTTCAGAAGTTAAGAATTATGTTTGGGATGAACCTCTCCTATACAAGAAGTGTAATGATGTGATTTATCGAAGATGTGTGCCTGAAGAAGAAGTTAGGGATATCCTGTTTCATTGTCATTCTTCATCTTATGGAGGACATTTGGGTAGTTCAAAAACGATTACAAAAATTCTTCAAGCAGGATTTTATTGGCCAACCTTATTCAAAGATGCTAAGATGTTTGTTCAGTCTTGTGATCAGTGTCAGAGAACTGGGAATATAACTAAGAGGAATGAAACGATGTTGAATTACATTCTTGAGGTTGAACTATTTGATGTATGGGGAATAGATTTCATGGGACCTTTCCCTCTTTCATATGGGAATAGGTTTATTCTTGTGGCGGTGGATTATGTGTCCAAATGGGTAGAAGCTGTGGTATCTCCTACGAGCGATGCGAAAACAGTTATCAAATTATTTAGGAGTATAATCTTTCCAAGATTTGGGGTGCCTAAGGCGGTCATTAGTGATGGAGGATCGCACTTTATAGAAAAATAGTTTGAAAATTTACTCAGAAAATATGGAGTGAAGCATAAAGTAGCAACACCTTATCATCCTCAAACTAATGGTCAAGCAGAGATATCTAACCGGGAGATTAAATCCATATTAGAGAAGATCGTATCCACCTCAAGAAAGGATTGTGCACTAAAATTAGATGATGCTTTATGGGCGTATCGTACTGCTTATAAAACTCCCATTGGAATGACTTCATTCCGGTTGGTTTATGGAAAACCTTGCCATCTTCCAGTTGAGCTAGAACATAAGGCTTATTGGGCAATTGCAAATTTGAACATGGATTTAAAGGAAGCAGGAGAGAAAAGGAAGCTTCAGTTAAATGAGCTTGATGAATTAAGGATGGATGCATATGACCATGCTAAATCTTACAAGGAAAGGACGAAGAAATGGCATGATCATCATATTCTTCGTAAAGATTTTAATGTAGGAGATTTAGTTTTATTGTTCAACTCAAAATTAAAGCTTTTTCTAGGAAAGCTTAAGTCAAGATGGACGGGTCCATTTGAGGTAATGAAGGTTTATCCTTTTGGGGCTGTAGATATTTGGAAAAAAGAGCTTGAGATAATTAAGGTAAATGGTCAACGCTTGAAAAAATATATTCATGGTATGGAATTAGAAGAGGTACAAAGGTTGTATTTTTCTAAACCTCATCCTCCAGATTGATTCTTTTAATTAGTATAAATTCGTTGTTGTGCTTTAGTTTGTTTTCACTATGTTTTAGTTTTATTTTCAGGTTGAAATCTACTTCCATGAGCTGGCCATGACTTCTTCATGGGCATGGAAGTATTGGAGAAGTGGATTAGGAGAGTAAACATTAAATGGAGTAAAACAGGGCATGGCCGTGTACTGCACACGATCAGGCAAAGGATGCAGAGAAGGAAAAGGATCTGGCCGTGTCTACCAGACACGGCCGTGTGAACTCTGCAGAGAAGGAAGGGAGCATGGTCGTGTACCAGACATGGCCGTGCAAATAATCCAGAGAAGGGGAGTTCTTTGGCCATGTTCCAGACACGGCCGTGTGGAGAAATCAGAGCAAAAGCTTGCATCGGCCGTGTACCAAACACGGCCGTGTGAGTAAATCCAGAGAAGAGAACTCAGAAGGCCGTGTCCCAGACACGGCCGTGTGAGTAAAGCCGAGGAGGAAAAGAGAGAGGCCATGTAGATCTACACGGCCCGTGTGGAGAAGCCCTTAAGAGGCCATGTTCTCCTTACACGGCCAGGTTTTGGTCGTGTCCTGCATACAGCCACCTCACTTAATGTTAGTTAGAGTTCTAGAGACAATCATTTGATGATTGTATTATGGACTTGTTGTATCATATTCTTATATAAATAAAGACATTTGTTTTTGGTTATTATACTTACTTGTATTGGTGCCAAATAAACTAAGTATAATAGCGTCCTTGAGTAGAAGGTTCTCACCTATATCAATTGGTTAGTTGAACCGATAGTGAGATGATATAGGGAACACTACTTTTAATCATTCATAGTCGAGTATTAACATTCAGGGACAATGTTAATGCAAATAAGACTAGCATGTAGGTCAACTCGATGACTTGATCTCACAAGTCATGGATATAGAGATATCAAGTTGACACATAAGTATGCATTGGAGAATGTATATTGAATGACCCACCATGAGAAAGTATCATGGATCGTTATATGAGTGTCATATACTTTCTCATGTGGCTATTAGTATGACTACTAGTCCTTGGACCTGAAGTCACCATGGATCCCTACATAAGGAGTTATGTACTTTGGTTTCGTCAAACGTCTCCCGTAACTGGGTGGACTATAAAGGTGATTACTGGGTATGTAACGAATTATACAGAGGGCTGTGAGAGATGTAGATGGGATCTATCCCTCCTATATGACGGGAGAGACATCGATATTCTTGATAGAGTGAGACCACGAAGTGCATGGCCATGCCCAAATGAGTCAATATGAGATATTGAGCTCATTTGATTTAGTGAGTCTACTTGGAGATCAAGATTTAGATTGGTTAGAGGATGACACGGTCTATGGCTCACACTGATCAATCTAGATATCTAGTATAGAATAACACTTGTCATATATTGTGAGGAGTCACAATTAGTAGTCACAAGGTGATGTTGGATCTCAAGATTCTTGTAACTTGGGTAGTAATGATGTGTTTCTAGATATCGCTCATTACTTATGCTCCTAAATGGGTTTAGGGGCATTGCCAATGTTACAAGAACCTATAGAGTCACACACTAAGGACAATTAGATGGAGATTAGGTTCATATGATGAACCAATAGGATTAGATTCATTTGATGAATCAAATTGGATTAAGAGTAATCCTAATTGGGCTAATTGAGTTGGACATAAGTTGATTCATGTGTTCAATGAGTCTAATTTAGATTATGACTCATTGAATCAATTTAATTAAATGAATTAGATTCATTATATTAAGTTGGCTTGAATTAAATGGTTAGATTAGATCAACCATAAGAGAGATTTGGTCAAGTTTGACTTGACTTGAGAAGGAAGATGAAAGATCAATTTTGACTTGACCATTTGCCACCTCATTTGTGAGTTGGCAATAGGAGGACTAATGATGATGTGCCACATCATCAAGACTAGCACATGTGTGTGCCACATCATGGAGGTTACAAACCTCTTTACCATTTAATGTGGCCGGCCACATTAATTGTAAAGGAGTTACAATTGTGGCCGGCCACACAAAGTGAATGTGGAATGAATTTTTCATTCAATTGATTGATTCAACTCATCTTCCTCCTAGAGCTCTCTCTTCTAGCTCCCCCTCTCCTCATCTTGCCGAGACCTTCTTGGAGTGCTAGCACACTCTAAGGTTCTCTCTCCATCGAGTTGATCGTGTGGATACTTCTAGAGGGTTGTCTACTTTGACAATCTTGAGATCCGGCATCTTGGACGAGCGGGATTCGCGAAAGGCATGCATCAAGGGTAAAACTCGTACTCTAATGTAGATCTAGAGTTTATAAACTCGTACTCGTAAGTTTTTCGAAAGTTTTATTCTTCGCACGGATCCGGTGGTGGGGTTTCGGGGTTTTTGCGACGCAAAAAAGTGGTTTTCGCGGCCCGAAAAACCCAATAGTGGTATCAGATCCACGTGCGAAGACTTATACGAGTTTAGTTTGTATTTTTATGAAAAATATAGATTCTGTAACACTCTGTAATTTTATGATTTTTAGAGTTTTTATGGGTATTTTTCTCGTAGAAGCGAAGCACAAGTGTTTCGACACTTGTAGGCTTCGACTACCGAGAAGTTTTTTCCGAAACCACAAGGTTTCGCCCCAAAACTTTTTGGGACAGCGGGCTAAGATGCTATAGGATCACTTAGGGACACTCGCGATGGTTAGATCGCGGGTAGGGGTGCTGTCCCTGTCCCCGCAAGGGGATTCGTTCCGCGATTGCGCCCGAAAACCACTAAACGGGACCGCCGGGAAATTTTACTCGTAAAAATTGTAAAAATTAGTATTAAAATTACAAAAAATTATGGAAATTACATAATTTAGAATTATATATAATTTGTGATAGTCATGGCCCAAAAAGACCCAATCTGATTGGATTTGTGTTGTAATTCATATTACGTCCTGCGCGCCGTCATTTGTGTTGTGTTTGCTGTATATTTGATATGCGACCTGCGCGTCATGCCTTTCTCCATTTATTCTTGTTGTAAATTAGTTTAGACTCGAATGTAACTCGAGTTTCAAAATTGTAATGTACAAAATTGGAGCCGTGGAAGGTCCACTCGAGACGGAGTTACGAGGAGGGCGCGAGCAACACAAGGTGGTCAAAGGGAGGTGCTTGAGAAGCTGTTGACCCTAGGTTGACCATCCGATCTTCTCATTGGCTTGAGAAGATCGTTGTAGGGCCATGACTAATCACAAATTAATTTAATTAATTGCTTGTGTGTGTGTGATGCATGATTAGTAATTAATTAGTGTCTAACGATTAGATTAGATCTAAATCATGTACAAGATGCACCCTCTCGATTAGATTAGATCTCAATCGCATCAACTCTAATGCCTACCGTGCCGTGATACCTATCACTACCTCGATCACATGTGTTGTTGAATCTGCCAAAGCAGAGCAACACATATTATCTTGGTAGGGTACGGAGGGACAATCTTGGTCCCGCTTATCAATGCATGAGCGAGTACAAACTCAATTAGATTAAGTATTCCTAGTTAACTCGGTTGGATCGAGTACAACTATAGGCATTCTTCCAATGGTTGGAAAGATAGGACATAATCACATTTATATTAATTCTTGGGCGTATTAGCCAAAGCTAACTCAAGTTTTAATATAACTGCGGATAATGATCCTATAAACAAGAGTTGCATAGAGATGTAATTGGTAAATCGTTACCTACCGATCATACTAAGTCTTGGGTGATTTAGCCAAAGCTAACTCAAGGCATAGTATGATGTGGATCTTGTCCCACATGAATTATAGAATTCAGTGAGAGCATCATTTAGTTAAAGGCCTAATTAAATGATTTTAAAGAATATGATATTTATTTTCTGCATTTTTCTGTTGTAGATAACCATGACGTCAAACATGAACACTTTCTCTCTGCGTCCTGTCCTTGAGAAGGACAAGCTCAACGGAGCAAATTTCCTGGACTGGTACAGGAACTTGAGAATAGTTCTCACCCAGGAACGTAAACTGTACGTTCTGGAGCAGCCCATTCTGGAGGCTCCTCCTGCCAATGCCACGCGAGCTGACAAAGATGCTTATAAGAAGCATCAAGATGACGCATTAGATGTGTCCTGTTTAATGCTCGCGACCATGAACTCTGAGCTTCAGAAGCAATACGAGTTGATGGGCGCTTACGATATGGTTGAACATCTTCATCAACTGTATCAAGGACAAGCGAGGCATGAGAGATTTGAGATCTCAAGGGCACTATTTCAGTGCAAGATGTCAGATGGGGCTCCCGTAGGCCCATATGTACTCAAAATAATTGGGTACATAGAAAACCTACAGAGGTGGGGTTACCGCTTGGCCAATAGCTGGCCACTGACCTGATCTTACAATCCTTGCTGGATAGCTATAATCAATTCGTTCTAAACTACAATATGAACGAAATTGACAAGCCACTGCCCTCCCTGCTTAGCATGTTGAGAACTGCTGAGCTGAACCTTAAGAAGGCAAAGCCCCACTCTGTTCTGATGGTTCAGAAACACAAGGGCAAGGGCAAGCCCAAAGGCAAAGGAAAGTCCCAAGCCAAGGGAAAAGGCAAGGCACTGAAGCCTAATGGAGGGGTCGCCAAGGATGCTACCTGCTTCCACTGTGGTCAGACCGGGCACTGGAAGAGGAACTGCAAGGTGTACCTGGAAGATCTTAAGAAGAAGCGAAGTGAGACTTCCACTTCAGGTATATATGTTATAGAAGTCAATCTATCTATTTCTTCATCATGGGTATTAGATACCGGATGTGCTTCTCACATTTGTACTAATGTGCAGGCGCTGAAAATTAGCAGGGCATTGGCGAAGGGTGAGGTGGACGTACGAGTAGGCAATGGAGCACGGGTTGCTACTATTGCTGTAGGAACTTATCATCTATCTCTGCCCTCTGGGCTGGTATTAGAATTAGATGAATGTTGTTATGTGCCTGCATTAACTAAGAACATAATTTCAGTTTCTTGTTTGGACAAGAAAGGTTTCTCTTTTATAATTAAGGACAAATGTTGTTCTATTTATTTAAAAGATATGTTCTATTGTAGTGCACCTCTGATAAACGGACTCTACATTCTAGACCTTGATAGCCCTATCTATAACATAAATACCAAGAGGTTCAAGTCAAATGACTTGAATCAAACCTATCTCTGGCACTGTCGCTTAGGTCATATAAATGACAAGCGCTTATCCCAACTCCATAAGGATGGCTTTCTGGATTCATTTGATTTTGAATCTTATGAGACGTGCGAGTCATGCCTACTAGGAAAAATGACCAAGACTCCCTTTAGTGGGCACAGTGAAAGAGCGACTAATTTGTTAGGACTTATATATAGTGATGTGTGTGGCCCTTTCAATGTCGCTACTAGAGGCGGTTATATGTACTTCATCACATTTACTGATGACTTCAGTGGATATGGTTATGTGTACTTGATGACATATAAGTCTGAATCCTTTGAAAAGTTCAAAGAATTCAAGAATGAAGTACAGAACCAGCTTGGCAAGAGTATTAAGATACTTCGATCAGATCGAGGTGGAGAATACCTTAGCCATGAGTTTCGTGACTATCTAGCTGAGTATGGGATTCTATCCCAACTCACTCCTCCTGGAAAACCATAGTGGAATGGTGTATCCGAAAGGAGGAATCGTATCCTATTAGATATGGTACGATCTATGATGAGTCACACAGATCTTCCGACATACCTTTGGGGCTATGCTCTAGACATGATAGCTTTTATACTCAACCGAGTTCCATCCAAGGTCGTGATAAAGACACCAAATAAGATATGGACTGGGAGAGATGCCCAGGTATCTTTTATGAGGATTTGGGGTTATGAGGCTTACGTTCGACGTTAAGTCTCAGACAAGTTAGGACCCAAATCCGACAAGTGCTACTTTATTGGATATCCCAAGGAAACTAAGGGATATTATTTCTACATTCCCAGTCAGCACAAGGTAGTTGTGGCAAAGACTGGGGTCTTTCTAGAAAGGGACTTTGTTTATAGAAAGACTAGTGGGAGTACGTTCGATCTTGAAGAAATTCAAGATGCGGACCATAGCACTGAAGCCTCGTTGGAAGTTGAACTGGAACCACAAAGTGTTGTGGATGATGTTGTTCCACAAGGAGTTGAGGAACAACCAGTTCAAGTAGACATACCTCTTCGCAGGTCTGATAGGGTACGTCGTCAGCCTGAGAGATACTCATTTCTCTTGTCTGACTATGATGACGTTGTGCTCATAGAGGATGAGCCTACCACCTATCAGGAAGCTGTGATGAGATCAGATTCTGAGAAATGGCTAGAGGACATGAGATCCGAAATGGAATCCATGTACACCAACCAAGTATGGACTTTGGTTGATCCACCTGAAGGGGTAAAACCCATTGGGTGTAAGTGGGTCTTTAAGAGAAAGACTGACATGGATGGACTTATCTATAAGGGTCGCTTGGTAGCTAAAGGTTTCAAGCAAATTCATGGTATTGACTATGATGAAACCTTTTCTCCAGTAGCGATGTTTAAGTCTATTCGGATCATGCTTGCTATTGCAGCATACCATGACTATGAGATATGACAGATGGATGTCAAAACCGCGTTTCTGAATGGAAACCTGCTCAAGGATGTGTACATGACACAACCTGAGGGTTTCGTAGATCCACAGCATACTGACAGAGTATGCAAGCTGCATAGGTCCATTTATGGACTAAAGCAAGCTTCTCGGAGTTGGAATCTTCAATTCGATGATGCAATCAAACAGTTTGGTTTGATCAAGAATGAAGATGAACCTTGTGTCTACAAGAAGGTTGTTGGGGACATAGTTGTCTTCCTCATATTGTATGTGGATGACATATTACTCATTGGGAAGGACATCCCTTTGCTTCAGTCTGTGAAGACCTCGCTAGGGAGTTGCTTCTCAATGAAGGACTTAGGTGAAGCATCTCGCATTCTAGGCATATAGATCGATAGAGATAGATCTAAGAGATTGCTTGGCCTAAGTCAGAGTACATACATTGACAAGGTACTCCTTCGGCTTGCCATGCAGAACTCCAAGAAGGGATTTCTGCCGATGTCGCATGGCGTGAGTCTTTCGAAGACTCAAGGTCCTTCTTCTAAAGAGGAGAGAGACCGCATGGATCAGATCCCTTATGCCTCAGCCATAGGATCTATCATATACGCCATGCTATGTACTCGACCTGATGTCTCGTATGCTTTGAGCATGATGAGCAGATACCAGTCAGATCCAGGTGAAAGTCATTGGATAGCGGTTAAGAATATTCTTAAGTACTTAAGAAGGACTAAAGAATATTTCTTGATATATGGAGGCGATGACGAGCTAGATATAAAGGGTTACAGTGATGCCAACTTCCAGACCGATCAGGATGATTATCGATCGCAGTCAGGGTTCGTGTATTGCATTAATGGTGGTGCTGTGAGCTGGAAGAGTTTGAAGCAGGACACAGTCGCTGATTCTACGACAGAGGCCGACTACATTGCTGCATCAGAGGCAGCAAAGGAGGCAGTTTGGATCTGCAAGTTCATCACTGAACTTGGGGTGGTTACTAGTATCACTGACCCTATTGAGCTCTATTGTGACAACAATGGAGCTATAACACAGGCGAAGGAACCTCGCTCACACCAGTGGACCAAACACATACTACGGCGCTTCCATCTCATTCGAGAGATTATCGAGAGAGGAGATGTGTAGATATGCAGAGTACCTACAGAGGCTAACATCGCAGATCCCTTGACCAAGGCTTTGGCACAGAGGAAGCATGATGGTCACACTAGGTCATTTGGGCTTAGAGCCTACACTGATTGGCACTAATGCTAGTGGGAGATTGTTAGTTAAAGCCCTAGAGCCAATCATTTGATGATTGTATTATGGACTTGTTGTATCATATTCTTATATAAATAAAGATATTTATTTTTGGTTATTATACTTACTTGTATTGGTGCCAAATAAACTAAGTATAATAGCGTCCTTGAGTAGAAGGTTCTCACCTATATCAATCGGTTAGTTGAACCGATAGTGAGATGATATAGGGAACACTACTCTTAATCATTCCTAGTCGAGTATTAACATTCAGGGAAATGTTAATGCAAATAAGACTAGCATGTAGGTCAACTCGATGACTTGATCTCACAAGTCATGGATATAGAGATATCAAGTTGACACATGAGTATGCATTGGAGAATGTATACTGAATGACCCGCCATGAGAAAGTATCATGGATCCTTATATGAGTGTCATATACTTTCTCATGTGGCTATTAGTATGACTACTAGTCCTTGGACCTGAAGTCACCATGGATCCCTACATAAGGAGTTATGTACTTTGGTTTCGTCAAACGTCACCCGTAACTGGGTGGACTATAAAGGCGATTATTGGGTATGTAACGAATTATGCAGAGGGATGTGAGTGATGTAGATGGGATCTATCTGATAACCATGATTTTACTGCATTATTTTGATTCATTTATGCATGGTTTTGATGTTGGTTTCATAGTTTAAATCATGGTTACATTACATTTTTGTGCATTGCATAGATTTTGGACTTAATTGCAAATTATATTATTTTTGGTGTTATTTGATGCTAATATTTGATTCTTATTTTGTAGGCATCAATGGATCTTAGATTTGGATCTATTTGGACCGGAATTGGGCTCGAATCAGAGTTTAAAAGACAAGATCAAGCTTTGGGTCGATTTGGGCCGTTTATCAAGAATAGGACAGATCTGAACCATCCGTTGAAGATCTGGCCGATCCAACCTAATGGGGAGCAGATCTAATCCATTGATGAAGATCCAGAAGTTTTGATCCAGATCTGAGTTCATCCAACCATTGATCCAGCCGGATTAATCTGGGACGTTCATTGAAGATCGGCAGATCTGGGCCATCCAGTGATGATCTGATCGATCCGACCTACAGGAGGGTAGATCCAGACCCTAGAACAAGATCAATACCTTCAGATCAGATTTTGGGCAAACTTTCACCGTTGATTTAGCTCCAAATTGATCCCAGCCATCCGTTCAGATCTGGAACAGATTCAAAACAGAAGCTACAGTGTTCTTTCTGCTTCGTCGATCTCTCCACGCACAGCAGCTTCGTCCCGGCGGCATTTCTTCGGATTTCGACCCCTTTCCTTCTCCAATCCATTTCCCAAGCTTCAACCTCGGTGGATAATCTCTACAGCAGCTCATCCCGATCATTTGGAACCGTCGTTGGGTGTTCTCTCCGACAGAAATCTGCTCTCGGATCTTCTCTGTTCCAGCCCGATTTGGAGGTGGTCTTCCAATCGGCGACTCCGATTCCCATCAGTGGCACTTGGAGGTGGTCCGCCGGCGTTATTGAGCTTCATCCAATGCCCATCCGCAGTCCGCAGCATCATCCCAGATCCAGAGAGCTCCGGGTAGCAGAAATCCAGATTTTCAGCCATTCATGGGGTTCCGGGTTGTTCTAACTCGTCGGGGGTGGTCCGTCGGCGTTGTTGAGCATACTTGGAGCTGATACACCACTGATATTCTTCGCTGAGGTCCAAAGTTGGGTGGTCTCAACTTTGGCACTCTTGTGTGACGGCAAGAGTGTGGAACTTGAGTAAATTGATTGTGAGTTGGATTGGTTAGGGTTTAGTTTACTTTTATTATTGTTTTGTAGCTTAGAACTTGTTTCTTTTAATGGTTGTTATGTTTTTATGCAAGTAATTTAGTATTTCTTTACCTTGTTGTAGTTTAATTTGAGTTTAAGTTGTGCTTGATTAATTGTTTAGAGTTTAAGTTCTAAGTTAGGGTTTACATCTTGTTTTAGATCAGATTTTATTCCTGTCTCGTTATTTCATATTTAGTTTAAATGTGTTGATGGTTTAATTATAATGTAGGGTGACAATGCATTATGGTTGGAACATTGGCACATTGTTAGATTTCATTCTTGCTTTAGGTTAATCTCTTTATTGCTGTGCTTTTCCGTTGTTACATTTAGATTCAAGCTTAAATTCCCCCAACTCCATTTTTATATCGAAAACCCCAAAAATAGGAATAAAAAGACAATCCTAAATTACATTCTACCGTTGGTTCCTCGGATCGATCCTGGGCTCGTTACTACAACATTATTGTTTGATTAAGGGGTTCAGTGAATATAATACATTGTTAATTTGATAAGCCTATTTGTGACATTTAATATAGATTTTGTGGCTTACCAAATTTTGGCGCCGTTGCCGGGGATTAATATGCAATGTTTGGTAATTTTAGGATTGTTTTTATTTTTGAAAACTTTAAAATTTTGTTATTTCAATTGCTTTCATGATTATATATCCATGGGTTTAATTTTATTTGTTCCTGAGTCTTCTGATTTAATTTGCTAGTGTTTCAGTGTAAGAACAGGAAATTTATGTGACCATGGATCCATTTTATCCGTATTTTGGAGATTGGAGTCAGAGTTATTTTTATCAGCCTCAGACTGGGATTTATGCGCCTGAATATCAGTATGAGGATGTATAAGAACAATTGACAGAGTCAGTTTGGAAGTCCAATGAAATTATGCAACAAATGAGAGAGCATCAAGAGAAACAATTTGCAAGGATACAGAATATTCAGAGTCAATTGGATCAGATTGCATCGTCCATCACTCAGTTACAAATGCAAAACTCCAGTGAGGAGATGGATTGTGGAGCGCTTGTCAGGCCTGACCCTACTTCCATTTCTTTGCAAGATTTTTCTAGAATTATTTGTGATGATGATGTAGTTGTTCAAATTTTTGATTCTACTAACGATGTTTCTCTAGATGTTGTGAATAATGCAGGTATTGTTTTTGAAGATGATTTAAGTGTAGGGGAATGCTTACTGGAAGCATTACCTCAAGAATCACCAAGGATAGAGGATGTAAGTGTAGGGACTTGTGCTATGGAGCCAAGCACCCAAGAATCACTACATGAAGTTGAACATTCGTCAGAATTGGAGTCTGAGCATTTATTTGAGGAGAAAGAGGTAACAAACACCACTCTAGGTACCTCTCAAGATGACAAGGTGAGTATTTTGTGTAATTTTTCAGAGAATTTTATTAAGGTACCATTTGTTGATTTTATTAGTTGTGATTCAATTCTTGATATATGTTTTACCCACACAAATATTCTCCTATTTTCTTTTAATCCCACATGTGTGTGGGAGGTGTTTTCTTTTATTGATTGTGTAGGAGAACATAAGCTTCCGGAGTGGGTGCTTAAACTGAATCGTCTACGACCTCCGGAAAAAGTTTTCAAGGGAAAAAGGGTGAATAAAAAGAATTTGAGTGGAACCAAAAGTACTCCACTTCCGGGGTGGCTACTACTTCTAAACCTTCTTCAACCACCGGGAATTAAAGGGGAGTTGGTTCTAATTTTGTTTTCTCTTGCATTTTGATTCATGCTTTGTGTTTAGTTTTTCTCTAATAAATTCTTTATACGTCTCTTTGGTTTCATACTTTGCATTTGCACTTTGTTTTTACACTTTGCATTTTATTTTGCATTTTACTTTCATACTTTGCATTTTATTAGTTCATAGCATTTCATTTAAATAAAAGGCACCATGGGAATTTTCTAAGTAATATTTGTAAGACGGTAAAAGTCTCTTAAATTTGATCATCAATTTTAGGTCATTGTGACATGATTGAATGCTTTTCTCACATGATATTGGTTAAAATGGTGGTGGATATCAATTTGGTTAATTGAGCTTGATTGCATAATATTACCTAGAGAGGTCCACTTTAAACCTAAACACTATTTTAACTTTGTGTGGCATGCACTCATAGCAAATTAAGCTCTAGAACTTGCTTAGTTTCTTTTCAAAGTCACAATAGCATATGTATGCGTGGATATAAAGGATATTTGTCATTCTTGTTCTCTCACAATTTCAAATTCCTTTCTCCACAATTTTCTTAAAATATTCTTGTCTAGCATTCAATCCCTTGATTATTCTTTGCTTGTATTTCTTTTTCATTGAGGGTTTTGGTTACTATCTTGATGAGTTGGATTGACTTGATGAACAAAGATTTAAGTGTGGGGGAGGTGTTTAGTTGAAATTAGAGTTCTTTTGTGTGATGAAATCAAAATGTATTAAGCTGGAAAGGGGAAGTACAGCGGAGGTTTGCTTAATATTGTGCCAATTTTTGATACATTTGAGTGTGTGATGAAGTATTAAATCAGATTGGAATTATGGAAGATGTGGAAGACTGCAGAATTCAAGTTAGTGCTGAAACGTTGTATCAAGTTTTGTATCAAAATCAGAATGCAAGATTTAAAGTAAAGAAAGTTTAGTTGGAATTTGAGAAGATGTGGTAACAAATGGTATGCAAGAATTTGGTGTATTTAACAGTGAGGTAAAAATGCAAATGCAAATGCAGAATTCAGGAAATTCTGAAATTTCAGCAACCTTGAAGTGATGTTATTGGAGATAATTGTTGAAGCTTGAATTAAGTCAACTGTAATCTCATATGAAGATATCAAGAGTTCAAACCTGAAATTCAAAATTCTGTGTGAGGTTCGAGTGAGTTGAAAGCTTGCAAAGCTAGAAATTTTGGAATGAATGGAGTATTAAGAATTCAGCAATGGACTCAAGATGAAGACTGCAATCCAGAATGAGAGAAGCAGTAATGTTGATCTGCTGGAAATCTGAGCATTATAAATCCAGAATTTGGGAAGAGAATTGTAATGAGCTCGAAATGCTGGAACTAATGTATCAGCATGTTTTGTGTTAAGATTTCACTGCAATTCGCTGGTCATTGAAAAGCTGAAGTGTAGAAATTTAGAAATGCAGAAGTGCAGGAATTACAGTTTTTGTGCCAATGCAGGGGCAACTATAATGAATGTGTATTCAGAATTTAAGTCAATATTGGGCTGCAAGTAGTTGTTACTGCAGTATTTGTTGCGGATATCATGTAATGTCTTATTTGTTCCATGTAGCTAATCTGTTATTGACTCAAAAGCTTTGGAATGTTTAACAGTTAGAATTTCTGATTGGTTATAGCTTTAATTCAGTTAAGGAATTGGAAAGTTTTATAAGTGCAGAACTAGATTGTTGGAGGGAATTGATTGTTTATTTATCAGTCTTATTTCTGAATCCTTTTGGGAAGTTCAAACCTTTGGAGTTCTTTATGAGTCTGAATTCCGGAAGTGATTCTTGATGAAGATTTTACTAAGCTATTTCTGCTGTGACACAGAAGGATTGAGGAAGAATTGGAAGAAGGCTGGAAATGGTGAGCAGTAGTTGATAATGCTATTGGGTTCTGAAATTTTTGCAATGGCAGAATCAGGAAATGAACTTAGTATCAATGTTGTGCCAAGACCTAGAAGTAAATGGAAAACTATGGTGGAAGCTGTACAGAAATCTGAGCTAGCAAAATTTAAACCAGTCTAATGCTGAGAATTTCAGAGATAGAGCCTTCACTTGATGGCTGAAAGCTGAAATTATAGAAATGCAAGAGTATGAAGATAATGGCATGAACTTAGTTCAATAACAATGGAGTTGACAGGAATATAACAATGAACATGAATTTGCAGAAATTGCCAACCAAGGAACACGAGTTCAAGACACATGAAAGAACAATGGCAAAAGGCTGAAATGTTGTAAACTGTAGAATGAAGCAAACAAAATTCAGATTTAAAAGTGTATCAAGTTTGTATCAGCTTTTCATCAGAAATCATATCAGAGAGAAGTATGTAGAAGCTAGTAAATGTAGAGATGCAGAAATTTTAAGTTGCTGGAAACCAAATGAAGTTGCTGAATTCTATTCATTGGGTAGTATTCTGTGCCAATTTTTGGAATTTGGTTTTTAGCCAAATGAATTGAATTCAAGTTAATTGTTAGTGAGTAATTGAATGCCATAATTCATAGAGATTTAACAGCAAAGTTTGTGCTGAATGCGGTAAATTTAAAGTGAAACAGAATTCTAGAATTTGGAAACCTGAAACTGAATTGAAATGATGAAGTGGATTTCTGTAGTTTTGTTTTAGCTGAGTTTCCAAATTGGAGTAGATTGTGGTCAAGCTTGAAATGATGAAGTGGATGAGACAGTTAATTGAAGAATATAAATGTTGAAGCTTGAATTTTTAAGTGGGATCAGCAGGAAAATAATTGCTGAAACTGCAGTGTGCAGTAAATTAGAAGTTGAGCTAGTGTGTCTGGTTACTGATTTTGTAATTTTTTTTGTGCCTAAGTTTTCTTCATGTCTCTAATCCAAATGGATGGAACTCAAAGTTCTTTTGATTCAATGTCGAATAAGTTACCTTCTAGAGCTACACTTGCTGGAAAATTTTACAGAATTGACTTTGTTGCAGAATCTGGGAACTTAAGTTCAGATCTTGTTAAGTTGAATCTGTTGCTGCTGTAAGTGAACACAGGGTGAAGCTATGGAAAGAAATGGTATCAAGCTTGAAGTTGGAATCTCCACAAAGCAGTGTTGATTTCTGAAAACAATATCTGCATATGCAAATTTCTGATATTCACGAATTCTCTTTTGATACCTTTTTGTTCCTTATCTGTTTGAGAATGAATTTGAGCTGAAATTCTGCTGTGAACAGAACAGTAGGTTTTACTCTGTTTGTTGGTTACTTCACTGCATGTTTTTGAAGTGGTAAATGCAGAATTCTGCTGAAATGAATTGGGGATTTTGTGCCAATTTAGGAAGAGAATTGTGATGAGTAAAAGTTGCTGGGATATGGAAAGCTTTCATATTTGCATTTTAAAGTGTTTGAAGAGGCAAGATAAAGAAGTATTGAAGTTTCTTGAGGCTAAGCAGTGGCAATTGGTACAAAGACCAGAATGTGCAGAAATAGGCTAAGCAGTGGCTGTGCAGAATGGCAAAACTGAAGTTGAATCTGGATTCAGGAATTGTTCAGGTATGAAGGTTCATATTTAGAACCTATTGGAGATAAAGTGCTTTGTTTGAATTATACAAGTGTTGGTTATTGCTAATTGACCTTGCTGCTGGGAAAAGTTTCAAATAATAGGGGAGTTTCAGTGACTGCTGAAAACTGAAGAAGTTGCTGCATTCAAATCCTTATAAACAGAATTTCAAGGTTCTGAAAATTTTGTTTCTAATTTCATGATTTCAATGATATTCACATTATGGGCATGCTGATTTGGTTATAGTTAGTTAGATTAAGTGGTTGTAAACAGAATAGAAGTGCTGAATTGCAGAATTGTAGAAACATTCACCAAGTGCATGATTAGTGCAAAACCTATATGCTGTTAAATCCAGAATTCAATGCTAAATGGGATTTCTTAATCAGTGAAGAGCTTATTATGAATCTGAATGTTGTATCATGATATCTTTATAACTTGAGTTGGAAAATCTGAAGAATGAAGGAAGACGAAGAAAGTGACAAGGAAAGTATCAAATTTCTGAATGCAAGATTTGTTTTATTGTCCGAGACGGGCAATATTTTAAGTGTGGGGGAGGGAGCTATTTTCCATTAGCTAATGTGAGTTTGTTTTTGTTTCAAATTGCTGAAATTGAAGTGGAAAACAGTGTAAAGGAAAATTTTTGTTGGCAAATCAAGAGTATCAAGTGTGAAGGAAGAGTATCAAGATTTTCGGTTTGCTATCAAATTGAAGGGGAGGTTAGCTTGATACTTTGAATTGGTTAAAACAAATGGTATACAACTCTTTATACATCAAATTGGTCAACCCATCAAGTATATTCCTCCCATACTCTCATTCTCTCATTTTCTTCATTTAAGCATTTTCCTTTGCCACTTCATTCACTTAAATTGTTCTTATTGCTCCATTTTCAATTATTCTTGTTGATAAAATTCTTTTGATTCATGTATGCTATGTTTATAGTGGTGGAGAATTAGAAAATAAGCAAGCTTATGGTAGTGAAATGTTGTGAGTTGCATTGAGTGAGCTCCACTTATACACATGTTTGAGTGTGAGAGTTAGAATAGGTAAATCCCTTGTGAGAGTGCAACTTGCTTAATTTGTCAATTGGATTGAAACTACCATACCTACTGATTATTGTTTGGATTGTATTCATGATTGTTTGTGATCTTTAGATGATCTTGCTTAAATTCCTTCTACTATCTTCTAGGTATTGCTAGGGAATTTTCTATGGAGATGATTTTTAGTTTTCTTTACTTGCACGGGACGTTCAAGGCTAAGTGTGGGGGATTTGATAACCATGATTTTACTGCATTATTTTGATTCATTTATGCATGATTTTGATGTTGGTTTCATAGTTTAAATCATGGTTACATTACATTTTTGTGCATTGCATAAATTTTGGACTTAATTACAAATTATATTATTTTTGGTGTTATTTGATGCTAATATTTGATTCTTATTTTGTAGGCATCAAAGGATCTTAGATTTGGATCTATTTGGACCGGAATTGGGCTCGAATCGGAGTTCAAAAGACAAGATCAAACTTTGGGTCGATTTGGGCCGTTTATCAAGAATAGGACAGATCTGAACCATCCGTTGAAGATCTGGCCGATCCAACCTAATGGGGAGCAGATCTAAGCCATTGATGAAGATCCAGAAGTTTTGATCCAGATCTGAGTTCATCCAACCATTGATCCAGCCGGATTAATCTGGGCCGTTCATTGAAGATCGGCAGATCTGGGCCATCCAGTGATGATCTGATCGATCCAACCTACAGGAGGGTAGATCCAGACCCTAGAGAAAGATCAATACCTTCAGATCGGATTTTGGGCAAACTTTCACCGTTGATTTAGCTCCAAATTGATCCCAGCCGTCCGTTCAGATCTGGAACAGATTCAAAGCAGAAGCTACAGTGTTCTTTCTGCTTCGTCGATCTCTCCACGCACAGCAGCTTCGTCCCGGCGGCATTTCTTCGGATTTCGACCCCTTTCCTTCTCCAATCCATTTCCCAAGCTTCAACCTCGGTGGATAATCTCTACAGCAGCTCATCCCGATCATTTGGAACCGTCGTTGGGTGTTCTCTCCGACGGAAATATGCTCTCGGATCTTCTCTGTTCCAGCCCGATTTGGAGGTGGTCTTCCAATCGGCGACTCCGATTCCCATCAGTGGCACTTGGAGGTGGTCCGCCAGCATTATTGAGCTTCATCCGATGCCCATCCGCAGTCCGCAGCATCATCCCAGATCCAGAGAGCTCCGGGTAGCAGAAATCCAGATTTTCGGCCATTCATGGGGTTCCGGGTTGTTCTAACTCGTCGGGGGTGGTCCGTCGGCATTGCTGAGCATACTTGGAGCTGATACACCACTGATATTCTTCGCTGAGGTCCAAAGTTGGGTGGTCTCAACTTTGGCACTCTTGTGTGACGGCAAGAGTGTGGAACTTGAGTAAATTGATTGTGAGTTGGATTGGTTAGGGTTTAGTTTACTTTTATTATTGTTTTGTAGCTTAGAACTTGTTTCTTTTAATGGTTGTTATGTTTTTATGCAAGTAATTTAGTATTTCTTTACCTTGTTGTAGTTTAATTTGAGTTTAAGTTGTGCTTGATTAATTGTTTAGAGTTTAAGTTCTAAGTTAGGGTTTACATCTTGTTTTAGATCAGATTTTATTCCTGTCTCGTTATTTCATATTTAGTTTAAATGTGTTGATGGTTTAATTATAATGTAGGGTGACAATGCATTATGGTTGGAACATTGGCACATTGTTAGATTTCATTCTTGCTTTAGGTTAATCTCTTTATTGCTGTGCTTTTCCATTGTTACATTTAGGTTCAAGCTTAAATTCCCCCAACTCCATTTTTATATCGAAAACCCCAAAAATAGGAATAAAAAGACAATCCTAAATTACCTTCTACCGTTGGTTCCTCGGATCGATCCTGGGCTCGTTACTACAACATTATTGTTTAATTAAGGGGTTCAGTGAATATAATACATTGTTAATTTGATAAGCCTATTTGTGACATTTAATATAGATTTTGTGGCTTACCACTATCCCTCCTATATGACGGGAGAGACATCGATATTCTTGATAGAGTGAGACCACGAAGTGCATGGCCATGCCCAAATGAGTCAATATGAGATATTGAGCTCATTTGTTTTAGTGAGTCTACTTGGAGATTAAGATTTAGATTGGTCAGAGGATGACATGGTCTATGCCTCACACTGATCAATCTAGATGTCTTGTATAGAAAAACACTTGTCATATATTGTGAGGAGTCATAATTAGTAGTCACAAGGTGATGTTGGATCTCAACATTCTTATAACTTGGGTAGTAATGATGTGTTGCTAGATACCGCTCATTACTTATGCTCCTAAATGTGTTTAGGGGCATTGCCAACGTTACAAGAACCTATAGGGTCACACACTAAGGACAATTAGATGGAGATTAGGTTCATATGATGAACCAAGAGGATTAGATTCATTTGATGAATCAAATTGGATTAAGAGTAATCCTAATTGGGCTAATTGAGTTGGACACAAGTTGATTCATGTGTTCAATGAGTCTAATTTAGATATGACTCATTGAATCAATTTAATTAAATGAATTAGATTCATTATATTAAGTTGGCTTGAATCAAATGGTTAGATTAGATCAACCATAAGAGAGATTTGGTCAAGTTTGACTTGACTTGAGAAGGAAGATGAAAGGTCAAGTTTGACTTGACCATTTGCCACCTCATTTGTGAGTTTGCAATAGGAGGACTAATGATGATGTGCCACATCATCAAGACTAGCACATGTGTGTGCCACATCATGGAGGTTACAAACCTCTTTCCCATTTAATGTGGCCGGCCACATTAATTGTAAAGGAGTTACAATTGTGGCTGGCCACACAAAGTGAATGTGGAATGAATTTTTCATTCAATTGATTGATTCAACTCATCTTCCTCCTAGAGCTCTCTTCTGGCTCCCCCTCTCCTCATCTTGCCGAGACCTTCTTGGAGTGCTAGCACACTCTAAGGTTCTCCCTCCATCGAGTTGTTCATGTGGATACTTCTAGAGGGTTGTCTACTTTGACAATCTTGAGATCCGACATCTTGGACGAGCAGGATTCGCGAAAGGCACGCATCAAGGGTAAAACTCGTACTCTAATGTAGATCTAGAGTTTATAAACTCGTACTTGTAAGTTTTTCGAAAGTTTTATTCTTCGCACGGATCCGGTGGTGGGGGTTTCGGGGTTTTCGCGACGCAAAAAAACAGTTTTCGCGGCCCAAAAAACCCAACACTTAAAACATCTTCTTTTCTCTCAATCTCTTTAAAATCCCTCTTTTCTTCAACCTTTTCCTAAAACTCTCTTAGATCCAGATTCTTTTGTTCTCCTAACCTCAGATCTTGTTCTTCAAAAATTTGTTTCTTTGAAATCTTACTTCTCTAACCCTATATAGCCCCTTCCCTCATCCAAACTCAACAAGATGTCCAATCTTTTGAAGAAATTGCGAAAAGGAGGTGGTGGATCCAATGGAGATAAAGAGAAGGAACCATCTAGGGATAAAGGAAAACAACCAATGAAGGGCAAAGGAAAGAGGACATCACACAACGAAGGTAATGACAATGAATTCAATATTATATTTAGAAATGATGATCAAATCACTAGATTTGCAATTCTTGTCAATAGAAAGATTGTGTGTACTCGGTATATGGACCCAACTGTTCTTGATATGCTTGGAATTAGGGAAGATGTAGATTTGTTGATTGGGTTTTTAGAGTGGGGTGACATTATGTATACACATTTGCCTACATATCCTCGTCTTGTTTTGGAGTTTTTAAGTTCATTAGATGTCCATTTTACTAACGAGGATGATTATATTGGAAAATTTTCATTTAGATTGACGAATCAAGAATTTCAATGGACATTTAGTGATTTAAATTCTTGTTTTGGATTGTCTACCGGTAGTCCTCGTAGGTTTGATTCAAGGTTTAATTGGAATCACTTTTGGAATGCATTAACTGGATTAGATCAACCTTATGAGCCTTCAAGAGCTAAGGCTTCTCATATGCAAAACCCGATTTTTAGGTACCTACATAGAATTATGAGCAAAACTATTTTTGGTTGAGGAGAGAGTGATGGGGTAGTTAAAAAGATAGAGCTTTATGCTTTATGGGCCATGCTTAATAAGGTTGATTTCGATTCTGTAACGCCCGCCCTCCCTGCTAACCCTAAGGGACGGGGCTACGATACTCTATGTACAATTTTTCTTTTTAAAACATCGGAAGACTTAAAATAATTCTCTTAGTTTAATAAAAACTTTTCTTTTGTTTTCCCTTTCATCAAATCCGAACTACACTATCATGGCCTCAATAACATGATATCAAAATTAGTAGAAACATAACATCAAGTCACACATACGGTACTACAATTCATGATACCAAAGCATAGTTCTTTAAAAGTTTTTAAAGCAGGTTCTTATTTGGTTGCCTAGCCACTGCCACACACATCTCCTTGCCTCTCCTGATGCTCCTCTAGCTCATCCAGCTTTTTCCTTTATCGGTGGTACAAGGACAGTAAGCTGTGAGCACTCATGGCTCAGTAAGTTCCTTTCCTACTCACTAAAACCGAAAATCATAGTATAATCAAAGAATGTCTCAACATGGCATCATTTCAACTAGTCATGACATAATGTAACATACTCTTTTAAGCATATCATGCAACATGAAGAAATCATAACTAGTCATGGCATATCATAGCGTAAAGCATAGCATGAAGCATAGCATGAAGCATAACATAATCGTATCTAATCATGGCATATCGTCATAAGAAGTCATGGCATATCCTACAGATGGACATATCATGGAACATAACATAATCATATCTAACCATGACATATCATAAATCATCATAAGGTATATGCAATATGATTTTGAAAAACATGTATCCGAAAAACATGTGTATGTCTCATGATCTTTAAAACCATTTCTTCTTACATATATATACTTGAACATAATCTCAACTAAAAGGGGATCCCGGCTATGTACCACTTACATATTGCGCGCAACCTATGTAGGTCCAAGGTAGCAAGTCTTGAACCCTACAAGGCAACATACTAGACCCGAGTCTTACTCCATCGACCTAGGGGCACTTAGGAGCCCATTCCTAACGAGGCCCGAGTCTTATTCCATCGACCCCGGGGCGCTTATGGAGCCCACCCTTGGTACAAGCCATATAAAGTAAAGTACATGTCATACTTATACATATCATACATCATAAAAACATGCATCACTTAGGCACACATCCTATTATAAAAGTATGCATCACTTAGGCATACATCATGTCATAAAAGTATGCATCACTTAGGCATACATCATATCATAAAGGTATGCATCACTTAGGCATACATTATGTCATAAATGTATGCATCACTTAGGCATACATCATACCATAAAAGTATGCATCACTTAGGCATACATCATGTCATAAAGGTATGCATCACTTAGGCATACATCATACCATAAAAGTATGCATCACTTAGGCATACATCATATCATAACAATATGCATCACTTAGGCATAGATCATAAAAACATGCATATCTTAAGCATAAAGCATATCATCAAGCATGCATAATTTAACCACATAGCATATCATGAAAGCATGCATATTTTAAGCACTAAACATAGCATCAAAGCATGCATAATTTAACCACATATCATAACATAAGCATGCATATTTTCAGCTCATATCATATCATCAAAGCATGAAAAATTTACCCACATATCATAACATAAAGCATGCATATTTTGAACTCATAACATATCGTAGAAATTCTCATCTTGTATAGCTCGCAAGCATACATGTCTAAGCATAAAAGTGTATCATGTGCTCATCCAATCATAAGGAACAATGTAACATGATTAATTTGGGTGCTAAGCTTCCTAATCCTTTGGGTTCTTATCTTGGCCGAAACCCTCTTAGGTGCCAATTTAGGTTTTAAACAACATCCGAGCATGTAGAACCTAATTCATCCACATATCATTTTCATAGGAAGTATTATAAACAAGATTTACTTGGACTCTAAGTTCTCCAAGTCCTTAAACCTCATTTGGCCGAACCTTAACAAGTGTGAAACAAGGTTATAAATGACATAAAGCATGGAAACCTTAACCATATTTATAGCATTTGTTTCAAGGAATATGGTAAGCACAATTGAGTTAGTTCCTAAATCCTTTAAGCCCTTAAAATTATGTCATGGCCGAAACTTACAAGTACTCATTTAGGTTTTCAAGCAAGCATACAAGCATGTGAACTTACTCTAACATCATGTATAAATTTATAAATGGCATCATACAAGTGGTCATGGCCGAAACTTCCCTTAGCATCATTTTAGGTCACTAACAACATATAGCATTTGAATTTTTAGCTTTCTACATTTCATATTTCATGGAGAGTGACATGAGCATGTTCAATGCAAGTTCTAGGGTTTCTAAGGCATGTATCCCTTCATGGCCGAGACTTTAAGGTGTCCATTTGAATCATAGTTAAATATATAAGCATGTGAACACAATCAACATGTTATCTCAATTTCATAAGAAGCATCTTTAACACATGAGGTCTAAATTTTAAGGTTTCTAGTTCTTTAAACCCTACATGGCCGAACCTCATCAAGCATGGAATTTGTTCAAATGGCATAAAAGCATAGAAAGTCATAACACATTTCATAACATGTATAAAAGTCAAGCACTATAAGCATACATTTGAATTGTGTCTTAGGTTTCCTAGGTTTTTCCTTTTTTATCTCATAGCATATGTTTGGCCGAAACCTTCCAAGTCTTTAAACTAGGTTTTAGGTGGCCTAAAGTATGGAAAACCTAAACAAGTTTTATGGCAAAAATATCAAAGAAACTATACATATAAGTTTGGTTCATAAACAAGCTAGGACCCTTGTGGTCATAATTATCATATATCATGCAACCAATTTTCCTATACTCTAATTAAGCATGAGAGCATCAAAAAACTTTCATATCTTATTGTCATGGAGGTTTTGAGCATGTAAAAAAATCTGTTTAAGCTATTCTAAACCATCGACCTTACCATGGCCGAAACATTAAAAGTGATGTTCATGAGTTTCTATCAACATACAAGCATGCAACTCTTTAAGAAACTCTATATTCCATCATATAAACATGGTGAGTTTAAATTCAAAGTCTTCCTAACCCTAAACCCTTCCTTGGCCGAAACTTGTGAGTGGGGTACTTTTGGTTCCAAGTAACCTTCAAGTATGAAAACAATAGTGGATCCTTAACCATTTATTTAGAGGGTTTTGTGCAAGTTAGGTAAACAAATAAATTTCCTTGCCCTTATAAAACCTTTTTGGCCGAAACTCTAGGGTTAGGTACATCTCTAATCCAGCATCACATATATAAAAATATGAGAGAAAACCTTCTTACAAATCATAGAAAAATTATCATGAATCAAGGCTTATATTAAACATTCCTAGGATCAACAAGTCCTTTCTTTGGCCGAATTTTCACAACTTTGTTTCTAGGTTTTAAAATCCTCATAGAATCCAAAAACACATTAAAACCACTTGTACCATAGGTGAGGGGATACTTACTTCCTTTTCTCTTGTGGTTCTAAAGTGTGGTGATGGAAGAAAGGGTCTCTTCTTCTTGTTCTCCTCCTTTGATTTACCTTGGTAGCCTTCCTTGTATCCTAGGAGGAACCTTGTTTTGGGGGCCGAAAATGGAGGAGAGGGGGCTGAGGCTCTCGGTGGTGGAGAGGAGAGAATGAGAGAAATGAGAGAAAAATAAAATCTTCTCTTTACATGCTCCCTTTTATGTTAAGGGGGAAGAGGTAGCAAAATTGGTTTTTGCTTTCCTTCTCCCTTAGCCCCTTTTTTTTTATTTTATTTATTTATTTGTTCTCATCATTCATGATGAAACAAGGGGGAATGAATCCCCTTAATTGTCCTCTTTAAGTCACGGCAAAGGGAGAGGAAGAGGGAGAGAAAAGAAGGAAGGCAAGTTGCCTTTCTCTTGCTCTTTTCTTGCTTTCTTTTGGCTAGCTTTTACTCTCATCCTTATCATGAGTTTCCCTCCTTTGTTATCAATATATTATTCCTATCCCAACTGGTTATTACCCATTAATCCCATCATTTACATCATGAGAGGTTCAAGGTTCAATCCTTGACCACCCCCTATTTTTATTTCTTTTTATTTCTTTTTGGTTCAACATTCTACTAATATTTTTCTAAGGCAAATTCATCATTCTCATATTTATCTTAAAAGCTTAGTGGGTGTTACAGTACCCCGTACCTCATAAAAAGTTCATCCTCGAACTTTAAAATAGCTCCGGGTACTTTTGTTTCATATCGTCCTCGCGTTCCCAGGTGGCTTCTTCAAATCGTTGATTCCGCCATAGAACCTTTACTAAGGGTATTTATTTGTTCCTTAACCTCTTGACTTCTCGGTCCAAGATCTGAATAGGTCTACTTTCGTAACTTAGGTCCTCTTGAACCTGTACCGACTGTGGCTCAATTACTTGATCTGTGCTGGGAGTACACTTCTTGAGCATCGATACATGGAACACATTGTGAATAGCTGCCATGTCTGGAGGTAGTTCTAGTCTGTATGCGACTTGGCCCACTCTTTCTAAAATCCGGTACGGTCCTACGTATCGTGGCTTAACTTGCTCCTCTTTCCGAATCTCATTATCCCTTTCATGGGGGATACCTTAAGGAATACCAAATCTCCGATGTTGAATTCTAGCGGCCTGCGCCGTTTATCGGCATAATTCTTCTGCCGACTCTGAGCAGTTTCTATTCGTTGGCGGATCTTCTGTATAGCTCGGGTGGTGTCATCAATAAGTTCCGTTCGGAGCCCCATTTCCTTATTTTCACCACTTTCATACCAGCATATAGGGGATCTACACTTCCTCCCATACAGAGCTTCGTAAGGTGCCATTCTAATAGTAGCTTGGTAACTATTATTGTAGGCGAATTCTGCCAGGTATAAATATCGGCACCAGCTTCCCTTGAAGTCCAGGGCACAAGCTCTTATCATATCTTCTAATATTTGGTTCACTCTTTCAGTTTGCCCATCGGTCTGAGGGTGGAAAGCTGTACTAAATAACAACTTCGTGCCGAGGGTCTTCTGAACGCACTCCCAAAAGTGTGAAACAAAACGACCGTCTCTATTAGAAATAATGGTCTTAGGAATACCATGTAGCTGAATGATTTCCTTAACATATAACTGAGCTAGTTGTTCAGTTGAATAAGTCATTTTGATCGCCAAAAAGTGTGCGGACTTCGTCAGTCTGTCTACAATCACTCATATAGCGTCATATCTGTTTGTCGTCCTGGGAAGACTCGAAATGAAATCCATAGAGATTTCTTCCCATTTCCATTCTGGAATTTGGACAGGCTGTAGTAATCCGCCCGGTCTCTGGTGTTCATCTTTTACCCTTTGGCAGGTCAGGCAAGTACTGACATACTGAGCCACTTCTCTTTTCATACCAAACCACCAAAATTTCTTTTTCAGGTCCTGGTACATCTTAGTGGAGCCCGGGTGTATTACATAGGGTGTTGTATGAGCTTCTTCCAGTATTTTCCTTCGCAACTCTGGATCCTCTGGAATGCATAACCGATCCCTGAGGTATAATATCCCGTTGTCCGCGATACGGAACCCGTCATTCTTCCCTTCCAAAGTCTCTTGTTTGATTCTCTGGAGGTTTTGGTCACTGGTTTGCTTTTCCAGTATACTCTCAAATAACGTCGATGTTATGGTGAGGGTAGAAAGTCGCCCGAACATAGTTTCGACCCAAGGATACGAAACACGTCTCGGTTCCTCGATGGATTCCCATATTGGTTCGTTTCCAGCATTAAGTAAAACTTTAGCATATTGATTGAAATTAGGTAGCTGACCTGAGACGATGGCAGAGGCGTTCGCCACGTCATCCTGAGCGAGAGAGTAGACTCTGGCATTGGTCATAGTGGGAGGGGCCTCCAATCTTCCTTGGCTGATTGAAGTCCCTTCTATGGCAGTATGCATCTGGTGAAGCTGTGCAGGGGTACTCCTATTCTGGTTGTTCTGCAGAGGTAGTGCCTGAGACTGAGTAGGGAAATTTCTTGCCAAATGTCCTTCCTTTCCACAGTTGTAGCACTTTCTGGTGCTTAGGAGACATACTCCAGAATGCATCTTTCCACATGTGGCACACTGAGGGTACTTGGTTTGCTTATTGGCCAGACCACCTTTTGTGTTGTTCCACTGTTTCCTCTTTCCACCTGAGTTTCCTTTCCAGCCAGTTCTGGTATTGTGCGATTTTTGTCCTCCGGTCAGTGCTTGGTTCTTGCCCTCGTTCATTGCTTTCTGGTAGTGCTCGGTAATCAGGGCACTGCTGACTAGCTCCTCTGCAGTCTGCGGTCTATTAACTCCGCCGGCTACGTTCAGAGCTATCTCGGGTCGGAGCATTTTAACATCAACTGGACCCTTTCTTTTTCAGTTCGGACCAGTTCTGGCGGTTGAACTTCTTGATGGCTTCGTTAACTGACAGATCACCTTGCCGGAACTCAGTGAATTCGTCATAGTGCTTGTTAGTCACTTGCATATGGAAGAATTCTTCTAAGAACTCTGTTTCAAAATCCGTCCACTGCATCTGGTTTATTTGTCTTTTCACCTTTAATCGGTCCCACCACATCCGGGCATCTCCGGTAAGGCAGAACGACGCGCATTTGACCTTCTCGTGTTCAGACCAGTCCAGTAGTTCCATTATACTCTCCACGGTCTTGAGCCAGGCTTGCGCATCCCATGGTTCGCAGTTTCCCGAGAAGGCTTCCGGCTTAAGCCTTTGCCACTGAATCAGATAGGCCTCTTGTCGGACCATCGGAGTAGGGGCTGCCGGGGGCACTGGCGCAGCTGTAGGTATAACAGGTAGTGTATTCTGATTTACCGGTTGGGTAACTGGGTTGCCTTGTTGACCCATTAAGGTAGTGATCAGCTGCTGTTGTTCTGTGATCTGACGCTGGAGGTCTGTGACTACCTGTGTCATGTCTGGTGGAGTCACTGTCCCCTCGGTTTGGCCATTGCGTGTCCTAACCATGTTTATCTAAATAATGACAAATAGACTAGTGTAAGTGGTTATCGTTTTTATCCAATCTAACGTACTGTTTTGTTTCTATATATTTGTTCTGGTATTATTCCTAACCTACTAATATGTAATCCTAATCTAAATTATAACTAAAAGCATAGAATAAAGCATCAAACATAAGCAAGCAAAACATGAAACAAAAGCATAAGCAACATAAGGAAAAATAAAGAATAAAGTGACAAACAATATAACATAAGGAAATAAAGCATAAGCAATATAGCAAAGAAAATAAAGCATAGACAATATAACAAGGAAGAAAAATAAAGCATAAGTCATATAACATGAAACTAAGCATAAGCATATAACAAGAAAAATTAAGCATAAACATTCTTACTTGGAGCGGCAGGTCGGAGGCTTGATGTGAGTGTAGTGAGCTGGCAATAACCTCGCTCTGATACCAACCTGTAACGCCCGCCCTCCCTGCTAACCCTAAGGGACGGGGCTACCATACTCTATGTACAATTTTTCTTTTTAAAACAGCGGAAGACTTAAAATAATTCTCTTAGTTTAATAAAAACTTTTCTTTTGTTTTCCCTTTCATCAAATCCGAACTACACTATCATGGCCTCAATAACATGATATCAAAATTAGTAGAAACATAACATCAAGTCACACATACGGTACTACAATTCATGATACCAAAGCATAGTTCTTTAAAAGTTTTTAAAGCAGGTTCTTATTTGGTTGCCTAGCCACTGCCACGCACATCTCCTTGCCTCTCCTGCTGCTCCTCTAGCTCATCAAGCTTTTTCCTTTATCTGTGGTACAAGGACAGTAAGCTGTGAGCACTCATGGCTCAGTAAGTTCCTTTCCTACTCACTAAAACCGAAAATCATAGTATAATCAAAGAATGTCTCAACATGGCATCATTTCAACTAGTCATGACATAATGTAACATACTCTTTTAAGCATATCATGCAACATAAAGAAATCATAACTAGTCATGGCATATCATAGCGTAAAGCATAGCATGAAGCATAACATAATCATATCTAATCATGGCATATCGTCATAAGGAGTCATGGCATATCCTACACATGGACATATCATGGAACATAACATAATCATATCTAACCATGACATATCATAAATCATCATAAGGTATATGCAATATGATTTTGAAAAACATGTATCCGAAAAACATGTGTATGTCTCATGATCTTTAAAACTATTTCTTCTTACATATATATACTTGAACATAATCTCAACTTAAAGGGGATCCCGGCTATGTACCACTTACATATTGCGCGCAACCTATGTAGGTCCAAGGTAGCAAGTCTTGAACCCTACAAGGCAACATACTAGGCCCGAGTCTTACTCCATCGACTTATGGGCACTTAGGAGCCCATCCCTAACGAGGCCCGAGTCTTATTCCATCGACCCCGGGGCGCTTATGGAGTCCACCCTTGGTACAAGCCATATAAAGTAAAGTACATGTCATACTTATACATATCATACATCATAAAAACATGCATCACTTAGGCACACATCCTATCATAAAAGTATGCATCACTTAGGCATACATCATGTCATAAAAGTATGCATCACTTAGGCATACATCATATCATAAAGGTATGCATCACTTAGGCATACATTATGTCATAAAGGTATGCATCACTTAGGCATACATCATACCATAAAAGTATGCATCACTTAGGCATACATCATGTCATAAAGGTATGCATCACTTAGGCATACATCATACCATAAAAGTATGCATCACTTAGGCATACATCATATCATAACAATATGCATCACTTAGGCATAGATCATAAAAACATGCATATCTTAAGCATAAAGCATATCATCAAGCATGCATAATTTAACCACATAGCATATCATGAAAGCATGCATATTTTAAGCACTAAACATAGCATCAAAGCATGCATAATTTAACCACATATCATAACATAAGCATGCATATTTTCAGCTCATATCATATCATCAAAGCATGAAAAATTTACCCACATATCATAACATAAAGCATGCATATTTTGAACTCATAACATATCGTAGAAATTCTCATCTTGTATAGCTCGCAAGCATACATGTCTAAGCATAAAAGTGTATCATGTGCTCATCCAATCATAAGGAACAATGTAACATGATTAATTTGGGTACTAAGCTTCCTAATCCTTTGGGTTCTTATCTTGGCCGAAACCCTTTTAGGTGCCAATTTAGGTTTTAAATCATTTTCATAGGAAGTATTATAAACAAGATTTACTTGGACTCTAAGTTCTCCAAGTCCTTAAATATCATTTGGCCGAACCTTAACAAGTGTGAAACAAGGTTATAAATGACATAAAGCATGGAAACCTTAACCATATTTATAGCATTTGTTTCAAGGAATATAGTAAGCACAATTGAGTTAGTTCCTAAATCCTTTAAGCCCTTAAAATTATGTCATGGCCGAAACTTACAAGTACTCATTTAGGTTTCCAAGCAAGTATACAAGCATGTGAACTTACTCTAACATCATGTATAAATTTATAAATGGCATCATACAAGTGGTCATGGCCGAAACTTCCCTTAGCATCATTTTAGGTCACTAACAACATATAGCATGTGAATTTTTAGCTTTCTACATTTCATATTTCATGGAGAGTGACATGAGCATGTTCAATGTAAGTTCTAGGGGTTCTAAGGCATGTATCCCTTCATGGCCGAGACTTTAAGGTGTCCATTTGAATCATAGTTAAATATATAAGCATGTGAACACAATCAACATGTTATCTCAATTTCATAAGAAGCATCTTTAACACATGAGGTCAAAATTTTAAGGTTTCTAGTTCTTTAAACCCTACATGGCTGAACCTCATCAAGCATGGAATTTTTTCAAATGGCATAAAAGCATAGAAAGTCATAACACATTTCATAACATGTATAAAAGTCAAGCACTATAAGCATACATTTGAATTGTGTCTTAGGTTTCCTAGGTTTTTCCTTTCTTTATCTCATAGCATATGTTTGGCCGAAACCTTCCAAGTCTTTAAACTAGGTTTTAGGTGGCCTAAAGTATGGAAAACCTAAACAAGTTTTATGGCAAAAATATCAAAGAAACTATACATATAAGTTTGGTTCACAAACAAGCTAGGACCCTTGAGGTCATAATTATCATATATCATGCAACCAATTTTCCTATACTCTAATTAAGCATGGGAGCATCAAACAACTTTCATATCTTATTGTCATGGAGGTTTTGAGCATGTAAAAAAAATCCGTTTAAGCTATTCTAAACCATCGACCTTACCATGGCCGAAACATTAAAAGTGATGTTCATGAGTTTCTATCAACATACAAGCATGCAACTCTTTAAGAAACTCTATATTCTATCATATAAACATGGTGAGTTTAAATTCAAAGTCTTCCTAACCCTAAACCCTTCCTTGGCCGAAACTTGTGAGTGGGGTACTTTTGGTTCCAAGTAACCTTCAAGTATGAAAACAATAGTGGATCCTTAACCATTTATTTAGAGGGTTTTGTGCAAGTTAGGTAAACAAATAAATTCCCTATCCCTTATAAAACCTTTTTGGCCGAAACTCTAGGGTTAGGTACATCTCTAATCCAGCATCACATATATAAAAATATGAGAGAAAACCTTCTTACAAAGCATAGAAAAATTATCATGAATCAAGGCTTATATTAAACATTCCTAGGATCAACAAGTCCTTTCTTTGGCCGAATTTTCACAACTTTGTTTCTAGGTTTTAAAATCCTCATAGAATCCAAAAAAACATTAAAACCACTTGTACCACAGGTGAGGGGATACTTACTTCCTTTTCGCTTGTGGTTCTAAAGTGTGGTGATGGAAGAAAGGGTCTCTTCTTCTTGTTCTCCTCCTTTGATTTCCCTTGGTAGCCTTCCTTGTATCCTAGGAGGAACCATGTTTTTGGGCCGAAAATGGAGGAGAGGGGGCTGAGGCTCTCGGTGGTGGAGAGGAGAGAATGAGAGAAATGAGAGAAAAATAAAATCTTCTCTTTACATGCTCCCTTTTATGTTAAGAGGGAAGAGGTAGCAAAATTGGTTTTTGTTTTCCTTCTCGCTTAGTCCCCCTTTTTTATTTTATTTATTTATTTGTTCTCATCATTCATGATGAAACAAGGGGGAATGAATCCCCTTAATTGTCCTCTTTAAGTCACGGCAAAGGGAGAGGAAGAGGGAGAGAAAAGAAGGAAGGCAAGTTGCCTTTCTCTTGCTCTTTTCTTGCTTTCTTTTGGCTAGCTTTTACTCTCATCCTTATCATGAGTTTCCCTCCTTTGCTATCAATATATTATTCCTATCCCAACTGGTTATTACCCATTAATCCTATCATTTACATCATGAGAGGTTCAAGTTTCAATCCTTGACCACTCCCTATTTTTATTTCTTTTTATTTCTTTTTGGTTCAACATTCTACTAATATTTTTCTAAGGCAAATTCATCATTCTCATATTTATCTTAAAAGCTTAGTGGGTGTTACAGATTCTGGTTTTCATTTTGTATAAACCTTGTTAAGAGCCGCAAGGGCATCATCGGGATCAATTGTCTTTGGTGGTTTGATTACCCGAATAGCTTACAATTTAGATCTTGATTTAGATGGGTTGGAAATAATTCTTGGCAATGACATGATAGACATTGATGCATGTCTTGCCATAAAAATGATTGTTCGGGATGAGAATGGATTTGCTTTTCCTAGGAGGAATGATTTTCCTCTACCTCTTCCTTGTCCTGGACGAACGTCTATTCGTAACCCCGCTAATTGGGTAATCACCGATATCGATCCCGAATATGTTCCCTCTATATCCGAAGACACAGAGCCACACATTGTACCCTCGACATCTGGATACCCACAGCCTTCCGGACATCCGGATCCTGCTAGGCATTCTTTTGCTTATGGTACGGATTCCTCCAGATTTGATTTCTCTGATTTCCGTACTTCTCTAGAATCACTCCACGAGAAGCATGATGCCCAATGAAGAATGTTGGAAGACTATTTCTCTTTATCAGATAATCAGTTTAGAGAAGTACAAGAGCACTTTCAGTTCACAAGGAATTTTCAGGGTCAAGTGGCCGAATTTGTCCAGGATTATGATACTGATCAAGCTAGAATGAGAGACTTTATGCAGAGCATGAGTGTCACTAGCCAACAAGTTGATGCTTTGTTTGAGTATCATGTAATCCTAAGCAAAACTCCTGGTTTCCTGAGTTTTCCCATTGGTCAGCCACGTCGTAGACACCCTTTTCCTCATCCACCTCCTCCTCCTCCACCATATTGATTTTATCAGGATGATGAAAAGTTTGAGTCCGGGGGGGGGGGGGGGGGGGTCAAACCTGATTTATTTTTGTTTCAGCATGTGTAGTTTTTGTCTTGCTTGAGTTTTTGTTTTTGTTTTTGAAATAATTTTGGCAAACATCTTGAGAGCATCAAAACTTCACTTATATGCTTTCTTGTCTTCAAGATAAAATGTTTGCACGTTCATTATCTAGGTTCATGATGTTGTAAATGATGCTAGTAGTAAGCTTTATGTACTTCTTTTCTCTATCTTGGGTAGCATGAAATAAGCTAAGAATCATATGGAGATGAGCTTTAGTCTTGGCTTGACTTTAAGAATCTTATTTTCACTACACTTTGACTTGATGCTTGAATGATTGATATCATTGAAATAGTCATGATTCATCTTGTTTGCTTAGTACTTGGTTTCCATGGTGATTTTTCAAACTTCATTTTGGTTACTGGATGAGGCTCAACTCATGCAAGCTCATTTGGAAAAATCAAAATATCCCAACATTTGTGCTAAAAGTACACTTGTGAAATAAGATTTGCACAATGCAAATGTTTATGAAAAAAATTGAAAAAAAAAGTGAATATAGGATATAAAAAAATAGTTGTCGTGAGTGGAATCTAGCAAGTCACCCCTTTGAGACCGAGTTAGGTTACTGGGGAAATGACTACTTAGTTTCTCTTGAGATTGAGCACACCTTTGAGACCTTGGGTTGATTGAGAAATATGAACCAAGTGAGTGGCAAGTAAGTGTCTATCACTGGTTACTTGTCTCTCACCGGAAACATTAGGAATTCAAATTTGATGACGACTTGACTAGGACATAGATTGAAACTTGAAGGGTTTTTGAGTTACTTTTACACTGTGCACAGGATGCTTAAGCTTGAGCCATACTTGATTTGTTTCCATGATTATGCTTGTTATTGGAACTCTTTGATAGAGTTAGGAAAGTACATTAGGGTTTATGAATGCGTTGTAGAACATATGAATTTAGATTGCAGCATTTTGCTTGGGGACAAGCAAAGGTTTAAGTCTGGGGGTGTGATGTGCGTAGATTTTATATACTTTTATGCATGTTTTGACGCACATTTACATACTTTGAGCATGCTTGATCTATGTATTTTTGTACTTCTAGTTTTCCTTTTAGCATATTTACTCTTGTTGTTCGGAGATCTACTTTTGTGCATTTTCTATACACAGGAGTCGAACTCGGTGAAGATTTTGCATTCTTGGATAAAACTTATGAGCTAAGCAAGCGAGAAAGCACCTGGTCGTGTACCAGACACGGCCCTGCATTGGTAGGGAGCTCTAGCCGTGTGGAGTTCAGAGGCTATGTGACAGCAACAGCAAAGGAAGAAGTCCAGGTCGTGTGAACCTCACACGGCCGTGTTAAGTTTTGAAGCAAATCAGAGTTCAATCCTTACATGGCCGTGTGGATACATGGCCGTGTAAGATTTCCAGAGACTAAGAAGGCACTGTCCGTGTGTATCACACGACCGTGCAGGGTTCCCAGAGCTTAAAAGTGTTCTGGTCGTGTGCACCACACAGCCGTGCCAAGTTTCCAGAGGCTGGGGCAGTCCAGGCCGTGTGGATCTACACGGCCGTGCTTGGAGGTTTTGAAGAGAGTTGTCCACGGCCGTGTACCACACACGGCCGTGTATAGATGGCAGAGAGGGGAAAGGTTCTGGCCGTGTGAACCTCACACGGCCATGCCTCGGGGGCGCGTGGCGCCCAAAAACTTCCCTCTATTTAAGGCCTCCTTGGAGATTTGAAAGGGGATCTTCTCCCCTTTGGGAGAAAGCAAGATTTGGTGGATTCCTCCCATTCTTGGGAGGATTTTTGGGCAATCTAAAGGGAGATCTTGGCGAATTCGACTTCGAAAGCGAGGATTGGATCCGAAGATGGAGCTATATTGTAGATAAGTTTTCTTTCTTTCCTCTTCTTGGATTGGGATTGAAGAATGCTTGTAATCTTCTTATCTTTGGTCTTCTTCCTTCATTTTATGGAGTAGATCTTGTTGTTCTAGGATGGAGGGAGTATTTGTGAGATAAATTGATGTAAACTCTTATGGATTTGCCATTTCTTGTTTTCTATGATGTTGCCTAGTTTGTATCGATTTGATCTTGAATGATTAATTATGATTAGGGCTTAATTCTCATTCTTGATTGATCATTTGGATATCTTATAGACTTTGTTGGGATAAACCCTCACTCAATTTTCCGAGGGATCCACCTGACAGGTGCAAGCCCGTGTAAGGACGTTTGGGGGATAATCCTGAAGGGGAAATGAGAATATTCAAGAGGGTAGGATAGATTTTATGATTCAATCCTTATATCTTTATGGGTTAAGAAGCTATGAACTTCTATGTTGATATCCGAGGGAAGCATAGTAATAGGTCCAATCCTGTGTAAGGACAACATAGGTTCATATCTAATTGATAGCAAGGGGTCGGCCACAAGGGAATTAAAAGGGAGTTTTAATTTTTAAAATATTTCCTTTTATAGCCATCCTCCAAGGGATTTAAAAGAGAGATTTTAATTTTAAAATCTTTCCTTTTATAGCCATCCTCCAAGGGATTTAAAAGAGAGATTTTAATTTTTAAAACTTTCCTTTTATAGTCATCCACAAAGGGATTTAAAAGAGATACTTTAATTTTAAAATCTTTCCTTTTTTGTAGCCACCCACAATGGTTTAAAAGAGAGATTTTAATTTAAAATTTTTCCTTAATTGTTGCCTAAATAAGGGCCGACCACACATAATAGGAAGGCTTTAATTTTAAATCTTTTCCTTTTTTGCATTCACCAAGGATTATAAAAGAGAGGTAGATGGTGCCTTATGGAAGAACACAACCTAAGTCTCTTCTTTTAATCCTTGTTGTGGTCAGCCCTCTTTCCTTTCAATTCTCCCCTTGTTTCCTTTACCAAGGGTCGGCGGCATCAAGAGGCTCCATTTTCTTGTGGCCGGTTACTTGGAGGAGAAGAAGAAGAGAAGGAGGCTCCCTATTCTAGCATCCCTTGGTGGTCGAAAGTCTTGGAGGCAAAGAAGTGGTTCGGGTGGTGTTGTCTTGGTAGATTGTTGCCCACACGATGTCCAAGAGGAGGAGAGGAATACAAAAGAAGATCAAGAGGTCTTTAAGATACAAAGAAACGTATAACTAGTTAATTGTTTTCGCTGTGTACTAGTTTAGTTTTCCTTTATATGGATCCTGAAATACCAACACAAGAGGCTAGCGATTTTGTACTTCGATTGAGGTCTCTTTAGTTAAAGCTAGGGTTTATTGTAAGGAATTTAAATATTCAATATCTTTGAAAGGCTTTGTCTAGGAAGTGGTGGATGATCTCATACCCAAGAAGGCCGAGTGCCTCGCCAACGACCTGGAAACCAATCCTTGAAATAGATATTTAATCAACTTCTGTAATATGGTTTAACTTCTGATGAATACATGGGTTGAACTTGGATTAATAATGTTAAGTTTCATTTGCAATCCAAGTTTAACTTCTAAAAAGCACATGGGTTGTTAGGAAAAGTTATGTGCTTGTACAAATTTTTGTATAGGGGAAACAGAACGAAATTCCGAGTAGTAGCCAACACCTCTTAGGACCTTTCTTGGAGGAGTCTATTAACATCACAGTTTATTAGGGATCAGTTGCTAGCTAGAAGGGGGTTGAATAGCTCGTTACCACAAATCGCTTTCCTATGTATTCGTTAGCACAGCGGAATACAAAGAATACAAATAAGAATACAAAAACTAAAGACAAGAAAAAAAAATACAAACCACTACACGTCGATTTACATGGTTCGGAGATAACATGCTCCTACTCTATGGCTATCCGTGAGTTGGACAATCCCTATACATCGATGGATTAGCCCTCGATAAACTCCGACTATCACAAGTCTCCTTATGGGTGAAAAAACCTCATCACAACACCAACCAAGACCTCTTGGATTATAAAGAGGACTTGAGAACTTGTTGATTACTAATTAGGGTTAACCACCACTAATTTTGTCAAACCTAACCAAGTTCCAAAGCCTTAGTTATATAGGTCATGGGTTGGAAAAATTTGCCTACCAGTCGATAGGTAAGTATACCAGTAAACTGTCCTTTGTGGAAATTCAACCATTACACCTTAACGGCTCGATACCAGTCAATTGATGAATTTACCAATCGACTGCTCCACATTAGCTAAGCGAACAAAAGTATTTTGTTGACTCCCAGTCGACTCCATAGTTGACTATACTAGTCGACAGGTAAAGTCACCAGTCGATTGATAAACCCTAAACATATAATTTTACCCCAAGTACAATCTCTCAATACTCGGACTCTCAAAACTCACTTGACTCTTCTTTGCAGCCTTAATCTCTTGCCTTCAAGTCTTCTTCCTTTAACTCTCCACCCTTGGATGCATTCAAGCCCACGACTTGTCCCAATGTCATCCTTCGTGTATGTCTCAAAGTGCACCGCCCTCAGCTTGTCCTTGCTTCCTTGTCCATGATCCCTCGGATGCTCTATCCTTCACCGAACCCGAATCCATCAAGGTAAGTCATATGTGTATCCTGTAAACTTGCACAACTCAAATTCATATATCAAATATAAGGGTAATACTAACTTAAACCCTTTGCCCAAACATCAAAACTTATGGTCACACTGAACCCTCAAGATTACCTCCAATAATATCCCCCTTTTTTATATTTGGCAATATGTTTAAGTTAGGAAAAACATAATAGAAAATGCAATATGCATTGGAACCTATCACAAGACTCCCCCTACACCTAAACTCCCCATTGAGCTAGGATTTTCAACACAAGAATATTTAAGAACCTATCATAAGGCTTGCCCTACACCTAAACTCTCCATTGAGCTAGGATTGTCAACACAAGGATATTTAAGAACCTATCACAAGGCTTCCCCTACACCTAAGTTCCTCATTGAGCTAGGAATTGCTCACCGCAAAGGCATTTAAGGTTTTTCCACTTAAATATTACTTCTCCCCCTTTGTCTAGTGTTAAAAACCTTCTAATAATATCCCAATTGTTGAAACTTGATCATCCAAACTGACTCTAAACTCATGTATTTATCCCCCAAGGATCTCATACACCTATATGAGTTGTCTCGGTCAAACCCAATGCTGAAAAACAGTTTCAGACTTGTATCAGTCGACTAACCTAGACCCTAGTAGATTACCTTTATCGAAATAACTACACAGAACCATTCTGTGTTTGATAAATACTATTACTAGTCGACTGGCACCATATTTTTAGCCCAAACAACATTTCTGATCCAACTTTTAGAAATGCATTAAAAATTCCACGGGCATCTAAAAATCTCTAAATTTTGTAGAGAGGTCTGTTTTACCTGTGTCTACTTGAGAAAAATATATTTAAAAAATGTATATATCTCGAATCTCAAGTTTGACATAAAATCCAAAACTATCTAAATGATTCAATTGAACCTTGACCTAAAGTCCTAGTTTTGGCTTTCTCTTGATGTATCTATTGTTGGGGATCGGACGGCCGGCTTGAAGGGGGGTTGGATAGACGGCACCCCCAAATAAGCGCTTCCTACGTATTTGTTAGCACAGCGGAATACAAACAATACAAATACAAATACGAAAGCTAAAGACTAAGAATGAGAAAGACAAGCAAACCAATTGACACGATCGTTTAACGTGGTTCGGAGATTAGGGCTCCTACTCCACGGCTGTCCGTAAGGTGGACGATCCCGATCCTTCGGTGGATTACTCCCCGGAAAACTTCCGGCTAGCTCAAACCTCCTTGTGGGTGGAGAAACCTCACCACAACCCTCACAAGAGCTCCTTTGACGCTAGGGCACTGGTAGACTACTAATAGAGATTAACCACCTCTATTTCGTCAACTCAAACCAAGCTCCCAAGCTTTGGTTTTATAGGCCACGGGTTGGAAAACCCCGCCTACCAGTCGACTGCTAAAACATGCAGTCGATTGCCCTCTGTGGAAATTCGACCGTTACATCCCAACGGCTCGATTCCACACATTCTGTTCGCTGCCAGTCGACTGCCAAAACATGCAGTCGACTGCTACAGTACTGCTACAGTAGCGCTACAGTGCTGCTACAGTAAAACCCTAAAAACTAGGATTTTACTCCGAGTACAATCTCTCGTGCACTCGTACCCTCACCCTTATGACTCACTTGATGCTTCCTTTGCAGCTTTGACCTTTTACCTTCAAGCCTACTTCCTTTGGCTCTCGTCCCTCGGATGCATTCAAGCCCGCGGCTCGTACCCAATGCCATCCTTCGCGTATGCCTCGAAGTCGCTTCCCTCGGCCCTTGTCCTCGCTGCCTTGTCTACGGTCCCTCGGATGCTCCATCCTTCACCGGACCCGAAGCCATCAACCTGAGTCACATGTGTATCCTGCAAACCTGCACAACTCAAATACACATATCAAATACAAGGGTGAACCTAACTTAAACCCTTTGCCCAAACACCAAAACACATGGTCCCGCGGACCATTGGGATTGCTCCAACAATCTCCCCCTTTTTGGTATTTGGCAATACGTTTAAGTTAGGGAAAACATATAGCAAATAAACATGCTAAAACAAATGGACTTACGTTGCCAAGGCTACACACTTGGACTTACACCGCCGAATGGACTTACGATGCCAAGGCTACACACTTGGACTTACAACGCCGAATGGACTTACGTTGCCAAAGCTACACACTTGGCAACCGCCGAATGGACTTACGTTGCCAAGGCTACACACTTGGCAACCGCCGAATGGACTTACGATGCCAAGGCTACACACTTGGACTTACAACGCCAAATGGACTTACGTTGCCAAGGCTACACACTTGGCAACCGCCGAATGGACTTACGTTGCCAAGGCTACACACTTGGACTTACACTGCCGAATGGACTTACGATGCCAAGGCTACACACTTGGACTTACAACGCCGAATGGTCTTACGATGCCAAGGCTACACACTTGGACTTACAACGCCGAATGGACTTACGATGCCAAGGCTACACACTTGGACTTACAACGCCAAATGGACTTACGTTGCCAAAGCTACACACTTGGCAACCGCCGAAACAATGCACAGGGCTTTTTAAGAACCTATCCCAAGGCTCCCCCTACACCTAAGCTCCCATTGAGCTAGGATTTTCCACATAAGGATTTTGAAGGACCTATCCCAAGGCTCCCCCTTTACCTAAGCTCTCCATTGAGCTAGGATTTTTACAACGGGCTTTTTAAGAACCTATCCCAAGGCTCCCCCTACACAAAGGTACTTTCAGGTTTTCCTAACTAAACCTTACTTCTCCCCCTTTGCCTAACATCCAAAAAGTTCTCCAACAATATCCCAATTATTGAAAACTTGTCATCCAAATGACCCTAAACTCATGTATGTATCACCCATGGATTTCATACACCTGTATGAGTTGACTTGGTCAAAATTCAATGCTGAAAACAATTTCAGACTGGTATCAGTCGACTGCAAGAACTACCAGTCGACTGGTCGCTACTGGTCGAGCGAACAGAATGCTTCTGTTTCCAGCCAGTCGACTGCAACTTTTAGCAGTCGACTGGTTCAGTCGACTGCTAAAAGTTGCAGTCGACTGGCACAGTTTTTCAGCCTTTTTCAGCATTTCTGACCCAATTTCAGAAATGCACCAGAAATTCCACAGACCTCCAAAAATTCCCAAATTTTGTGGAGAGGTCTGTTTTACCCATTTCTACTTGGGAAAAATACATTCAAAAATGTATCTATCACCAATCCCAAGATTGACACAAAACTCAAAACTAGCTAAAAAGTTCAATTGAACCTTGACCTAAAGTCCTAGTTTTGGCTTCCTCTTGATGTATTTGCCCATACTAACCCACAATGCATCCCTAGCATTGGTTTATATGACATCTATACATCTAAAACCAATTATCATGCTATATGACCCCAATGTCATATTCTCAAGCATGAAATATAACCCAATTATGCCAAAACCCTAGGTTTGAGACTCAAGTCCGTCTCCAAACCATTTGGCACACTCCATGGCTCCTCTAGACCCCCAAGTAGAACCCACCTGAGATCCATTGGCCATGGGTCCCAAATTGACTCTTGGAGCTCCCCCTAGAGCTCTTAACATTAGTCACCTCCCTAGGTGACTCATCCACAATGGCTAGGCCGCATCGGTCCACCCCCGGTGACACTTGGCCTACAAACCTAACTTTCTTAACCTTGGACACCTTGTCCTTGGTTAATTTCTCCTTACCTTTAAATGTCTTTCCCTTGCCATTTATTGACTTCTCCTTGCTATAGTCATATGCAACCCTAGCATAAGACTTTCCCTTAGCCTTGGAGGACTCTCCCTTGCCATGATCATTTGCCACCCTAGCATATGATCTCTCCTTGGCCATGGAGGGACTAGATCGGTATCCCAAACCCGATCTATCATTGTTGGGTTTTTGACTACCCAACACCATGTTTAATCCCTTAGATCCAATAGTGAATCTCTTAAGGAATTGTTCCAAACCATCAAGCTTTGCCTTCAAAGCTTGGTTCTCCCTTTCTAGGTTCCTAAACCTAGAGTCAACATGTCCACCTTGGACATTCCTAGACCTACCCTTTCTAGGCATATGTCTCCCCTTCTTGGGATTAATGCCTTGGGTCTCCATTACCTTCTTCTCCTTAGGTAATGAGAATTTAACGTGTCTAGGTCTATCATGTATAAGTCTCCTAGGGTTATGATCTACATGTACCCTATTTCTATCATGATATTTAAAACCAAAATTTTGCATGGGCATATAATGATTAACATTATTTTTCCTAGCATGCATGGAGGAGTTTAAATTTGACTTCAATTATTGAGGATGTAGATGATGCCTCATCTTCCTTCTCCTCCTCGGATGTTGAGCATGGCTCAACTTCCGTTTGCTCCTCTTCAACTTGAGCAACTAGACCCATCTCAATGGGTTCTTCTTCCTCTTGTGTAGGTTTAGGTTCTTCTTGTAGAACCATCTTCACCTTGCTCCACAACTCATGGGCGTTCTTATACTCACCTACACCATTTATCACATGATTAGGCAAAATATCAATCAATATAGATATTACCTTTGAATTTGCCTTCGATCGTGTGGTTTGCTCTTCCGTCCAACGTCGTGGTTGGAGTCTTTTTCCTTTCTTGTCTTTTGGGACTTCAAACGGTTCTTTAACCACCATCATGGTGTCCCAATCCGTGTTGAAGAAAACCTCCATCCTCATCATCCAATACATGATATCCCCAAGGCTTCCTCCTTCAAATTTTGGAGGGACAATAAACCCGGCCATCTTGTGCTTCCTTGGCGGTTAGTCCAACGGAGAGCGTCCTCGCTCTGATACCACTTGTTGGGGATCGGACGGCCGGCTTGAAGGGGGGTTGGATAGACGGCACCCCCAAATAAGCGCTTCCTACGTATTTGTTAGCACAGCGGAATACAAACAATACAAATACAAATACGAAAGCTAAAGACTAAGAATGAGAAAGACAAGCAAACCAATTGACACGATCGTTTAACGTGGTTCGGAGATTAGGGCTCCTACTCCACGGCTGTCCGTAAGGTGGACGATCCCGATCCTTCGGTGGATTACTCCCCGGAAAACTTCCGGCTAGCTCAAACCTCCTTGTGGGTGGAGAAACCTCACCACAACCCTCACAAGAGCTCTTTTGACGCTAGGGCACAAGTAGACTACTAATAGAGATTAACCACCTCTATTTCGTCAACTCAAACCAAGCTCCCAAGCTTTGGTTTTATAGGCCACGGGTTGGAAAACCCCGCCTACCAGTCGACTGCTAAAACATGCAGTCGACTGCCCTCTGTGGAAATTCGACCGTTACATCCCAACGGCTCGATTCCACACATTCTGTTCGCTGCCAGTCGACTGCCCCAGTCGACTGCTAAAACATGCAGTCGACTGCTACAGTACTGCTACAGTAGCGCTACAGTACTGCTACAGTAAAACCCTAAAAACTAGGATTTTACTCCGAGTACAATCTCTCGTGCACTCGTACCCTCACCCTTATGACTCACTTGATGCTTCCTTTGCAGCTTTGACCTTTTACCTTCAAGCCTACTTCCTTTGGCTCTCGTCCCTCGGATGCATTCAAGCCCGCGGCTCGTACCCAATGCCATCCTTCGCGTATGCCTCGAAGTCGCTTCCCTCGGCCCTTGTCCTCGCTGCCTTGTCTACGGTCCCTCGGATGCTCCATCCTTCACCGGACCCGAAGCCATCAACCTGAGTCACATGTGTATCCTGCAAACCTGCACAACTCAAATACACATATCAAATACAAGGGTGAACCTAACTTAAACCCTTTGCCCAAACACCAAAACACATGGTCCCGCGGACCATTGGGATTGCTCCAACATCTATCCATACTAAACCTTAATGCATCCCTAGCATTAGTTTATATGGCATGTATACGTCTAAAACTAATTTGCATGCAATATGACCCCAATGTCATATTTTCATGCATGAAACACATCCCATATGTGCCAATTCCCTAGGTTTGAGACTCAAGTCCGTCTTCAAACCACTTTGGCACATTCCATGACCTATCTAGAATCTCAAGTAATACCCACTTGAGATTCATTGGCCATGGGTCTCAAATTGACGCTTTGAGCTCCCCCTAGAGCTCTTAACCTTAGCCATCTCCCTAGGTGACTCATCTATTGTGGCTAAACCACAATAATGCCCCTTAGAAGATTTCCTTATCTTCTTAACCTTGGACACCTCATCCTTGCCTTAATCATATAAAACCCTTGCATATGTCTTCTCATGGGCCTTGGATTACTCTCTCTTTCCCTTAACATATGCCACCCTAGCACATGACCTCCTTTTGGCCTTGAAGGGACTAGGTTGGTATCCCAAACCAAATCTTTTATTGTTGGGTCTTTAGCCACCAAACAATTTATCTAACCCTATAAATCTAACATTGAATCATTCTAGGGTTTTCTCTAAATTATCAAGCTTTACCTTCAAAGCTTGATTCTCCTTTTCTAGACTCCTAATTCTAGATTCTTGTTGTCCACCTTGGACATTCCTAGACCTACCCACCTTCCTAGGCATATGTCTCCTCTTCTTGGGATTTTTGCCTAGGTTCTCCATTACCTTCTCCTTAGGTAATGAGAATCTAACATGTCTAGGTTTATCATGCATAGGTACCTTAGGGTTAATTCTGAAATTTATCCTACTTCTATCATGATATCTAAAACCAAAATTTTGCATAGGTAAATAATGAAAATTATTTCTAGCATGCATGGGAATATAACAATTTGAATTACAATTCAAATTAGGGTATACTTCCCTTACCCTTGAAGCTCCCCCTCGACTTGAGTTATTCTTCTTCTCCTATTTCTTTAAATGTGCTAGCTTCTTAATCTCCCTCTTCTTAGGGCATTTTGTGTGGTATTGTCTCATTTCACCACACATGAAGTATCTAATGTGCTTCTTCTCCTTTTTCTCACTTCAACTCAATTAGATTCTAAAATAATTGAATTGAGTTTAGAAGTTACCTTTTCCTTACCCAACAGACACCTACTCTTGTAGTGTCCCATTGTTGGAACTTTCGGGCCGCAAAAATCGTTTTTTGCGTTGCGGAAATCCTGAAGTCTTACCACCGGATCCGTGTGAAGATTAAAATAAATTCATGTACTTGTTTATATTCTAGATCTACTCTAGATCTACATAGTAGAGATTTTATACCTTTGATGCGAAGCCCTTCACTTATCCCGCTCGTCCAAGGTTGCCGGATCTCGAGAGTATCAAGTTAACATTCCTCTATATGTATCCACACAAACAACGAGATGGAGAAAAGACACTAGAGTGTACTAGCACTCTTTGTGGCTCACGGCAATGGAGGAAGAGGGAAAGTAGAGAGGAAGAGATGAGGAAGAAGAAGGAGTGAATGAGCACACAATTGCATTCACTTGCAATCAAGTGGTCGACCACTTCATGGAGAGGTTATAAACCTCCATGGGATACCAAGAGTCATGGCTCTTGGTCTCCCTCATGAGGTGGCACACACATAAGCCAACCTTGATGATGTGAAACATCATCATTGGCCCACCTTATGCCAACACACAAATGATGTGGCATTGGTCAAGTCAAACTTGACCTTTCATCTTCCCTCTCAAGTCAAGTCAAACTTGACCTCTTATCTCCCATGGTTGATCAAATCTAACCATTGGTTCAAGTCAATTTGATTTAATAAATCTCTATTCATTGAATTAAATTGACTCAATGAGTCCAAGTCTAAATTAGACTCATTTAACACAGAATCAAATTGAATCTAACTCAATTAGTTTAATTTGGATTACTCTTAATCCAACTTGGTTCATCACATGAACCTAATCCTCTTGGTTCATCATATGAACCTAATCTCCATCTAATTGCCCTTTGTGTGTGACCCTATAGGTTCTTGTAATGTTGGCAATTCTCCTAAACCCATTTAGAAGCATAAGTAATGAGCGGTATCTAGCAACACATCATTACTACCTAAGTTACAAGAATATTGAGATCCAACATCATCTTGTGACTACTAATTGTGACCCTCACAATATATGATAATGTCCTTCTATCCTTGGCATCTAGATTGATCAAATGAGACATAGAACATGTCATCCTCTAATCAATCTATATCTTGAACTCCAAGTAGACTCACTTTAATCAAATGAGTTCAATATCTCATATTGACTCATTTGGGCATGGCCATGCACTTAGTGGTCTCACTCTATCAAGAATGATGATGTCACTCCCATCATATAGGAGGGATAGATCCCATCTACATCACTCACATCCCTTCGCATAATTTTTTACATACCCAGTAATCGCCTTTATAGTCCACCCAGTTACGGGTGACGTTTGACGAAGTCAAAGTATGTAATTCCTTATGTAGGGAACCGTGGTGACTTCAGGTCCAAGGACTAATAGTCATATTAATAGTCACACGAGAAAGTATATGACACTCATATAATGATCCATGATACTTTCTCATGGCGGGTCATTCAGTATACATTCTCTAATGCATACCCATGTGTCAACTTGATATCTCTATATCCATGACTTGTGAGATCAAGTCATCGAGTTGACGTACATGCTAGTCTCATCGTATTAATATTGTCCCTGAATGTTAATACTTGACTAGGAATGATTAAGAGTAGTGTTCTCTATATCATCTCACCATCGACTCAACCAATCGATTGATATAGATAAGAACCTTCTACTTAAGGACGCTATTATACTTAGTTATTTGACACCAATACAAGTAAATATAATAACCATAAAGAAATGCCTTTATTAATATATAGGAATATGATACATTGAGTCCATACTACAATCATCATATGATTGGCTCTAGGGCTCTAACTAACAATCTTCCACTAGCACTAGTGCCAATCAGTGTAGGCTCTATGTTCCAATGACCTAGTGTGACCATCATGCTTTCTCTGTGCCAAAGCCTTGGTCAAGGGATCAGCTATGTTAGCCTCTTTAGGTACTCTACAAAACTTCACATCTCCTCAATCGATGATCTCTCGGATGAGATGGAAGCGCCGTAGTATGTGTTTGGTCCGCTGGTGTGAGTGAGGTTCCTTAGCCTATGCAATTGCTCCATTGTTGTCACAATAGAGCTCTATAGGATCGGCTATGCTAGGAACCACTCCAAGCTCAGTAATGAACTTGAGGATCCAAACTGCCTCCTTTGCTGCTTCTGATGCAGAATCAACAACTGTGTCCTGCTTCGAACTCTTCCAGCTCACAACACCATCATTCAAGCAAAACACGAACCCAGACTGCGATCTATAGTCAACCTGGTCAGTTTGGAAGCTGGCATCAGTGTAACCCTTTATAGGTAGCTCTTCATCGCCTCCATATATCAAGAAATATTCTTTAGTCCTTCTCAAATACGTAAGAATATTCTTGACCGTTATCTAGTGACCTTCACCTGGATCTGACTGGTACCTGCTCATCATGCTCAAAGCATATGAAACATCAGGACGAGTACATAACATAGCGTACATGATAGATCCTATGGCTAAAGCATAAGGGATCTTATCCATGCGGTCTCTCTCCTCTCTAGAAGAGGGACCTTGAGTCTTCGAAAGACTCATACCATGTGACATTGGCAGAAATCCTTTCTTGGAATTCTACATGGAAAATCGTAGTAATACCTTGTCAATATATGTACTCTAACTTAGGCCAAGAAATCTCTTAGATCTATCTCTATAGATCTTTATGCCTAGAATACAGGCTGCTTCACCTAAGTTCTTCATTGAGAAACAATTCTCCAGCCAAGTCTTGACAGACTGCAGCAAAGGAATGTCATTCCCAATGAGTAGTATGTCATCCACATACAATACAAGGAAGACAACTGTGTTCTCAACAACCTTCTTGTAGACATAGGGTTCATCTTCATTCTTGATGAAACCAAACTGTTTGATCGCATCATTGAATCGAAGATTCCAGCTCCGAGAAGCTTGCTTTAGCCCATAAATGGACTTATGCAGCTTGCATACTCTACCAGTATGCTGTGTATCTACAAAACCCTCAAGTTGTGTCATGTACACATCCTCGAGCAAGTTTCCATTCAGAAACGCAGTTTTGGCATCCATTTGCCAGATCTCATAATCGTGGTATGCTGCAATAGCAAGCATGATCCGAATAGACTTAAACATCGCTACTAGAGAAAAGGTTTCATCATAGTCAATACCATGAATTTGTTTGAAACCTTTAGCTACCAGACGACCCTTATATATAAGTCCTTCCATGTCAGTCTTTCTCTTAAAGACCCACTTACACCCAATGGGTTTGACCCCTTCAGGTGGATCAACCAAAGTCCATACTTGGTTGGTGTACATGGATTGCATCTCGGATCTCATGGCCTCTAGCCACTTCTCAGAATCTGGTCTCATCACAGCCTCCTGATAGGAGGTAGGCTCATTCTCAACGAGCATAACGCCATCATGGTCAGACAAGAGAAATGAGTATCTCTCAGGCTGACGACGTATCCTATCAGACTTGCAAAGATGTATTTCTACTTGAACTGGTTGTTGTTCCTCAACTCCTTGTGGAACAATCTCATCATCCACAACACTTTGTGGTTCCAATTCAACTTCCATCAAGACTTCAGTGCTATGGTCCATATCTTGAACTTCTTCAAGATTGAACGTACTCCCACTAGTTTTTCTAAAAACAAAGTCTCTTTCTAGAAATACCCCAGTCTTAGCCACAACTACTTTGTGTTGACTGGGAATGTAGAAGTAATATCCCTTCGTTTCCTTGGGATATCTTATGAAATATCACTTATTGGATTTGGGTCCTAGTTTGTCCGAGACTTGACGTCGAACGTAAGCCTCACAACCCCAAATCCTCATAAAAGACACCGGGGCATCTCTCCTAGTCCATATCTTATATGGTGTCTTTATCACAGCCTTAGATGGAACACGGTTAAGTATGAAGGCTGCTGTGTCTAGAGCATAGCCCCAAAGAGGTATAGGAAGATATATGTGACTCATCATAGATCGCACCATATCTAATAGGGTATGATTCCTCCTTTCGGATACACCATTCCACTGTGATGTTCCAGGAGGAGTGAGTTGGGATAGAATCCCACACTCAGCTAGATAGTCATGAAACTCATGGCTAAGGTATTCACCACCTTGATCTGATCGAAGTATCTTAATACTCTTGCCAAGCTGGTTTTGTTCTTCATTCTTGAATGCTTTGAACTTTTCAAAGGATTCTGACTTATGTTTCATCAAATACACATAACCATATCTACTGAAGTCATCAATAAATGTAATTAAGTACCTATAACCACCTCTGGCAGCGACATTAAAAGGGCTACATACATCACTATATATAAGTCCTAACAAGTCAGTCGCTCTTTCGCTGTGACCACTAAAGGGAGTCTTGGTCATCTTGCCCAGTAGGCATGACTCACATGTCTCATATGATTCAAAATCAAATGAGTCTATCAAACCATATTTATGGAGCTGGGATAAGCGTTTTGTCATTTATATGACTTAAGCGACAATGCCAGAGATACGTTTGGTTCATTTCATTTGATTTGAACCTTTTGGTATTTATGTTATAGATGGGGTTCTGTAAGTCTAGAATATAGAGTCCGTTCATCAGAGGTGCACTACAATAGAACATATCGTTTAAATAGATGGAACAACATTTGTTCTTTATGATAAACGAAAAGCCTTTCTTGTCCAAACAAGAAACTGAAATTATGTTCTTAGTAAGAGCAGACACATAACAACATTCATCTAATTCTAGTACAAGCCCAGAGGGCAGAGATAGAAAGTAAGTCCCTATAGCAACAGCAGCAACCCGTGCTCCATTGCCTACTCGTAGGTCCATCTCGCCCTTCGTCAATGCCATGCTATTTCTCAACGCCTGCACATTAGTACAAATGTGAGAAGCACATCCGGTATCTAATACCCATGATGAAGAAATAGAGAGATTAACTTCTATAACATATATACCTGACGTAGAAGTCTCACTTATCTTCTTCTTAAGATCTTCCAGGTAAACTTTGTAGTTCCTCTTCCAGTGCCCGGTCTGACCGCAGTGGAAGCAAGTAGCATCCTTGGCAACCCCTCCTTTGAGTTTCAGTGCCTTGCCTTTGCCCTTGGCTTGGGACTTTCCTTTGCCTTTAGGCTTGCCCTTGCCCTTATGCTTTTGTACCATCAAAATGGAATTGGGCTTAACCTTCTTAAGGTTGAGCTCAACAGTTCTCAACATGCTAAGCAGCTCGGGTAGTGGCTTATCAATTTCGTTCATGTTGTAGTTCATGACAAATTGACTGTAGCTCTCTGGCAAGGATTGCAAGATCAAGTCAGTGGCCAACTCTTGGCCAAGTGGGAATCCCAACCTCTGTAGGTTTTCTATGTACCCAATCATCTTGAGCACATATGGTCCTACGGGAGTCCCATCTTACATCTTGCACTGAAACAGTGCCTTGGAGATCTCGAATCTCTCGTGTCTCGCTTGTCCTTGATATAGTTGACGAAGATGTTCAACCATATCATAAGCACCCATCAACTCGTGTTGCTTCTGAAGCTCAGAGTTCATGGTTGTGAGCATGAGGCATGACACATCTAATGCGTCATCTTGATGCTTCTTATAAGTATCTCGGTCAGCTCGCATGGCAGTGGCAGGAGGTGCCTCGGGAATGGGCTGCTCAGGACGTACAATTTTCGTTCTTGTGTGAGAACGATTCTCAGATTCCTGTACCAGTCCAGGAAATTAGCTCCATTAAGCTTGTCCTTATCAAGGACAGAATGCAGAGAGAAGGTGTTCGTGTTTGTCGACATGGCAATCTACAACAGAAAAATACAGAAAATAAATATCATATTCCACTAATCATTTAATTAGGCCTTTAATTAAATGATGCTCCTATTGAATTATAGAATTTTTGTAGAATCAAGTCATGGATGTGGTCAAACCACACTTACTAGATTCTAACTGATTAGCTATAATTCTTGCGGGACAAGATCCACATCATACTACACCTTGAGTTAGCTTTAGCTAAATCGCCCAAGACTTAGTATGTTCGGTAGATAACTAATTATCAATTACATCTCTATGCAACTCTTGTTTATAGGATCAAAAATCTCATTTACATTAAAACTTGAGTTAGCTTTGGCTAAATCGCCCAAGATTTAGTATAAATGTGATTTTTATCCAATCGTCCAACCGTTGGAAAATGCCTATAGTTATACCCGATCCAATTGAGTTAACTAGTTATACTCAATCTAATTGAGTTTGAACTCACCCAAGCCTTGATAGGCGGGACCAAGATTGTCCCTCCACACCCTACCAAGATAATATACGTTGCTCTTCTTGATAGATTCAACAAGAAAAAATGGTCAAGGTAGTGATGGGTATCAAGACTTGGTAGGCATTTCGAGTTGACTCGATTAAGATCTAATCTAATCGTGGATTCGCATCTTATACGTATCATGGCACTAATTAATTACTCTACATTATCATGAATCACATACACAAGCAATTAATTAAATTTTGATTAGGTCATGACCCTACTACGATCTTCTCAAGCCAATGAGAAGATCGGACGGTCAACCTAGGGTCAACAGCTTCTTCAAGCTCCTCCCTTTGACCACCATGTGTTGCTCTCACCCTCCTCGTCATTCCTTCTCGAGTGGACCTTCCACCGCTCCATTTTTTGTACATTACAGATATGAAACTTGAGTTACTTTCGAGTCTAAAAATCTATTTACAATAGGAAATAAAAATGAGGGAGGTACGACACGCAGGTCGCATAATATATATACAAAACGCACATCACACAAAATGGCGCGCAATCCATATTTTGAATTACAACACAGAATTGCCAATCATATTGGGTCTTTTGGGCCATGACCATCACAAAATCATACATAATTCTAAATTATGTATTATATATAAATTTCTGTAATTTTACTACTGTTTTTACAATTTTATGAGTTACAATTTCCCGGCGGTCCCGTTTAGCGATTTTCGAGCGCGATCGCGGGACAATGCCCCTTACGGGGTTAGGGGCAGCGCTCCTTCTCGTGAAATGAGTCTCATGAGTGTCCTAATATGATCTTACAGCGCCTTAAGCCACTGTCCCAAAATAATTTGGGCGGGATCTAGCCGTTTCGAAAAGTTTTTCTCAGTAGTCGAAGCCTACAAGTGTCCTAGCACATGTTGCTTCGCCTCTACGAGAAAAATACCCATAAAATCTATAAAAATACTAAAGTTACAGAAACTTACAGATCTGATATTTTTCATAAAAATACAAACGAAACATGTACACGCTTCGCACGTGGCTCTGATACCACTATTGGAACTTTCGGGCCTCAAAAACTGCTTTTTGCGTTGCGGAAACCCCGAAGTCTTGCCACCGGATCCGTGCGAAGATTAAAATAAATTCATGTACTTGTTTCTATTCTAGATCTACTCTAGATCTACATGGTAGAGATTTTATACCTTTGATGCGAAGCCCTTCGCTTATCCCGCTCGTCCAAGGTTGCCGGATCTCGAGAGTGTCAAGTGAACACTCCTCTATATGTATCCACACGAACAACGAGATGGAGAAAAGACACTCGAGTGTGCTAGCACTCTTTGTGGCTCACGGAAATGGAGGAAGAGGGCGAGTAGAGATGAAGAGATGAGGAAGAAGAAGGAGTGAATGAGCACGCAATTGCATTCACTTGCAATCAAGTGGCCGACCACTTCATGGAGAGGTTATAAACCTCCATGGGATACCAAGAGTCATGGCTCTTGGTCTCCCTCATGAGGTGGCACACACATAAGCCAACCTTGATGATGTGGAACATCATCATTGGCCCACCTTATGCCAACACACAAATGATGTGGCATTGGTCAAGTCAAACTTGACCTTTCATCTTCCCTCTCAAGTCAAGTCAAACTTGACCTCTTATCTCCCATGGTTGATCAAATCTAACCATTGGTTCAAGTCAATTTGATTTAATGAATCTCTATTCATTGAATTAAATTGACTCAATGAGTCCAAGTCTAAATTAGACTCATTTAACACATGAATCAAATTGAGTCTAACTCAATTAGTTTAATTTGGATTACTCTTAATCCAACTTGGTTCATCACATGAACCTAATCCTCTTGGTTCATCATATGAACCTAATCTCCATCTAATTTCCCTTTGTGTATGACCCTATAGGTTCTTGTAACGTTGGCAATGCTCCTAAACCCATTTAGAAGCATAAGTAATGAGAGATATCTAGCAACATATCATTACTACCCAAGTTACAAGAATGTTGAGATCCAACATCACCTTATGACTACTAATTGTGACCCTCACAATATATGATAATGTCCTTCTATCTTTGGCATCTAGATTGATCAAATGAGGCATAGAACCTGTCATCCTCTAATCAATCTATATCTTGAACTCCAAGTAGACTCACTCTAATCAAATGAGTTCAATATCTCATATTGACTCATTTGGGCATGGCCATGCACTTAGTGGTCTCACTCTATCAAGAATGATGATGTCACTCCAGTCATATAGGAGGGATAGATCCCATCTACATCACTCACATCCCTCCGCATAATTTGTTACATACCCAGTAATCGCCTTTATAGTTCACCCAGTTACGGGTGACGTTTGACGAAGCCAAAGTATGTAACTCCTAATGTAGGGAACCATGGTGACTTCAGGTCCAAGGACTGATAGTCATACTAATAGTCACACGAGAAAGTATATGACACTCATATAACGATCCATGATACTTTCTCATGGCGGGTCATTCAGTATACATTCTCCAATGCATACTCATTTGTCAACTTGATATCTCTATATCCATGACTTGTGAGATCAAGTCATCGAGTTGACGTACATGCTAGTCTTATCGCATTAATATTGTCCCTGAATGTTAATACTTGACTAGTAATGATTAAGAGTAGTGTTCTCTATATCATCTCACTATCGATTCAACCAATCGATTGATATAGATAAGAACCTTCTACTCAAGGATGCTATTATACTTAGTTATTTGGCACCAATACAAGTAAGTATAATAACCATAAAGAAATGTCTTTATTAATATATAGGAATATGATACATCGAGTCCATACAATAATCATCATATGATTGGCTATAGGGCTCTAACTAACACCCGTTTCACCACATTCAAAACACTTGATGTGGGCTTTCCCGCTGTTCTCAGTAAATGAGGTTGAGGGTTGAGCTTCCAAGACCTCCACTATCTTGGGTTACTCTTTTTCTTCTTCCCTCAAAGATGTGGACATTCCACTTCCTTCTCCTTTTTGGATGTAGAGCATGTGTCCACATCCGTTTAGTTCTTCTCCACTTCTTGGACCAATGAGCTCATTTCCTTGGGCTCCTCCACTTCTTGTGTTTGTGAGGTGTTCATATGAAGTGCAATTACATTTTTTTTCCAAAGGTCACTTGCATCCTTATATTCACCTACACTAGAAAACACATTATGAGGCAAAAAATTTATGAAAATTTTGATTATCTCCTTGTTTGCCTCCAATTATTGTCTTTTCTCCTCACTCCAATATCTTGGTCAGAGACACTTTCTTTTCTTATCTGTTGGAGCTTCGAAAGGTACCTCCAATGCAATTGTATAATCCCAATCCATTTAGAACCATGTCTCCAATCATATCCTCCAATAGTTGAATTTTTCTTGCTCGTATAGAGGTGAGATTCAGATATCCACTCCTAGTGCTCCCTCCGACTCCATTTCTTCCTCTAGCACTTGCTCCTTCCAGTGGTTAGTCCTTTAAGAGCACTCTTTGTTCTGATACCAATTGTTGGGGATTCGTTGCCAGCTAGAAGGGGTTGAATAGCTTATTACCCCAAATCACTTTCCTACGCATTCATTTGCAATCGGAATACAAAGAATACAAATTAAATATGAATACAAAAGCTAAAGACAAGAAAAGAAACGCAAACTACTACATGTTGGAACCCCAAGGTTATTTTTAGTGTAATCAACCAAGTTAGGTTAGGTCCTGTTATATTCTGATCCCTATGTCTAAGTGTGCAGGAGCTTAGGAGCACAGGAAGTCGAGCGGAAGACGCGGCTAGCGAGAAGGACAATACGGGAGAGAGCCAATGGGCTAAGTGCGTCTAAGTGATGAGATGCTGTGGAAAAGTACACCGGTGGACGAGAAGGGCGTGCACAATGTTCGAGGGACAAGAAGCCAGAGCGGAAGCCTACTCGAGGAGAAGGTCGAAATTAGGTTCGGGTGAGCCTTATTTCGGTTGGCCAAAATCACCCAGGCGAACGGAGCAGCGGAAGAGCTAGAGTGGAGCTATGGAGCTGCTAGAGGCGCCTTCAACAGGAGTTGAAGGTGCCTCCATGACCTTCAAGAAGAAGGCGTCTTCAATGGCTGAAGGTGCCTTCAACCAGCCATGGAAGGCGCCTTCCATGGCCATGGAAGGCGCTTTCAACTAGGCAATTTAGTCATTGGCGGAAGGGATAAAGTTTTATCCTTTGCCTCGCTGGAGACGCCTTCCACCCCTATGGAAGGCACCTCCAGCCTGCGAATAAGACTTTCCAAGGGCTATAAAAAACCCCTGAACCTAGGAAATAGACAACAACTTGTGTATTGATTTCCTAGCAATAGTCTGAGCTGTTAACGAGTGTAAGAGGCTTCTCCGCCTTCGCCGAAGGAGATTCTTAAGAGCTTTCATTTCTCTTGGATTAACAACCATCTAGGTTGTAACCAAGTAAACTCTAGTGCCTCTTTTCTTTAGTTTCTTATTTTTAAATTTTATTTTTATGCTATTGCTGCTAACTTGAGTTGAAAGATCGAGAAAGGTATTTTAGTATTTCAAGCAACTCAACCCTCTCCAGCCGGCCGACCTGGACCAACACTACATGTCTATTTATGTGGTTCAGAAATAACTTGCTCCTATTCCACGGTTGTCCATGAGATGGATGATCCCTATTCGTCGGTGGATTAGACTCTGGCAAACTCCTGCTACCTCAAATTTCCTTGTGGGTAGAGAAACCTCACCACAACACCAACCAAGACTTCTTGGATTACTAAGAGCACTTTAGAACTTGTTGACTACTAATTAGGGTTAACTACCACTAATTTTGTCAAACCTAACCAAGCTCTAAAGCTATGGTTATATAGGCCACAGGTTGGAAAACTTGCCTACCAGTGGACTGGTAAGTATACCATTCCACTGCCCTCTATAGAAATTCAGTCGTTACACCTCAATGGCTCGATACCAGTCGACTGCTCTACATAGGCTGAGTGAATAGAAGTATTCTATTTGCTCCCAGTCAACTGCACCAGTCGACTGGTAAACCATAAACCTGGGGTTTAACCCCGAGTACAATATCTTAGCACTCGGAACCTCACAACTCACTTGACTCTTCTTTGCAGCCTTAACCTCTTGCCTTCAAGTCTTCTTCCTTTGGCTTTAGTCCCTCGGATATATTCAAGCCTGTGGCTTGTCCCAATGTCTTCCTTCGCGTATGCCTCGAAGTGTCCTTCCCTTGACTTGTCCTTGCAGCTTTGTCCACGATCCCTCGAATGCTCCATCCTTTACCGGACCAGAAGTTATCAAGCTAGGTCATATGTATATCCTGTAAACCTACATAACTCAAATACACATATCAAATACAAAGGTAAACCTAACTTAAATCCTTTACCTAAACATCAAAACTCATGGTCACACCAGACCCTCAAGATTGCCTCCAACACAGTTTTTTGTTCACCTTTAACAGAAGGCTCCACAGTCTTGAGCATATTAATCATCTCGGGGATGGTCGATTATAAATTGTTCATCTGATAATTCATCACAAATTATAAATGACTTTTTGGTAAACTATGTAGAATTAAGTCACTACTTAACTCATGATCTATCGTAAAGTCAAGTGATGTTAAACACTCTATGTAATCATTCATCTTTAGTACAAATTGTACTACAAATGAACCCCTCCTGTATCTTTGAGCAAAAGAGAAGTTGAAGACTTCGAACCTTTCAGATCTAGCTTGCTCATTAAATATCTCATGAAGATGATAGAGAATATCAGAATCATCTAAATGCTCATGTTGTTTCTATAGTTTAGGAGTCATAGCAACTATCATGATGCAACTTGTAAGTATAGAATCATCCTTATGTTTCTAATGGGCCAACAATTGGTCCGTAGTTGCATCGACATCAAGACTTATGGGAAGAGACTCATCAAGGACATAAGCTAGCTTCTGAATTTTGAGAACAATTCTCAAACTTTGAAACCAGTCCAAGAAGTTCGGTCGAGTTAGTTTGTTTGAATCCAAAATCGAATGTAGACTAACAGAAGTCATAATTAAATGATTAACCTAAAAATATAAAAATGAGAATGTATTAGAGACATGATTTTATTTATGTAAACAATTTACATTTAATAAAAGTCCACTTATTTATCGAATTCAAATACCCTTATTTTGAATTCAGGAGATAGTAGGTTTTAACCAAGTGGGTTGATATCCACCATAGATAGGAACAATCTTGACTTTGGCTAACAAGCTATTCTTAGCTATAACAGTAGGTAACAAGTTTACCGATTGTATATCACATTATGCTAGTAACTAATTGATTTTCGCATAAATATTGGGTTGTTAACACATTAACAAGTATACATCAAATGCATATTGTCCAACTTCACCACTATCCACATTGATCATGGCATTGGCACAACAAGTCAATGCTACAAGTTTAAAATCAACCCATTAATCATGAGATTGCATCTCCATAGTTTGAACATATTTAATTTCAAGTTGAGCTTGACTTTGACCAACAATTCAAACAAGAACTTAAACTCTGGTTCTTATCATATTAACGGAAGGTGTATGTTTTAATATTGTGTAAAGGATTTGATCTCATCTACATTATGCAAATATTCTATCAACATAACATTATACGCATGACATAAATGATGATATGATATATCACACGCATGACATAGATGATGACATGACACATCGCACACATGACATAGCATGACACATTACACATACGGCAATATCTAATCACATTGCACACATGGCAAAATCTAATCATGTTATAATTAATGCATCTACATGGCATACAATATGGTATGAATATGTCATAAATTTAAATATGTTATAAATATGATTTTAATAAATTAAGATTTATCTAATAAAATTAGGAAATCAATTTCTAAATTTAATTAGCATATCCTATCTAGAATCTTTCTATCAATCAAGAATCTTTAATTATTTTATAAATAATTTTTCAAATTAATTCCTAACAATTTAAGAAATAAATAATTAATATTTCATAATTTATTGTAGAATAATTCAAATCTAAATTTTTTATAATTTTCTAAATTTTTCAATTTAGTATTTCCTAACTATTTAGGAAACTTTCTAAAAATAGAATATTTTAATAAATTCTAAAATTCTAGAAAACATAATTTTTTTAATTTAATTCAGAATATTTTAAATTTAGATTTTTAAAGAATTTCAGAATCTTTCTAAATTTTATATTACCTAACAAATTAGGAAATTTTTCAAAAATATAATATTTTTTAAAATTTTAAAAAATTTTAGAAAAAAATATTTCTAAATTTAATTTTCTAAAATTATTTCAGAAATTTTTCAAAAGTGAAATTTCCTAACAATTTTAGGAAACTTCTAAAAAGAAAAAATTCTTAATAATTCTAGAAAATCTCAAAAGTTAATTGTAATACTAATTACGAACCGTAAAATAATTTTACAATCAATACCGTTGTTGGGATATGCCTAATGCGGTTTATGCTAAAAACACGTTTTGTAAATATGCACAGCGAAAGACTTAAAGAAAAATAAAATAATTTATTACATCACACACACCACACGCATGCAAGATACAATTACACAGATAAGATAATAAAATAAAACAAAATTGAATAACAATTATTTTTGGTATACCTTATGGATGACCTATAACAAGCAGGGCATCAACCTTTTACGATGTTATCGAATCTCATCTCTATTTGTATCCACACTGAGCTCTTCAAGACAACTCCAAGAGAACAAGCTTCATCTTCAAAAGGTACTAGCCACGAGTGAAGGAGAAGGATCAAGAAGAGAAAGAAGAAGCAAAAGGAAGATCTTCTTCCTTTAAGTGGCTCACGACAACAAGAGGAGACTCTCTTGTTATGGTCAGCAGCAAGAGAGAGGGAGAGGGAAAGAGAAGTATTGGGTTTAGGTTTCCAAAACTTAATCAAGTCAATAATGAATTGTGTATTAATTCTCTCTTGACCATATCAATATATAATTTTCTTTAATGAGTTAGATTAGAAAGCCCAAATCCAACCAATTATGCCTTAACCAAAAATTAGTCAATTAATCTCTTAGTTTGGTTCACAATTAAATCAAGTTGGTTCATGGTTAAACTAAATTGGTTCATGACTAAACAAAATAGGGTCCAACTCTTTCATAAGAGATGTGGCTCATCCGTGCTTACATTCTGATAAATATTTTCATATTTATCTTATGTATGGTTTAACCAAATATTTATCTCTTAATCTGAGAATCATATTCTCTAACTTGTTTTATGTCTTTTAGAGACTCGTAGTGCGTGTGTCCCAATAGGTTCTTGATTTATCCTGTTCATCCATAATTAACTACTTAATTATGAAATGATTATGAGTGACACCTAGTAGTACATCATAATCTCCAATTAACCAAAAAATCACAGTTGATCTCTGAACTAATTCTAAAAACTTTAGCAAGTACAGTGAGTCATGCATCATTCTTTTCACTCATGTTATACCCACTTGGTTCAGGACATGGTCAATGTGTCTGCCCCCCACTAGGCTAACTACGTCACACCTAGCCCAAGTAATACTTCCTCATTCTGTGGATTCAAATTACTCGTATATGTGTACAAGAGTCTCATACTCTTAACATGTGATGGTTTGACCAAAGACATAGAATAATAATTCTAACAAGTGGCCATAGGGTATATGTCTCCTCGCAAGTAGTGGTGAATCCTCTGTGGACTATCCAAACACCTTAGGACACTTCGACTTATACCTAATCATCTCAGATCCACACCTCCAAGAGATGTTTGCTTAAGATGTCAAACTATAAGTTTCCATGATCAAGATAACTTGTATACCTCAAGTCGAAGGAAAATTGTACTCGAGTTGCAGTAAAAATTTCGCAGACATATCTATATATGTAGAGAACCATATAAAGTCTTACAGTAAGTCACTCCAATGAATTAGTTACCATAACTAGCATCCATGTTTAACTCTTGACATCCCAATATCTCCAATTAGTGAAAAATAACTGCTTGGCCGAACCAAGGAGTATAACCTGTGCTAGTCTTATAGAATTGATGATGTTTGAATATACCAATTCGACGACTAGTGAAATTTCTCGAGCATATAATATGCACTCAAATAATGAATCTATATTTATCAAATAAATAGTAAAACTATAAGTTGATTTCCTTAGGACATCCCTCAAAATCTATCACAGGTGCCTCCGTCCGCCCCTTCAGTCCCTAGAATAACTCTGAATTAGATTGGTCACCCAGCTACTATTGTACAAACAGGAGTCGAGGGGCACCTACGCCTTCTCTTTCTACTCAGGGGAAAACTCTGATGGAAACTGCATGACCTGAGCGGTGTCTCCTCCCTTCCCCTCTATCCCTGGGGCATCTCCGACCACGATCGATCGCTCGACTACTGCTGGACAGATAGTAGTGGGGTGGACATCTGTGCCTTCAACCGCCATCAAGGGAAAACCTCATTGGAGATAGCACGACCTATTCCGAAGGGGCTACACCCTTCTTCACCGACTAGCCCTACCATTCCTCCATCCTCCGCTCGTCCCCCTCGTCCAGCTATGCCTACTCTAGACGCTTCGACTTCCAAGCCTGCTACATCCTGATGCTTCTATTGCTCTTTTGATGTGTCATCCCATCAGGGGGTAGGCCTCGACCCTCCATCTTATTCAGGAATAGTAAAATTAAAGCGTTTAATGGTGAATGCCTGGATGGACTCAATGGAATAAATAAACACCAGTTCATTCCCGAATCGAGTGGATGTATTTTCTCAAGACGTTATCGTAGTAAGCCCTTGACTTATCTCCTTTTGGCAAGTTAAACAATGTGCTTTTTTGACCTTCTCTTTTCTTAGTTTTTTGCTTCTGGGATGAACTTAAGCCTGCTAGCAATGGACTTATATCGTTTGAATAGGATTCTAAAGGATCGCATAGCAAAGTTGGAGTCTCATTCCTCTACCCTCGCATCCGAGGTGCAACAATTACAATAAGAGGTAGAGACCCGGGTACAACTAATTGCTGAGAAGGATAAAGCCTTAGAGGAAGTTATGCAGGCAATGACTCTCCACCAAATGAAATAGGAAAAACTTGGGGAACTTTTGCAAACCACTGAGTCGAAGTGCCAGGTGGAGATGGTGGTGAAGGAAAAAATAGCATCATACCTAGCACATCGGACTAACGCGTTGGACAAGCTAAAAATGTCGCACGCTTCTGAGTTGGTCCGCCTCACTAAGGAGCTAAGGGCCAATGATCTGATAATAATAGACCAGTAGAGGGATTTGGATTCATGAGATACCGAGCTGAAATCCCTACAAGCCGAATTGGAACAAACCATGTTTGAGTCGATCGCCTCGAAGGCTAACTGGGAGACTTATAAAGAGGGGGAAAATGAGTGTGTTGAGGTTAGGTGGGTAGGCTATCTTTGCTCTCGTGAGTTCAGGCTATAGCTCGGCCAGCATATTACTAAAACGCTTTTGTACAGAGCCAAAGGAGTAGTCCGACAACTAAGCAAGGAAGGATATTTGACAGCCAATCCACTCGAGTACTTTTTAGATCACCAGAGGCTTATAAACGAAATGCTTAATGATCTTTTCACCAAATTTGAGTAGTTAGTCCATCCCTGTATTCTAAACTTATTAATGACTTTGATTATGAACTATTGGCTTTTGTTGTGTGGTGTCTGTTGTCTTTAACTATTCTTTTCCGCTCTCCATTCCATACCTTTAAGTTTTGAATTATTGCCTCATATGTTCAAATTGTTAAGCAAACAATGAGGCTATGGATGTGATGTGCATGCTGGTCGAATCTAGCCGGATTGGCAAAATGTGGGTATCATCAAGTAGCGCAGCGATGTGAGTAGTGGCGAGCACAGTAGCTATTGAGATGAGTGTCGGGTAGAGCAGTGATCAAGATGAGTGTCGGGTAGAGCAGTGATCGAGATGAGTGTCGGGCAGGGTGGCGATTATGATGAGCGTCGGACAGAGTGGCAATTGAGATGAGCGGTGGCAGAGCGGTGATTATGATGAGCATCGAGCAGAGTGACGATTATGATGAGCTCCAGGCAGAGCGGTAATTGTGATGAGCATCGGGCAGAGCGACGATTATGATGAGAGTCAGGTAGAGCGCCCATTAGGATGAATGTCAGGCAAAGCGGCGATTAAGATGAGTGTTAGGTAGAGCAACGATTATGATGAGCATCAGGTAGAACATTGATTCTGATGAGCACCGGGTAAAGCAGCGATTATGATGGAAGTCGAGCAGAGCGATGATTGAGATGAGCGTCCGACCAAGATTAGGGCTCGATCGATTGGTCGTTGTGCTCATAAGCCATGCACACTTATAACTCACTCCAGGATAAGAGTCTGGGAGGCACCCGGTGTAAGGAATTAGGGCTCTAAACACGCAGAAAACATAGCAAAAAACATCTAGCTCCTATCAGAAGATCCATGCAAAGGAAGAAAACAACAACATATACTAAGTTTCATGATAATAGGGTGTTATACCTTTGATGTGTGCGCTCGATCTCCCGACAACTAGGATCTCAGCACGATCACGTGTCCATGCTCTTTCGGTATCCACACGAACACAAGAGAATGGAGAAACCCAACATTCAAGGTTGTGCTAGCAACCCTCTAAGGAGTTTCGGCCAAAGAAAGAGAGGAGAGGAAGAAGAATGAAAATCATCCACAAAATAAGAGAAAAATACCTTTTGTACTTCATCCAATGAAAATACTTAATGAGCATTAACTCACTTAATGAGACTTAATGAGTACTAATACTCCATTAGGGTCATTTTGAAACTCTTTATTTTTTAATTCAATTTTCAAAATAGAATGAATTTTGTGATTAATTCTTTTAATGTTTCATTAATCTCCATTAATCCTCTTTAGTGAATGAATTCACTTGAGTCTAATTCAAGTCTAATTAGGATTAGATTGAATCCATATGGTTGGATTCACTTGAGTATAACTCAATGATTCTAATCCGGATATGTCAATCATCGCATAATTGACTCTTAGAGCTAATACTAACAATCTCCCACTAGCTCAAGTGTCAATCACTAAAATAATCCCCTCCAATCATCACATTTTAGTCAAACTAAAATGAACCTATCTCCAAATTAATATATTCTTTGCGTGTGACCCAATAGGTTCTCATAACGTTGGAAATATTTCTAAAACTATTTTAGATACATAAGCAATGAGTGACATCTAGCAAGGCATCATTGCTACCCAAGTGACGAGTAAGTCAAATCTGACCTAACCTGTCCGTGGCTATTATCTTGTATGACTTAGTCCCTCAATCCATGATATCTAGATTGATCAATGAGGCATAGACCGTGTCATCCTCTTATCAATTGTGTTTCTTGATCTCTAAGTAGACACACTCAAACAAATAAGCTCAATATCGTATATTGACTCATTTGAGCATGATCATGCTTTCTTGTGTCCTACTAATCAAGGGGCCCACAGATACCGCTCCCGTCATATGTGTTAGTTAGAGCCCTAGAGCCAATCATTTGATGATTGAATTATGGACTTGTTGTATCATGTTCTTATAAAAATAAAGGCATTTGTTTTGGTTATTATACTTACTTGTATTGGTGCTAAATAAACTAAGTATAATAGCGTCCTTGAGTAGAAGGTTCTCACCTATATCAATCGGTTAGTTGAACCGATAGTGAGATGATATAGGGAACACTACTCATAATCATTCCTAGTCGAGTATTAACATTCAGGGATAATGTTAATGCAATAAGACTATCATGTAGGTCAACTCGATGACTTGATCTCACAAGTCATGGATATAGAGATATCAAGTTGACACATGGGTATGCATTGGAGAATGTATACTGAATGACCCGCCATGAGAAAGTATCATGAATCCTTATATGAGTGTCATATACTTTCTCATGTGGCTATTAGTATGACTACTAGTCCTTAGACCTGAAGTCACCATGGTTCCCTACATAAGGAGTTATGTACTTTGGTTTCGTCAAACGTCACCCGTAACTGGGTGGACTATAAAGGTGATTACTGTGTATGTACGAATTATGCAGAGGGATGTGAGTGATGTAAATGGGATCTATCCCTCCTATATGATGGGAGAGACATCGATATTCTTGATAGAGTGAGACCACGAAGTGCATGGCCATGCCCAAATGAGTCAATATGAGATATTGAGCTCATTTGATTTAGTGAGTCTACTTGGAGTTCAAGATTTAGTTTGATCAGAGGATGACATGGTCTATGCCTCACATTGATCAATCTAGATGTTTAGGATAGAAGGACACTTGTCATATATTGTGAGGAGTCACAATTAGTAGTCACAAGGTGATGTTGGATCTCAACATTCTTGTAACTTGGGTAGTAATGATGTGTTACTAGATACCGCTCCTTACCTATGCCCCTAAATGGGTTTAGGGGCATTGCTAACATTACAAGAACCTATAGGGTCACACACTAAGGACAATTAGATGGAGATTAGGTTCATATGATGAACTAAGAGGATTAGATTCATTTGATGAATCAAATTGGATTAAGAGTAATCCTAATTGGGCTAATTGAGTTGGACTCAAGTTAATTCATGTGTTCAATAAGTCTAATTTAGATTATGACTCATTGAATCAATTTAATTAAATGAATTAGATTCATTATATTAAATTGGCTTGAATTAAATGGTTGGATTAGATCAACCATGAGAGAGATTAAGTCAAGTTTGACTTGACTTGAGAGAAAGATGAAGAGTCAAGTTTGACTTGACTTTATGCCACCTCATTGGTGAGTTGGCAAGATGTGGACCAATGATGATGCTCCACATCATCATGGTTACTTAGGTGTGTGCCACATCATGGAGGTTACAAGCCTCCTTTCCATTTAATGTGGCCGGCCACATTAATTGTAGAGGAGTTACAATTGTGGCCGGCCACACATAGTGAAGGGATTTGATTTTTCCTCATTCAAGGCTAATCAACTTCTTCTTCCTCCTTGAGCTCTTTCTTCTTGCTCTCCTTCTCCTACCTTGGCCGAACACCCTAGGTGCTAGCACACCTTGTTTGGTCCTTCTCCATCTAGTGTGTTCGTGTGGATACGTGTAGAGGATTGTCTACGTTGACAATCTTGCGATCCGGCAAGCCGTTGGACGAGCGGGATACGAAAAGGGCATGCATCAAAGGTATAAAAGGTTTCTCCTTTGTAGATCTACTGTAGATCGAAGTTTTGAAACTCGTACTCATATTTTTTGAAAGTTTTTCTTTGCACGGATCCGGTGGCTGGGGCTTTCGGGGTTTCCGCGACGTGAAAAAGCGGTTTTCGTGGCCCGAAAAACCCAACAGTGGTATCAGATCCACGTGCAAAGACTTGTACGAGTTTATTTTTGATTTTTATGAAAAATATAGCTTCTGTAATTTTCTGTAAATTTAGGTTTTTTATTGTTTTTATGGCTAATTTTCTCGTAGAAGCGAAGCACAAGTGTTTCGGCACTTGTAGGCTTGCGCTACCGGGAAGATTTTTCCAAAACGGCTTGGTTTCGCCCCAAATCCTTTTGGGACAGCGGGCTAAGGCGCTGTAGGATCGCTAAGGAACCCTTGCGATGGTTAGATCGTGGGTAGGGGCGCTGCCCCTGGCCCCGCAAGGGGATTAGTTCCGCGATTGCACCCGAAAACTGCTAAACGGGACTGCCGGGAATTTTTACTCGTAAAAATTATAAAAATTGGTATTAAAATTGTAGAAAATTATAGAAAATACATAATTTAGAATTATATATAATTTTTGATAGTCATGGCCCAAAAGACCCAATTGGATTGGAATAAATGTGTTGTAATTCATAATACGGCCTGCGTGCCGTGATGTGATGTGCATGTTGTATTTTATTTTTTTTTCGCGACCTGCGCGTCGTGCCTTTCTCTTTTATTCTTGTTGTAAATTAGTTTAGACTCAAATGTAACTCGAGTTTCAAAATTTTAATGTACAAAATTGGAGCTGTGGAAGGTCCACACGAGACGGAGTTACGAGGAGGGCGCGAGCAACACAAGGTGGTCAAAGGGAGAAGCTTGAGAAGATGTTGACCTTAGTTTGACCATCCGATCTTCTCATTGTCTTGAGAAGATCGTAGTAGGGCCATGACTAAATCACAAATTAATTTAATTAATTGCTTGTGTATATGTGATGCATGATTAAGTAATTAATTAGTGCCTAACGATTAGATTAGATCTAAGTCGTGCACATGATGCACCCCACGATTAGATTAGATCTATATCGAGTATATGATACGTATCATCGTTTAGATTAGATCTAAATCAACGTCAACTCTAATGCCTACCGTGCCGTGATACCTATCACTACCTAGATCACATGTGTTGTTGAATCTGCCAAAGCAGAGCAACACATATTATCTTGGTAGGGTACGGAGGGATAATCTTGGTCCCGCTCATCAACGCATGGGCGAATACAAACTCAATTAGATTGAGTATTCCTAGTTAACTCGGTTGGATTGAGTATAACTATAGGCATTCTTCCAATGGTTGGAAAGATAGGACATAAATCACATTTATATTAATTCTTGGGCGTATTAGCCAAAGCTAACTCAAGTTTTAATATAACTGCGAATAATGATCCTATAAACAAGAGTTTCATAGAGATATAATTGGTAAATCGTTACCTACTGATCATACTAAGTCTTGGGCGTATTAGCCAAAGCTAACTCAAGGGTTAGTATGATGCGGATTTTGTCCCACATGAATTATAGAATTCAGTGGGAGCATCATTTAGTTAAAGGTCTAATTAAATAATTTAAAGAATATGATATTTATTTTCTGTATTTTTCTGTTGTAGATAAACCATAACGTCGAATACAAACTCCTTCTCCCTGCGTTCAGTCCTTGAGAAGGACAAGCTCAACGGACCAAATTTCCTGGACTGGTACAGGAACTTGAGAATAGTTCTCACCCAGGAACGTAAACTGTACGTTCTGGAGCAGCCCATTTTGGAGGCTCCTCCTGCCAATGCCCCGCGAGTTGACAAAGATGCTTACAAGAAGCATCAAAATGACGCATTAGATGTGTCCTGTCGAATGCTCGTGACCATGAACTCTGAGCTTTAGAAGTAACACGAGTTAATGAGCGCTTACGATATGGTTGAACATCTTCGTCAACTGTATCAAGGACAAGCGCGACATGAGAGATTTGAGATCTCAAGGGCACTATTTCAGTGCAAGATGTCAGATGGGGCTCCCGTAGGCCCATATGTACTCAAAATCATTGGGTACATAGAAAACCTACAGAGGTTGGGATTCTCGCTTGGCCAAGAGCTGGCCACTGATCTGATCATGCAATCCTTGTCGGATAGCTATAGTCAGTTCATTCTAAACTACAATATGAACGAAATTGACAAGCCACTGCCCGAGCTGCTTAGCATGTTAAGAATTGTTGAGCTAAACCTTAAGAAGGCAAAGCCCCACTCTGTTCTGATGGTTCAGAAACACAAGGGCAAGGGCAAGCCCAAAGGCAAGGGAAAGTCCCAAGCCAAGGGCAAAGGCAAGGCACTGAAGCCTAAAGGAGGAGTTGCCAAGGATGCTACCTGCTTCCACTGTGGTCAGACCGGGCACTGGAAGAGAAATTGCAAGGTGTACCTGGAAGATCTTAAGAAGAAGCGAAGTGAGACTTCCACTTCAGGTATATATGTTATAGAAGTCAATCTATCTATTTTTCATCATGGGTATTAGATACCGGATGTGCATCTCACATTTGTACTAATGTGCAGACGCTGAGAAATAGCAGGGCATTACCGAAGGGCGAGGTGGACCTACGCGTAGGCAATGGAGCACGGGTTGCTGCTGTTGCTGTAGGGACTTATCATCTATCTCTGCCCTCTGGGCTTGTATTAGAATTAGATGAATATTGTTATGTGCCTGCATTAACTAAGAACATAATTTCTGTTTCTTGTTTGGACAAGAAAGGTTTCTCTTTTACTATAAAGGACAAATGTTGTTCTGTTTATTTAAAAGATATGTTCTATTGTAGTGCACCTCTGATGAACGGACTATACATTCTAGATCTTGAAAGCCCTATCTATAACATAAATACCAAGAGGTTCAAGTCAAATGACCAGAACCAAACCTATCTCTGGCACTGTCGCTTAGGTCATATAAATGACAAGCGCTTATCCTAGCTCCATAAGGATGGTTTGCTGGACTCATTTGATTTTGAATCTTATGATACGTGCGAGTCATGCCTACTAGGCAAGATGACCAAGACTCCCTTTAGTGGGCACAGCAAAAGAGCGACTGATTTGTTAGGACTCATACATAGTGATGTATATGGCCCTTTCAATGTCGCTGCTAGAGGCGGCTATAGGTACTTCATCACATTTACTGATGACTTCAGTAGATATGGTTATGTGTACTTGATGACACATAAGTCAGAATCCTTTGAAAAGTTCAAAGAGTTCAAGAATGAAGTACAGAACCAGCTTGGCAAGAGTATTAAGGTACTTCGATCAGATCGAGGTGGAGAATACCTTAGCCATGAGTTTCATGACTACCTAGCTGAGTGTGGGATTCTATCCCAACTCACTCCTCCTGGAACACCACAGTGGAATGGTGTATCCGAAAGGAGCAATCGTACCCTATTAGATATGGTACGATTTATGATGAGTCACACAGATCTTCCGACATACCTTTAGGGCTATGCTCTAGACACGACAGTTTTTATACTCAACCGAGTTCCATCCAAGGCCGTGATAAAGACACCATATAGGATATGGACTGGGAGAGATGCCTAGGTGTCTTTCATGAGGATTTGGGGTTGTGAGGCTTACGTTCGACGTCAAGTCTCAGACAAGTTAGGACCCAAATCTGACAAGTGCTACTTTATTGGATATCCCAAGGAAACTAAGGGATATTATTTCTGCATTCCCAGTCAGGACAAGGTAGTTGTAGCAAAGACTGGGGTCTTTCTAGAAAAGGACTTTGTTTCTAGAAAGACTAGTGGGAGCACGTTTGATCTTGAAGAAGGTCAAGATGCGAACAAAAGCACTGAAGCCTCGATGGAAGTTTAACTGGAACCACAAAGTGTTGTGGATGATGTTGTTCCACAAGAAGTTAAGGAACAACAACCAGTTCAAGTAGACATACCTCTTCGCATGTCTGATAGGATACGTCATCAGCCTGAGAGATACTCATTTCTCTTGTCTGACCATGATGATGTTGTGCTCATAGATGATGAGCCTACCACCTATCAGGAAGCTATGATGAGACCAGATTCCGAGAAATGGTTAGAGACCATGAGATCCGAAATGGAATCCATGTACACCAACCAAGTATGGACTTTGGTTGATCCACCTGAAGGGGTAAAACCCATTGGGTGTAAGTGGGTCTTTAAGAGAAAGACTGACATGGATGGACTTATCTATAAGGGTCGCTTGGTAGCTAAAAGTTTCAAGCAGATTCATGGTATTGAATATGATGAAACCTTTTCTCCAGTAACGATGTTTAAGTCCATTCGGATCATGCTTGCTATTGCAGCATATCATGACTATGAGATATGACAGATGGATGTCAAAACCGCGTTTCTGAATGGAAACCAGCTCGAGGATGTGTACATGACACAACCTGAGGGTTTTGTAGATCCACAGCATACTAGCAGAGTATGCAAGATGCATAGGTCCATTTATGGACTAAAGCAAGCTTCTCGGAGCTAGAATCTTCGATTCGATGATGCAATCTAATAGTTTGGTTTCATCAAGAATGAAGATGGTCCTTGTGTCTACAAGAATGTTGTAGGGGATATAGTTGTCTTCCTCATATTGTATGTGGATGACATACTACTCATTGGGAAGGACATCCCTATGCTTCAGTCTGTCAAGACATGGCTAGGGAGTTGCTTCTCAATGAAGGATTTATGTGAGGCATCCCGCATTCTAGGGATTCAGATCTATAGAGATAGATCTAAGAGATTGCTTGGCCTAAGTCAGAGTACATACATTGACAAGGTACTCCTTCGGTTTGCCATGCAGAACTCCAAGAAGGGATTTCTGCCTATGTCACATGGCGTGAGTCTTTCGAAGACTCAAGGTCCTTCTTCTAGAGAGGAGAGAGACCGCATGGATCAGATCCCTTATGCCTCAGCCATAGGGTCAATCATGTATGCCATGCTATGTACTCGACCTGATGTCTCGTATGCTTTGAGCATGACGAGCAGATACCAGTCAGATTCAGGTGAAAGTCACTGGATAGCGGTCAAGAATATTCTTAAGTACTTAAGAAGGACTAAAGAATATTTCTTGATATATGGAGGCAATGATGAGCTAGCTGTAAAGGGTTACAATGATGCCAGCTTCCAGACCGATCAGGATGAATATCGATCACAGTCAGGGTTCGTATTTTGCATTAATGGTGGTGCTGTGAGCTGGAAGAGTTTGAAGCAGGACACAGTTGCTGATTCTACGACAGAGGCCGAGTACATTGCTGCATTAGAGGCAGCAAAGGAGGCAGTTTGGATCCGCAAGTTCATCACTAAACTTGGGGTGGTTCCCAGTATCGCTGACCCTATTGAGCTCTATTGTGACAACAATGGAGCAATAGCACAGGCGAAGGAACCTCGCTCACACCAGCGGACCAAACACATACTACGGCACTTCCATCTCATACGAGAGATTATCGAGAGAGGAGATGTGAAGATATGCAGAGTACCTACAGAGGCTAACATCGCAGATCCCTTGACCAAGGCTTTGGCACAGAGGAAGCATGATGGTCACACTTGGTCATTGGGGCTTAGAGCCTACACTGATTGGCACTAGTGCAAGTGGGAGATTGTTAGTTAGAGCCCTAGAGCCAATCATTTGATGATTGTATTATGGACTTGTTGTATCATGTTCTTATATAAATAAAGACATTTGTTTTGGTTATTATACTTACTTGTATTGGTGCCAAATAAACTAAGTATAATAGCGTCCTTGAGTAGAAGGTTCTCACCTATATCAATCGGTTAGTTGAACCGATAGTGAGATGATATAGGGAACACTACTCTTAATCATTCCTAGTCGAGTATTAACATTCAGGGCAATGTTAATGCAAATAAGACTAGCATGTAGGTCAACTCGATGACTTGATCTCACAAGTCATGGATATAGAGATATCAAGTTGACACATGGATATGCATTGGAGAATGTATACTGAATGACCCGCCATGAGAAAGTATCATGGATCGTTATATGAGTGTCATATACTTTCTCATGTGGCTATTGGTATGACTACTGGTCCTTAGACCTGAAGTCACCATGGTTCCCTACATAAAGAGTTCTGTACTTTGGTTTCGTGAAACGTCACCTGTAACTGGGTGGACTATAAAGGCGATTACTAGGTATGTAACGAATTATGCAGAGGGATGTGAGTGATGTAGATGGGATCTATCCCTCCTATATGAAGGGAGAGACATCGATATTCTTGATAGAGTGAGACCACGAAGTGCATGGCCATGCCCAAATGAGTCAACATGAGATATTGAGCTCATTTGATTTAGTGAGTCTACTTGGAGTTCAAGATTTAGTTTGATCAAAGGATGACATGGTCTATGCCTCACATTGATCAATCTAGATGTCTAGGATAGAAGGACACTTGTCATATATTGTGAGGAGTCACAATTATTAGTCACAAGGTGATGTTGGATCTCAACATTCTTGTAACTTGGGTAGTAATGATGTGTTGCTAGATACCGCTCCTTACCTATGCCCCTAAATGGGTTTAGGGGCATTGCCAACGTTACAAGAACCTATAGGGCCACACACTAAGGATAATTAGATGGAGATTAGGTTCATATGATGAACTAAGAGGATTAGATTCATTTGATGAATCAAATTGGATTAAGAGTAATCCTAATTGGACTAATTGAGTTGGTCTCAAGTTAATTCATGTGTTCAATAAGTCTAATTTAGATTATGACTCATTGAATCAATTTAATTAAATGAATTAGATTCATTATATTAAATTGGCTTGAATTAAATGGTTGGATTAGATCAACCATGAGAGAGATTAAGTCAAGTTTGACTTGACTTGAGAGAAAGATGAAGAGTCAAGTTTGACTTGACTTTATGTCACCTCATTGGTGAGTTGGCAAGATGTGGACCAATGATGATTCTCCACATCATCATGGTTACTTAGGTGTGTGCCACATCATGGAGGTTACAAGCCTCCTTTCCATTTAATGTGGCCGGCCACACATAGTGAAGGGATTTGATTTTTCCTCATTCAAGGCTAATCAACTTCTTCTTCCTCCTTGAGCTCTCTCTTCTTGCTCTCCTTCTCCTACCTTGGCCGAACACCCTAGGTGCTAGCACACCTTGTTTGGTCCTTCTCCATCTAGTGTGTTCGTGTGGATACGTGTAGAGGATTGTCTACGTTGATAATCTTGAGATCCGGCAAGCCGTTGGACGAGCGGGATACGAAAAGGGCACGCATCGAAGGTATAAAAGGTTTCCCCTTTGTAGATCTACTGTAGATCAAAGTTTTGAAAGTTTTTCTTTGCACGGATCCGGTGGCTGAGGCTTTCAGGGTTTCCGCGATGCGAAAACACAGTTTTCGTGGCCCGAAAAACCCAACAATATGATAGGGATAGATCTCATCTACATCACTCACATCCCTCTGCATAACTCATTATATACCCAGTGATCAACTTTATATTCCACCCTGTTACAGGTGACGTTTAACAATACCAAAGTATACAACTCCTTATGTAGGAAACCGTAGTGACTTCAGGTCTAAGGACTATTCATACCAATAGTCACATGAGAATGTTTATGACACTCATATAACGATACATGAAATATTCTCATGACGAGTCATTTAGTACATATTCTCTAATATATACCTATGTGTCAACCTAATATCTCATATCCATGACTTGTGAGATAAAGTCATCCGTTGACCTATATGCTAGTCTCAATGCATTAATATTGTCCTTGTATATTAATGTCTGATCCTGTCTGAGAAGCTTGACAAAATGGAAAGCTGGGAGAAAACCTTACCACTGATGAAGAACAATACATGTGGTACACCGATCCGAGAAACCCAAAGCAGATGTAGGAGAATGACCCCAAAGAATAACTTCCTTGTACGAAGACCAAAAGACAAAAGGAAGGCTTCGATGAAGAATACCAAGATCTGGAGCTTCGATGGCTTCCTACGCACAAGAGAACCGCCAACACTATCGTCAGTGACCTATGACCGAGGTGGGAATCCCTAGCTAGGCCCTCCGACGCTCAAGTTAGTGATCTTTCTTAGTGTGGAAGGAAGAAGATGAACAGTAGCAAAAAACTAGGGTTTGTAATGTGGGTTGCGAGTGTGAGCATACCTGGCCAACGGAGAGGATTCCCCTTTTTATACCAGTTCATATAACCTCCGTAGTCATGAAGTGGACCCTAGTTTGTTAGAGTTTGTTATGAGATGATGTAAGCCATGTACTTGTAGAAAATAACTTTCTAAGGAATCTTTTTCGTACCCCAGATGTACCTTCTTTGTCGTCTAGCACCTACAGAAGAGTTTAGAAACATTCTTCCCGCCAAATTAGCAAACATGTTATACAATCACATACTACAGATATATTTATAAATATTCTCTAAATATTTGTTACCCTAGCCGATATCGACTTATACTTTCTTAAGCTTGTTATCCTAGCCGATATTGGCCTATATTTCCTTAAGTCCGTTATCCCGACCGATATTGGCCTATATTTCCTTAAGCATGTTATCCCGACCGATATTTGGCATATACTTCCTTAAGCATGTTACCCTGACTGATATTGGCCTATATTTTCTTAAGCCTGTTATCCCGGCCTACATTGGCCTATGTTTCTTTAAGCATGTTATCCCAGCCGGTATTGGCCTATATTTCCTTAAGCATGTTATCCCGGCCGGTATTGGCATATACTTCCTTAAGCATGTTACCCCGATCGATATTGGCCTATATTTTCTTAAGCATGTTATCCCGACCGATATGGGCCTATATTTTATTAGGCATGTTATCCCGACCGATATTGGCCTATATTTTATTAGGCATGTTATCCCGACCGATATTGGCTTATATTTTCTTAAGCATGTTATCCCGACCGGTATCGGCCTATATTTTCTTAAGCCTGTTACTCCAACTGATATTCATACCTGCTTGACTCTGCTATATTTTTTCCCCTTTTCACCGGTGATCTACTAAACCTAACTCATATCACTAGTCTTCCCTCCAAGTCTAGTCGAAGGAGGTGCAGCCGACTAACTAGACACAGGTCTATTTTTGTTTCTTTGCCTATCTTTAATCATGGCTCTGCCATGGTCACTGCAATAGACCCGTGACCTTCTTCACAGTAGTCCCTGTGACTTCTGGTACAACAATCCTGTGAACTCAAGTATAGTGATCTCGTGAGTCTAAGTATGGTGATCCTGTGAACCTAAGTACAGTGATCCCGTGAATCTTTTGATCCTTTAAATAGGGTTGTGATCCTCCCTTCCTTCTTCACTTGCCTCAATTCCTTTCCACCTTGATTGCCTCCTTCTATCGAGAGTATGGTTTTAGGCCCCCTTTCTGGGGGCAATTCTTGTTAGCCAAGGCGAGATCTGTAGATGAAGCTGCACAAGCTTTGGATCTAGCTAATGTAACACCCACTAAGCTTTTAAGATAAATATGAGAATGATGAATTTGCCTTAGAAAAATATTAGTAGAATGTTGAACCAAAAAGAAATAAAAAGAAATAAAAATAGGGAGTGGTCAAGGATTGAACCTCTCATGATGTAAATGATAGGATTAATGGATAATAACCAGTTGGGATAGGAATGATATATTAATAGCAAAGGAGGGAAACTCATGATAAGGATGAGAGTAAAAGCTAGCCAAAAGAAAGCAAGAAAAGAGCAAGAGAAAGGCAACTTGCCTTCCTTCTTTTCTCTCCCTCTTCCTCTCCCTTTGCCGTGACTTAAAGAGGACAATTAAGGGGATTCATTCCCCCTTGTTTCATCATGAATGATGAGAACAAATAAATAAATAAAATAAAATAAAAAAGGGGCTAAGGGAGAAGGAAAGCAAAAACCAATTTTGCTACCTCTTCCCCCTTAACATAAAAGGGAGCATGTAAAGAGAAGATTTTATTTTTCTCTCATTTCTCTCATTCTCTCCTCTCCACCACCGAGAGCCTCATCCCCCTCTCCTCCATTTTCGGCCCCCAAAACAAGGTTCCTCCTAGGATACAAGGAAGGCTACCAAGGGAAATCAAAGGAGGAGAACAAGAAGAATAGACCCTTTCTTCCATCACCACACTTTAGAACCATAAGCGAAAAAGAAGTAAGTATCCCCTCACCTGTGGTACAAGTGGTTTTAATGTGTTTTTGGATTTTATGAGGATTTTAAAACCTAGAAACAAAGTTGTGAAAATTCGGCCAAAGAAAGGACTTGTTGATCCTAGGAATGTTTAATATAAGCCTTGATTCATGATAATTTTTCTATGCTTTGTAAGAAGGTTTTCTCTCATATTTTTATATATATGTGATGCCGGATTAGAGATGTACCTAACCCTAGAGTTTCGGCCAAAATGGTTTTATAAGGGCTAGGGAATTTATTTGTATACCTAACTTGCACAAACCCTCTAAATAAATGGTTAAGGATCCATTATTGTTTTCATACTTGAAGGTTACTTGGAACCAAAAGTACCCCACTCACAAGTTTCGGCCAAGGAAGGGTTTAGGGTTAGGAAGACTTTGAATTTAAACTCACCATGTTTATATGATAGAATATAGAGTTTCTTAAAGAGTTGCATGCTTGTATGTTGATAGAAACTCATGAACATCACTTTTAATGTTTCGGCCATGGTAAGGTGGATGGTTTAGAATAGCTTAAACAGATTTTTTTTACATGCTCAAAACCTCCATGACAATAAGATATGAAAGTTGTTTGATTCTCCCATGCTTAATTAGAGTATAGGAAAATTGGTTGCATGATATATGATAATTATGACCACAAGGGTCCTAGCTTGTTTGTGAACCAAACTTATATGTATAGTTTCTTTGATATTTTTGCCATAAAACTTGTTTAGGTTTTCCATACTTTAGGCCACCTAAAACATAGTTTAAAGACTTGGAAGGTTTCGGCCAAACATATGCTATGAGATAAAGAAAGGAAAAACCTAGGAAACCTAAGACACAATTTAAATGTATGCTTATAGTGCTTGACTTTTATACATGTTATGAAATGTGTTATGACTTTCTATGCTTTTATGCCATTTGAACAAATTCCATGCTTGATGAGGTTCGGCCATGTAGGGTTTAAAGACCTAGAAACCTTAAAATTTAGACCTCATGTGTTAAAGATGCTTCTTATGAAATTGAGATAACATGTTGATTGTGTTCACATGCTTATATATTTAACTATGATTCAAATGGACACCTTAAAGTCTCGGCCATGAAGGGATACATGCCTTAGAAACCCTAGAACTTACATTGAACATGCTCATGTCACTCTCCATGGAATATGAAATGTAGAAAGCTAAAAATTCACATGCTATATGTTGTTAGTGACCTAAATTGATGCTAAGAGAAGTTTCGGCCATGACCACTTGTATGATGCCATTTATAAATTTATACATGATGTTAGAGTAAGTTCACATGCTTGTATGCTTGCTTGAAAACCTAAATGAGTACTTGTAAGTTTCGGCCATGACATAATTTTAAGGGCTTAAAGGATTTAGGAACTAACTCAATTGTGCTTACCATATTCCTTGAAACAAATGCTATAAATATGGTTAAGGTTTCCATGCTTTATGTCATTTAGAACCTTGTTTCACACTTGTTAAGGTTCGGCTAAATGAGGTTTAAGGACTTGGAGAACTTAGAGTCCAAGTAAATCTTGTTTATAATACTTCCTATGAAAATGATATGTGGATGAATTAGGTTCTACATGCTTGGATGTTGTTTAAAACCTGAATTGGCACCTAAGAGGGTTTCGGCCAAGATAAGAACCCAAAGGATTAGGAAGCTTAGTACCCAAATTAATCATGTTACATTGTTCCTTATGATTGGATGAGCACATGATACACTTTTATGCTTATACATGTATGCTTGTGAGCTATACAAGATGAGAATTTCTACGATATGTTATGAGTTCAAAATATGCATGCTTTATGTTATGAGATGTGGGTAAATTTTACATGCTTTGATGATATGATATGAGTTGAAAATATGCATGCTTATGTTATGATATGTGGTTAAATTATGCATGCTTTGATGCTATGTTTAGTGCTTAAAATATGCATGCTTTCATGATATGCTATGTGGTTAAATTATGCATGCTTGATGATATGCTTTATGCTTAAGATATGCATATTTTTATGATCTATGCCTAAGTGATGCATATTGTTATGATATGATGTATGCCTAAGTGATGCATACTTTTATGGTATGATGTATGCCTAAGTGATGCATACCTTTATGACATGATGTATGCCTAAGTGATGCATACCTTTATGATATGATGTATGCCTAAGTGATGCATACTTTTATGATAGGATGTGTGCCTAAGTGATGCATGCTTTTATGATGTATGATATGTATAAGTATGACATGTACTTTACTTTATATGGCTTGTACCAAGGGTGGGCTCCATAAGTGCCCCGGGGTCGATGGAATAAGACTCGGGCCTCGTTAGGGATGGGCTCCTAAGTGCCCCTAGGTCGATGGAGTAAGACTCGGGCCTAGTATGTTGCCTTGTAGGGTTCAAGACTTGCTACCTTGGACCTACATAGGTTGCGCACAATATGTAAGTGATACATAGCCGGGATCCCCTTTAAGTTGAGATTATGTTCAAGTATATATGTAAGAAGAAATTGTTTTAAAGATCATGAGACATACACATGTTTTTCGGATACATGTTTTTTTTCAAAATCATATTGCATATACCTTATGATGATTTATGATATGCCATGGTTAGATATGATTATGTTATGTTCCATGATATGTCCATGTGTAGGATATGCCATGACCCCTTATGACGATATGCCATGATTAGATACGGTTATGTTATGCTTCATGCTATGCTTTACGCTATGATATGCCATGACTAGTTATGATTTCTTCATGTTGCATGATATGCTTTAAAGAGTATGTTACATTATGTCATGACTAGTTGAAATGATGCCATGTTAAGACATTCTTTGATTATACTATGATTTTCGGTTTTAGTGAGTAGGAAAGGAACTTACTGAGCCATGAGTGCTCACAGCTTACTGTCCTTGTACCACAGATAAAGGAAAAAGCTGGATGAGCTAGAGGAGCAGCAGGAAAGGCAAGGAGATGTGTGTGGCAATGGCTAGGCAACCAAATAAGAACCTGCTTTAAAAACTTTTAAAGAACTATGCTTTGGTATCATGAATTGTAGTACAGTATGTGTGACTTGATGTTATGTTTCTACTAATTTTGATATCATGTTATTGAGGCCATGATAGTGTAGTTCGGATTTGATGAAAGGGAAAACAAAAGAAAAGGTTTTATTAAACTAAGAGAATTATTTTAAGTCTTCCGCTGTTTTAAAAAAAAAGAAAAATTTGTACATAGAGTATCATAGCCTCGTCCCTTAGGGTTAGCAGGGAGGGCGGGCGTTACATCATCTCACTTGGTTACCAGGATTCATAAACTCTAGTACTTAAGCCTGGAGGTTTAGAGTTCGAATCCCGGGGGAGGCAAAAATCCACTTCCAGGGGTGGAAAGTCCTAGTGAGTAACGACACGGCCAAGGGTCGTCGGTCGACGACATTAGAGGTCGCCAAATGGGCCGACGACATAAGGGCCGACGGTCGATGAGAGGTCACCAAATGGGCCGCCAAATGGGCCAAGAGGGCCGGGTCGTTAGCGCCTTTTTATTGTAACGACCCGGCCCTCTTGGCCCATTTGGCGGCCCATTTGGCGACCTCTCATGTCGTTGACCGTCGGCCCTTATGTCGTCGACCTATTTGGCGACCTCTAATGTCGTCGACCGACGACCCTTGGCCGTGTCGACCAAGTGAGATGATCTTACTTGGTTACCAGGATTCATAAACTCTAGTACTTAAGCCTGGAGGTTTAGAGTTCGAATCCCGGGGGAGGCAAAAATCCACTTCCAGGGGTGGAAAGTCCTAGTGAGTAACGACACGGCCAAGGGTCGTCGGTCGACGACATTAGAGGTCGCCAAATGAGCCGACGACATAAGTGTTGGGATCCTTCGTACGGCTAGAGAGGGGGGTGTGAATAGCCGACCCCAAATTCTCGCGTTTATTCCTACAATTCGTCAGCGCAGCGGAAAAACAAACAAGGAAACGAAAACAAGAAGATCAAACCTCAACGCGTCGATGTAACGAGGTTCGGAGATGATACTCCTACTCCTCGGCGTGTCCGTAAGGTGGACGAAGCCTCTCAATCCGTCGGTGGATGAGTCCCCAGAAAACCGGCTAATACAATATACTCCTTGTGGGTGGAGAAACCTCGCCACAATATTCTTGCAACAGCAAGAAAGGAATACAACAAGAGATACAAGAAGACAAGAACAATGAATGTAAAAACACAGGTTTTCTTGCCTCCTTGCCGACTGGATTCGTTGAAGCAGCAGCTCCTCAGAACACCTACAACAGCAGGATATCCCAGTCGAGCGAAGCTTCAGCGAAGAAGAGCTCAACAAAGCTCAAGCACCGTAACAGACTCTGTAGCGAAGAGAAAAGGAAGAAGTTATTGAAATTACTAATTTCAGTTACTGAAATCACTGGAGAGATCTAAGTATTAGACACTGATCGGTCTACGGATCGATCAGGTCAGCCTGGCACGCAGAGCCCGCTACTGATCACTTTCTGATCGGTCTACAGACCGATCAGGCTACGCTGTGCTTCCGCGACATCGTCTCCTGATCGGTCCCCGCATCGATCAGAATCGGCCTGATCGGCCGTGGACCGATCACCGCTTTCTTTTTCGCCTTGTTGTCGATCGGTCACCGATCGATCAAGAATCAACAGAGTTTTGTCGATCCGATTGGTCACCGACCGATCGAGCAAACAGACACCGATCGGTCTGGTGACCGATCTAGAGCTTGGTTTTTGCCCAAACCAAGTTCCAAGACTTCCAAACCAATATCCGGTCAACCTTGACCTATTGGTACTTCATCCCAAGCATCTGGTCACTCCCTTGACCTGCTAGAACTCCCTGCCAAGTGTCCGGTCAATCCCTTTGACCTACTTGGACTTTCCAACACCAGAAGTCCGATCATCCCTGATCCATCTGGATTTTCCCTTGCCTGGCTTCACTCACCAGGACTTTCACCTGGCTTCACTCACCAGGATTTCCACACTGCCTAACATCCCAGTTAGGACTTTCTCACTGCCTGGCTTCACTCACCAGGACTTTCCCACTGCCTGGCTTCACTCACCAGGACTTTCCACACTGCCTAACATCCCAGTTAGGACTTTCTCCGTGCCAAGTCTCCATACTTGGACTTTTCCAGTGCCAAGTCTCCATACTTGGACTTTTCGCGTGCCAAGCTCCCTGCTTGGACTTTTCCGTGCCAAGTCTTCATACTTGGACTTTTCCCGAATCAGGTCAACCAGGTCAACCTTGACCTACGGTTGCATCAATAATCTCCCAAACATCTATTCTTGTCCCACATCAAGAATAGAACTCTCTCACGAGTGTCAAACATCAACATGCAACACAACTAGGTCAACCTTGACCTAAGGTTGCACCGACAATCTTCCCAAGTCAAACATCAAAATACAACTCGAGTCACGTCAACTCGAGTCGGGTCAACCAGGTCAACCTTGACCTAAGGTTGCACCAACAATCTCCCTTTTTTGATGTTTGACAAAACCATAATCAAGTTAAGTTAACCCAATAACCTAACTTAGGTTTTCAATCATCTTCCAATGTCCAATGTTCTTTCCTTGAACATTCTCTGGACATTCTCCCCTTAGGTTAACCCGATAACCTAACTTGGGTTCTCCAATAATTCTCCCCCTTTTTGACACACATCAAAAAGAACAAGGAGGGTATCAAGGTCAAGAGTTTCTTCCTAATGAAAGTCTCATACCTTTCATTTGAAACTCTTAATTTCCCCCTTGATACTAAACTCAACAATCAACTTAGTGATAATCCCATATCACTAATCCTCAAGAGTCTTAAGGAGTTCAAACTCCCCCTAAAAGTCAACTCCTCTTGACAATTAGGTAAAACTCCCCCTAGAGGTCAACTCCTCCTTGACCATTGCACCAACAATGTCTTTGAGAGTTCCAAACCTTTAGAAATCCAAAAACACCACTTCCATAACTGAAATTTCAGACAACAGCTGAAAAATCAGAAATTCGGCACGCCTTGATCGGTCCCCAGACCAATCAGCCCTTCACCAGATCGCACTCGTGCTACTGGAACTCACTGGATCGGTCTGCAGACCGATCCACAACTCTCTGGATCGGTCCGCAGACCGATCAGATCTTCCCTGGATCGGTCCCCGGACCGATCCAGACACTGAAATCAGAATTTCTGATTTCTCCTTCCGGAAATTCAGAAACTCCTAATAAATTCAAGAAAATTCCAAAAATTACGAAACTTTGAGGATACATTCCTCATATCATACACTATCATGGAAAAATAGTTTTCTATGAAAATAACTTCCATTTTCAAATCTTGATACAAAATTCAAAAACTTTGAAATAGTTCAAAGTTAAGTCCAACTTTGTATCACTTTGGTCAATGATGAATGCTATCACTAGGAAAGCTTCATCAAGGTTTTTCAAAATAATTTTGAAATGATTTCAAACTCTTTAATTTGGGACCACAATCTTAGGGCTATATGCACATGACTTGTACACAAGCTTTCCCTATGATCCCCATTTTCTTGAATTAGGCTTATCTAGGTACAAAAACTATGCACCTTGATCCTAACTCATGATCCTAATATCTCACACACATCTAAAGTGCATCAAACACATCCAAGTCAATTTTGATGTGAGATATGGGTTTAGATATCTTAGACTAAGGTCTCATGCATTTTCTAAACACAAATTTGATCTCAATATCAAAGTGTGTTTTTCATCCTTAAATCAATTCAATTGATTACTAATGCAAGAGATGATGACATGGCATAAAATGGTATCATAAATGAAAACATGTGCCAATGTCATGATGTCATGGCATAAAGTTTGAAACTTAAATAAACATGACATAAAACTAGCCTAAGCATTATCATGACATTTCAAATGATCATAAATTAAATATGATGTCATGACATGGCATATGGCAAACAACCATGGTAAGTTAACACAAATAAAATACCTAGATTACCTATCTAAGTATCCTTAATCACTTAGCTAACTTAAATTCTAATCCTAGATTGCCAAAAGTGCTCCAAGAAAATGTCAAAACCCAAATTGGCATTTCTTGATCTCTTGTTTGATTTATACCATTTAAAATTCTACAAGAGTAGCATTTCTAAATTAAGGCCCGGATTGCCTTGATTACCTAAGAGAATATCAAAATCCCAATTTGATATTTCTCTAGGTTTTTCCAAATTGTGTCAATTTAAAGTAAGATTAATATATTCTCACTTTGGCACACTTTACTCTTCCAAGGAGTGAATGATAAAGATTATTCCATTTCATTTTCAAAGGTTCCCAAAAACCTTGAAAATGCTCCTTGAGTGTCAATTTCCTCAAAGTTGGGTTAACTACCCTTCTTATTGGAGTTGACACTCTCTAACCCATCTATGGGGTAGAGAAGATGCTCCTAGGAACCCAATACCTATTAGAGCTCATTGGGTTCACTAAATATTCACTAGGGATAACTTCCCTAGCAACCCTCCTAATGACCCTCTTAGGCTTTAAAGCCTTGGTCATTTGGGTCTCATCAAGGTCAACTATAGGGTGACTCCTTGTGACCTTGGTAATGGTCTTCCTAGCCTTAGGTTTTGTTCCATAATCGAATGGAACATTATGATAGGTGGGCTTGACCATTTGGGACTTAGGTTTGTGACCCAAACCCTTTTTGTCCTTGGACATTGGTTTTTGACCCTTAAACCCTAGAGATGACTTCTCCAAGTTTTTAAGAGCCTTTTCCAAAGTATCAAGTCTTGACCTCAAGACTTGATTCTCCTTCTCTAATACCTCAATTTTTGATTTGTCATTCTTCTTTGAGGCATTCCTAGGCATGTGTCTAGTTGATTTGGGGTTTCTACCTAGGTTTTCCTTAACCTTAGAAGTGTTAATCCTAGGGTTAGTATTCCTAGTAGTATCCCTATCTAGGTTGACATGTTTAGCACCTAAGCACATGTATTGATTTCTAGTGTTAACATGCTTATCATTATTGACTAATGCAATAAAATTACTAGCATGTATCCTACTAGACTTGCACGAATGAGCCTTAAAAGATACCTTAGGGTTTGCCTTAGCTCCCCCTATCGATGTGCCCGGTCTCTTGCCCTTGTGAGGTTGCCTCCCCCTCGGACAATGGCTCCTATAGTGTCCCCGTTGCTTGCATTGAAAGCACACCACGTGCTTCTTGCCTTTGCGTGTTGGGACTCCGGCTACCTTGACCTTTGGCGCGGTGGAGTCTTCCTAACTCTCTTTGGACATTTGCTCTTGTAATGTCCATACTCCCTACACTCAAAGCATAATATATGTAATTTATTTGAACCTAAAATGCTTGAGTTACCTAGGATTTGGGATGGATGACTCTCTCCTTCATCCCTTCCGGAGGTAGAATCTTCTTCTTGCTCCGATCTTGAACAAGAGGAACTCTCCTCCTCTTCTTCCTTGGATGTTGAGTAGCCCTCAACTCCCAATTCGCTCCCTTCATGATGTGAGCTACTTGGCTCACTAGGCTCCTCTTCATGGCTTGAAGTGGAGCTCTCCTCATGGTACTTGGCCAAGTTATCCCATAATTCCTTGGCATTGTTGTAACCTATCTTACACAAGATGTTAGTAGGCAATGAAAATTCAATTATTCTCGTTACCTCTTCGTTGATTTTGGATTTGTGAATTTGTTCTCTTGTCCACTCCTCCTTCTCAAGTGGTTTTCCTTCCTTATCCACCGGAGGAGTAAAACCTTCTTGTACACAAAACCAATTCATTATGTTAGTCATAAGAAAGTACTTCATCCTTACCTTCCAATACGCGAAGTCGCCGCATTCGTAGAAGGGTGGAATGGTGATGTCTTCTCCATAGAGATCCATCTCTAGCCCGTGCTCCCCCGGGTGTTGATCCGTCGAAGAGCGGCCTCGCTCTGATACCACTTGTTGGGATCCTTCGTACGGCTAGAGAGGGGGGTGTGAATAGCCGACCCCAATTCTTTATTCCTACAATTCGTCAGCGCAGCGGAAAAACAAACAAGGAAACGAAAACAAGAAGATCAAACCTCAACGCGTCGATGTAACGAGGTTCGGAGATGATACTCCTACTCCTCGGCGTGTCCGTAAGGTGGACGAAGCCTCTCAATCCGTCGGTGGATGAGTCCCCGGAAAACCGGCTAATACAATATACTCCTTGTGGGTGGAGAAACCTCGCCACAATATTCTTGCAACAGCAAGAAAGGAATACAACAAGAGATACAAGAAGACAAGAACAATGAATGTAAAAACACAGGTTTTCTTGCCTCCTTGCCGACTGGATTCGTTGAAGCAGCAGCTCCTCAGAACACCTACAACAGCAGGATATCCCAGTCGAGAAGCTCACGCGAAGCTTGCGAAGAAGAGCTCAACAAAGCTCAAGCACCAGAACAACAGCTCTGTAGCAGAAGAGAAAAGGAAGAAGTTTTCGCGCAGCAGCAGCTCTCGACCCCTTTATACCTGCGAAGAAGACAGCGAAGAAACTAGCCGTTGCGTCGCAACGGCTAGAACCCTGATCGGTCTACGGACCGATCAGGCCCTGTGCTGATCGGTCCCCAGACCGATCAGTTAGTGCACAGAACCTTCTGTGCGTACTCTGATCGGTCTGTGGACCGATCAGGCTACGCTGTGCTTCCGCGACATCGTCTCCTGATCGGTCCCCAGACCGATCAGGAAATGGCCTGATCGGTCTGTGGACCGATCAGCCTGCCTTTCTTTTCGCCTCTGTTCGCTTGCTGATCGGTCACCAGACCGATCAGTAACCGAACAGAGAGTTTCTGTTCGGTATCTGATCGGTCACCAGACCGATCAGAGCAAACAAGGTATCACTGGATCGGTCTGGTGACCGATCCAGAGCTTGGTTTTTGCCCAAACCAAGTTCCAAGACTTCCAAACCAATATCCGGTCAACCTTGACCTATTGGTACTTCATCCCAAGCATCTGGTCACTCCCTTGACCTGCTAGAACTCCCTGCCAAGTGTCCGGTCAATCCCTTTGACCTACTTGGACTTTCCAACACCAGAAGTCCGATCATCCCTGATCCATCTGGATTTTCCCTTGCCTGGCTTCACTCACCAGGACTTTCACCTGGCTTCACTCACCAGGATTTCCACACTGCCTAACATCCCAGTTAGGACTTTCTCACTGCCTGGCTTCACTCACCAGGACTTTCCCACTGCCTGGCTTCACTCACCAGGACTTTCCACACTGCCTAACATCCCAGTTAGGACTTTCTCCGTGCCAAGTCTCCATACTTGGACTTTTCCAGTGCCAAGTCTCCATACTTGGACTTTTCGCGTGCCAAGCTCCCTGCTTGGACTTTTCCGTGCCAAGTCTTCATACTTGGACTTTTCCCGAATCAGGTCAACCAGGTCAACCTTAACCTACGGTTGCATCAATAATCTCCCAAACATCTATTCTTGTCCCACATCAAGAATAGAACTCTCTCACGAGTGTCAAACATCAACATGCAACACAACTAGGTCAACCTTGACCTAAGGTTGCACCGACAATCTTCCCAAGTCAAACATCAAAATACAACTCGAGTCACGTCAACTCGAGTCGGGTCAACCAGGTCAACCTTGACCTAAGGTTGCACCAACAATAAGGGCCGACGGTCGACGACATGAGAGGTCGCCAAATGGGCCAAGAGGGCCGGGTCGTTACAGCTAACTCTTTAGCAAGAGAGTTGGAGGTATTTCTGTTGATCACCCAATTTCAAGTACGGTCGGGAACGGCCTTGAGGAATGAAGTTCATCGAGATCTAGAGCTTCAAGCCAAAGAAATGACTGCTTTGCAGACGCAACATATTTCAGAAGCATTCACGTTAACCAAGGAGGTTCACATAACTAGCCTATTGGCGTCACGACGGTAGCCAGGCCTTGGTTGTCCGCAAGCTAAGGTGGACACTCTGGAAGCAGAGCTCAAAGTGTTCAAGTAGGAAGTGGATTGTTCCATGACCTGTCTGAGGGGGCTTGGACAAGTTTGCACCTCCTTTGTTTATGAGACCACTCCTTTTCCAAATTTTCCCTTGGAGTAAAGGAACGCACTGGATTTTCTAAACGGGAAGGAGGGAGGGCAATTCCGTTGGATGACAGATTTTTCATCCTCCCCTCGTGCCAGGCCAGATATTCCCACTTCTCTATCTTGGCTGGGTTTACCTCCAGCTGGGTTGAAGTTTTCTAGGAAGTTTGAGAGCTCATGTTTCGGCGGGCTTTCCTTCAAGTTTCGTCGAAGGAGGTGTCAGCCGACTGACTAGACATAAGCTTATGTTTAGGCGAGGTATCTAGTTTGGGCAATATGCTTGATTGGGCTTTGCCTACTAAACATTTGTAGAACTTACTTATTTTTTATCTAACTAATGATATATATTTTTTTAACCCATATAAGGCTAAATACCTCAAATGTGATTGATATATTATATACTCAATCGACCCCTTTAACTTCGGCTGATACAGACTTATCCTTTATAGACGTATTAATTCAGCCGATATTGGCCTGTCTCTTATGCATGTGTTAACCCGACCGATATTAATCCATCTATTATGGACGTGTTATTCCGACCAATATTAACTCGTCTATTATAGACAATGTTATCCCGACCGATATTAGTTTGTCTATTGTAGACAAGGTTATCCCGACCGATATTAGCCTGTCCATCATAGACAAGGTTATCCTGACCGATATTAGCCTGTCCATTATAGACAAGGTTATCCCGACCGATATTAGCCTGTTTATTATAGTTATATTAATTCAGAAAGTGCTTCGCGCATGACTGACTATTATTCTTTCATATTTTCTGTCTTCGATCCGGGGTCTGTCAAATCCAATCCACCCTCCATTATTACACATAGTAAATCGTGCCCTTTTTCCAGAATTTCCTTGATTATGATTGGCTTTTCAACGGTAAGAGAATGTTGGAGGTGCGTGACGAGGCACTACCAACCCCTACACGATTTGATTTGTCGCATCCATCATAAATGTCTATTTATGATTATATGACGTGTGTCTTTTCTCATCTTCTGTGTAACACCAGCGCCTACACGTTTCTATAAGCAACGGTGTTTGTTGCAAAAAGGTATTCTAATCTGACGGTCCTTATATGTTCCTTCAACCCTAAACCCTTCATCTTCTTGTCGACTTTGTTCTTTTTTCCTTACCTTAGCGTTTCTTCTTTGCTGCGATCTTTGATCAATCCTCACGCTCACTGTCCTCCAGGGATCCTTTTTCTTAGCTCTCAGTAAGTAATCTGTCGCTCCGTTAACCCTTACTTCTATCTATGGCTAAAGAAACGATTGCTCCTTGGTATACTCAAATTACATCTTCCTTCGACAAGGATGCTCGGCTTGCTATTTGTATGCAATATAAAATCCCTGAAGAATATAACATCATAATCCCCGAACCAGACGAGCATCCTCACCATCCTCCTGCTAACTGTGTGACTTTCTTTAGGAATCAGTTGATAGGGGGTTTAAGGTTTCTCATTCCTCCTTTTCTAATCGATGTAAGCCAATACTTTGGCATTCTTCTTCAACAATTTGTGCCTAATGCCTTTCGTTATTTGTGCAGCCTATACATGTTGTTTCGTACACTTGACATTCCTCCTACTCCTCAAAATATTTTCATGTTTTCTTATCCAAAGGTAGCAGAACCAGGTGTTTTTCTTTTCCAATCTCGGAGTAAGATGGTCCTTTTTTATGATATGCCTTCTTCTCTCAAAGCCTAGAAATCTCGCTTCTTTTTTGTAAAGTTTCCGCGACCTATCCCTTGGTCCCATGCTTGGAAGTCTTCTTTACCTCCTTTGCCTGATATCAAGGAATTTCATCTTCACCCGTCTTTTCTCCTTTATTGTGAAAAGTTGCTATGTCGTCGTCTTTCTATTACTAAGTGGCTACGGAGCGATCTTCTGTATCTGTTTGGTTTGAGCCCAGTCAGATATAAGATACACAGCTCCTTAGGTAAAATTTTATTTCCTTTTCTATCAATTTTCACTAACTAAAACACTTTCTACCATTTTGTGCAGTGGCTGGTTTTTATGCTGTCTTGATTGACGAAGAACTACGTCTGGAAGAGGCCCAACTTCATGCAAAAGAGCAAGAGCTTCTTGCTACAATTAATCTGACACCTTCAATTGAAGCTTTGGTTCTTCTGGTTGAAGCTTCTAGCTCTCAAGTAGCTCCTGGAGTTCCTGAGGTCCTTCCGACAGGGACTCCTATTGTCTCTTTACCCATTGTTTCTTCAGTAGTGGTTGTTGCTTCTCCACCAGCCACTTCCCTCCCTGTTATCGAGCTTGCATCCCCTGTAAGCTCAGGAAAATCCTTTGCTGAGATTGCCCCTGGCAAACGCCCGGGACGCAAACTCACTAGAGCTCCCCCCTCAAAAAGGAGACTCACTCTTCCTGTTGAGGAATTACCCTTAGAAGGTTTTGCTTCTGCTGTCCCCTCTTCTACTGAACCTACTTTGGCTGATTTGTATCCTTCCCTTCTTTTTTCTTCCTCTCCTTCTTCCAACAATACCGCCCCTGGTAATACTTCTTTTACTTTTCCTCTATCTGTTCCAGAATCGGATCTTTACCTCCTTCCTCTTCCTCTTATTTAGTTTTCGCTCCCCCTTCTATCCCAACTTCCTCTTTTTCTACCACTCCCTCTTCTATCCATGTTCTTCCTATACTGCTAGGAGGCTCTTTCACCACTGCTCGAGAGGAAATTCGTCCTCTCTTTGGAGAGCTTCCCCATCCTGAGATAATTGATCAATTCTCGCATGAGGAAACCAAGGTGTGTCTGCTATTACTTATTTATTACTTATCCATGACTGTTTTATGACCCATTCTTATGTTCATAGTGATGGATGGCCAATATGGGTCTAGCACGCCTACGCATAACTTATATCATGAGAACGAGAAGTTAAAGCGATAAGTTGCTGAGCTATCCTCTACCACTCTTTCAGAAAAGTCTAAGAAACAATATGAAACCTAGCTCGAGAGCCTTCAGTCTCAATTTAAATCGGCCACAGACCTCAATACTGAATTATCTTCCAAATTAGAGAAGCAACTCGCTGAGACTAACAAGCTGAAATCTGATTACGAGTCCACCTTGGCTGACAAATTCAAATCTCTATAGTTAAAGGATGAGGAAATAACTTCTTTAAATACTTTTTTGAATACAGCTAAGACGGAAGCTTCCACAAAAGATGTCGAACTAAAGTCTTCTCAAATAGCTTTGGTGGAGTATAAAGCTGGTGAAGATAATCGCTTTAAAGATCGGACCACGACTCTAATCAACTCTACTGAATTCAATAGGCCAATTGTAAAATCTATTTTGGCAGCCTATACGGCCAGAGCTGAAGGAGTAGTAATGCAATTGCGAGAAGAATGCCTCTTATCTCGTGATCCTCCTCCTCACTTTTTGAATCGCCACAAGCTGATTGACAACAGGCCTGCTGATCTATTTCCCCAATTATCTATAGAGTAACCTATTTACCCTAATCTTGACTATTGTAAGGTTAACTGCTACTGGTCATGACAACTCCTGTCAGAAACTAATTTATTTCTATAAAGTTAAACTTTCTTCTTCGAATCGATTGTCGAAAATTGTTTGTGTTAATGAATTGGTTTGATCATTTGGTTCACATTTTTATTTCATGCTTTGATCTGTCATATTTATATGTTTCAAGATCATTCTTTTCCTACTATCAAACTTGCTCTTTTCATTTAGGGTGGTTTACTTCCTCCTTCCTGAATTTTATCCCCTTTTTATAACTGGCTTTTCATCCTTACCTTTATCACATTACCAATTACACAAGGACCTAATTTTTACCAGTGTATTATAACATAATCTTGACCGACTTACCATAGTACAACCAATCCTGATCGGTTTATTATAACATTCTTAATCTCAACCGGTCTGTTACGACCGACCTATTTACTGTAGCATCACCAACTTCGACCGTTTTACTATAGCATCACCAATCTCGATCGATTTACTATAGCATCATCAATCTTGCTTGATCTACTATAGCATCATCAATCTCGATCGGTTTATTATAACATTCTTAATCTCGACCGGCCTATTACGACCGACCTATTTACTGTAGCATCACCAACTTCGATCGATTTACTATAGCATCACCAATCTCGATCGATTTACTATAGCATCATCAATTTCGCTCGATCTACTATAGCATCATCAATCTCGATCGGTTTATTATAACATTCTTAATCTCGACTGGTTTGTTACGACCGACCGATTTACTGTAGCATCACCCACTTCGACTGATTTACTATAACATCTCCAATCTCGATCGATTTACTATAGCATCATCAATCTCGCTCTATCTACTGTAGCATCATCAATCTCGATCGATTTATTATAACATTCTTAATCTCGACCAGTCTGTTAGGACCGACCGATTTACTATAGTATCACCAATCTCAACCGATTTACTATAGCATCTCCAATCTCGATCGATTTACTATAGCATCATCAATCTCGCTCGATCTACTATAGCATCATCAATCTCGATCGGTTTATTATAACATTCTTAATCTCGACCGGTCTGTTACGACCGACCGATTTACTGTAGCATCACCAATCTCGACTGATTTACTATAGCATCAATCTCACTCGATCTACTATAGCATCATCAATCTCGATCGATTTATTATAACATTCTTAATCTCGACCGGTCTGTTATGACCGACCGATTTACCTCGTACCTCTTTGATTTTTTAAGAACCAAGTGCCGAGAGAGAGAAAAAACTTATCACGTTTTCCGAGGATGATTGCTAAGCTTACCTTCCTTTCCTCGGGATTCGGCTTTCTTTTTCGAATTTGATCCCCTCCTCTTTTGTACTTAAGTTTTTCACAAATTATTATTGATCTTTAGGTTTCTTCTCTTTCCGGTTTTCCCCAATCTTTTTTAAGGGTTTTTGGTATACAGAAGAAAAGAAAAGGTTTAAGACGCTCTCCACTGCTCCCCGACTATTTCTTCTTCTTCCTTTGTTCGATTTCCTCCTGCCATTCCGCCATGGCCAATCCTTCCCCAGCGTGGTTTCTTTCGTGCGCCTCTAGCCTTATCGAGCCCGAGGAGGTGGAGATACAAGTGAACTATGGTTTTCCTTCTTATATAGTTCGCCCTACTTCTCAAAGTGGTCCGCATCTTCCTCCTCTAGGAAGTGTATCTATCTTTTGAGATCAAGCTTTACAAGGTTTCTGATTCCCTCTTCATCCCTTTTTTGTTGATGTTAGTACCTACTTTGAGATTCCTCTTAATCAGCTTACTCCTAAATTTTTCTATCCTTGTGGGTTTTGTTGGGGTGTCTAAACTACTAGATTTTCCTTTGTCCCCTCGCCTTTTTCACTACTTCTTCATTCCCTGCCAAGTAGACATTGGTGTCTTTAAATTTCAGTCTCGCCCTAAGGCTATTTTGTTTAATGGGATTCCTCCTCAAGAGGAGTGGCGTCATAAGTTTTTCTTTATGCATCTTCCTTCTCCCCCTCCTTTTCCTACCAACTGGATATATGACCTTCCTCCAGTTCCTAGCACTGATGACTTCCTTACTGATCCCTCAGTCTCTTCTGTCTTACCCAAGTTAAAGGGGGCAAAATTTACTTACCGGCCTTGATTGTAGAAGGCCTAATGTTTCTCTTTGGAATAAGCTCCATCGAAATCCCCTTGGAGGTCTCCTTTGGTATGTTCAGACATTCTTGACTGTGCTTATTAGCCATTTGTTGATTATTTTCTATAGTAACGCCTAATTTTTATATTTTAGCTGATGCTCTTCTACCTGCTCTTATGTACAAGAACCCAACTATGACCAAGTCTTTTTTGAATAAACTTGGAGGAAAATTGCTACAAGCTTGTCGAGCTAATTCTACTACCTCTACTCTGGGTTTATTATCTAAGGAAGAACAAGTAGCGGAAGCTATTGCTTCCTTGGAAGAGGAAGAAGAACAACATTTTGTTGCCATACACAAGAAACCCAGACTTACTGAGGAAGTTCCATTTCATGACACTTTTGGTACTTTTGTGTAGATCCCCATTATTCCTTCGCTTATTTCTTGTGAGAGAGGTAAAGAACCAATGCCTCCTACTCACATTGTCTCCAACCTTTCTCTTAATATGATAAGACCAGGTCTACTTATTCCTTCCTCTTCTGTTGTTGTTTCAGCTACTTCTGCTTCTCAGATAGCTACTACTACTTCTGCATCCTCTCAACCCCTTCCCTTGGCCTTACTTCCTTTAACTTCTGGACCACGAGCTAAAAGAACCCCTTGCAGGAGATCTTCTCCGAGTCAAGGACCATTAATTATCTGTGCCCCAACAATTGAATCCACTTTTATTGCTCTGCCATCTTCCATCCCCTCTAGCTCATCCTCGGTTGTTCCCATTTCTACCACTTCCTATCCTTCTCTTCCTTCTTCTTCCACCCGACCTTCTTCACCTTCTGTCCCTCCACCTCTGTTTTGACAAGCTATAGGTCTGCCTTCTCAAATGGGACAAGCTTCAGATCCTCCTGGTTATGGTTTTCTATAGCTACAAGGCTCGTTGGCTGAGCCTTGGCTACATAGCCAAGAGCTATTAAGGGGCACCAGTATTTCAAACTGCGTTGATAGTCATAGTCGTCAAGTCATTGCCGTAAGTGTTTTTCATTATGTATTGTTAACGTATTATTATTTTCCACTAACTGCAATATTATTTTAGTTCCTTGCCTCAAGTTTTCATCTAGACCAGCTGCTCATTACCCTGGAAAGGGACAATAGCAAGTTAAAAGCTCAAGTAGAGGCACTGAAAGTCAATCTTCCTCCTTCCCACATTGAGCTTACTCAATTACAAGAGAAGATAGCCTCACAGACTCAACAAATAGAGGCTATGAAAAAGGAATTGTAGCGTCAGCACCAGTTATTAAAAAATAAAGAGCTTGAAAGGAAAACCCTGGAGTTACAGGTGGATAGGTCAAATTCTAGCCTCCAGGTGGAAATTGCTTTGAAAGACATAGCCATCTCAGATATTTCTCATAAAAACATTGTCTTAGAGAAAGTGGAGAGGCTTCACAATGTCTTTCTTTCTGAGCAGGCTCAAGATTCAGCCTCAAGAGATTTTGCTCTTCTACAAGAGAAAGAACAAAGAAAAACTCAGGATGCAGAGATATCTTTGCTCTAAAAAGAAATAGAGCAGCTCAAATTGGAAAGAAACACTTTCAAAGATCAAGCTGCTAAACTATAGACTGACTTCCAAAGTTACAAGGAGCACGAGGAAGACCGATGGGAGGACAGACGCCTAACCTATCTCAGGTCTCCGTAATTTAACAACGAATATGTCCGTCGTATGATAGGGACTTTGAATCATACTGTGACAGGGGTTATTCGACAATTGAGGGACGGTGGTTATCTATCCCAAGAACCCCCCCCCCTCTTTATTCATAAACCGTTGCAGACTTAATCAAAAATTACCTGAGAACTTGACAAGCAATTTTGAGTAATCCTGACTATGTATTCATAAAAGTCTGATAATCAAATACTTGCATTTCTTGTAAAAATTTGTACTTACTTGTTTTTTCCACCGCTGTAATTTTATTGCTGCTTCCTCTAAAATGATCTCGAGAGCCAAGAATAAGTATTATCCTGTTCAAGAACTCTTCCTTTGATGGTATCTTAATTGATCATATGGCTCTGGACAATAAAACTTTTCATAAACTCCTCCACCTAGCGTGCTCATACCATCTTGAGTAATTTTGGATAAAGAACTTCATATGATAGTGACTTCTGATCGAGTGTGCAATCTCGATTGCTTTAGTTAAAGAAGCTCCATATAATTGCAACTTTGAGTTTCAAATCCCGGGCGAGAATGTAATCCTGAGTGATTTTTATAAAGGAAGTCAGATAACTATAGATTTCGGACGAGTGTGTAATCTCGAACGATAATATATGACAAATCACAAGATTTTCATAAGCCTATGAATTTTAACAGGGAATGTAATTTTGAATGACTGATGAACTCCACTGAATTTAGAATCCCGAGCGAGAATGTAAACCCAAATGATTTTTCATAAGGGAAGCCAGATGACTTTAGATTTCGGACGGGTGTGTAATCCCACATGGTTTGATATCAACCTTTGAGTTTTTGGTCGGATGTGTAATCCCAACCAATATAAACTAATAGAGTCCTGTGCTCTATCATATTTTGGTCAGATACTTGATTTTCGCCTGACTTTGCTCATGATAGTTTAAAGTCTCTGGTTCCTTTCAAGAAGACCCGTCCGGGTTACTTCAGGAGATTTCCCGATCGACCATGCATTTGGTAGTTTAATGTCTTCGGTTCCTCTCACGAAGGCCCGTCCGAGTTACTTCAAGAGATTTCCCGATCGACTATGTATTTGGTAGTTTAATGTCTCCGGTTCCTCTCACGAAGGCCCGTCCGGGTTACTTCAAGAGATTTCCCAATCGACTATGCATTTGATAGTTTAAAGTCTCCGGTTCTTCTCGAGAAGGCTCGTCCGGGTTACTTCAAGAGATTTCCTGATCGACTATGCATTTGATAGTTTAAAGTCTCCGGTTCTTCTCGAGAAGGCATGTCTGGGTTACTTCAAGAGATTTCTCGATCGACTTTGCTCTTGATAGTTTAGAGTCTCCGGTTCCTCTCAAGAAGACCCGTCCGGGTTACTTCAAGAGATTTCCCGATCGACTTTGCTCTTGATAGTTTAGAGTCTCTCGTTCTTCTCAAGAAGACCCGTCCGGGTTACTTCAAGAGATTTCCTGATTGACTTTGCTCTTGATAGTTTAGAGTCTCTAGTTCCTCTCAAAACGACCCGTCCAGGTACTTCAAGAGATTTCCCGATCAACTTTGCTATTAATAGTTTAGAGTCTCCGGTTCCTCTCAAGAAGACCCTTCCGGGTTACTTCAAGAGATTTCCCGATCGACTTTGCTCTTGATAGTTTAGAGTCTCCGATTCTTCTCAAGAAGACCCTGTTGGGATCTTAGATGGCTAGAGGGGGGGTGAATAGCCTCTTTAAAAACTTAAGCAGAGAGTTCTACACAGAAACTAGTTAGCGCAGCGGAATAAGCAAACTAAAACAAAACGAAAACCAACACACAAACACTGATACACAGATTTACGAGGTTCGGGGATAACTTGCCCCTACTCCTCGGCGTGTCCGTAAGGTGGACGACTCCTTGATCTTCGGTAGATCGCACCCCGGAAGAATTCCGGCTAAAGATCCTCCTTCTAGGTGGAGTAACCTTCCTACAAAGTCTCAAGAAATATCTAAGTTAAAGCACGAGACTTACAGAAACTCGGTGGCAAAGGAGAATAGAAATGCTTACAACCACGCGAGGATCAGTAGCAGAAACAGAGATCGCAGTTCACCCGAGAGCTCAAGAACTTCACACAACCGCACACACACACTATTCTTTCAAGCTTTCTTGTTCTGTTCTTGTTCCCCTCTCGCTGCTTTTACGCAAATCAGCTCTGCAGATCTGGTCCAAACTGCGCAAATCAGCGCTGCAGCCAATCCCTTTTCCTCCTTCTCTGATTCTCTGAACTCACACCAATGATATCACAGTCAACACTGGTGTCTTCTGAGCTCGAACCAATCCCCAGGAGTCAAGCAGATCGCAGCCAGATCACAGCAGTATCCGTTGATGCCTGAAATGCACCATGCGCCGCTGAAACCAACAGAAAGACCATTTGTCGCATTCCTCTTACGAACTTAATTTGAAATTAGGCTTGGAATGATACCTGTTAACCTGCAAACTCAAAAGCTAACAGCACAGAGGATTACATCACATAAATGAATGAGATATATCAAAAGCAGTGAAGGAATCGTTGATACAGCGAACAAATCAGAGTGTGTGGATCGGTCACCAGACCGATCACAGTGCCTTGGACCGATCAGGCAACAGCCTGATCGGTCTGAGGCCATTCTGATCGGTCGTAGTGACCGATCAGATTGAGTGTGGATCGGTCCACAGACCGATCCACCTCTTTCTCTCTTCTGCGGGCTTTTCTCCTGATCCGTCTCACGGACCGATCAGTTGCACTCGATGTGCTCACGAGTATTTTCGATCGGTGCGGACCGATCAGATTTCACTCGATGTGCTCTTGGTGTCATCGATCGGTCATCGGACCGATCCGTGGAACTTAGTTTCCGGATCGGTCTGCGGCCGATCCATCGATTCTTGTGTCCTTGGATCGGTCCACCGATCCAATGTGCCATGTAATGTCCACTTAGGTCCCTCTTTGAATCCGAGAACAAGCTACCGAGCCCTCTCACCTAGTCCGGTCCAGAGAACGAGCTCGAGCCCTCTCGACCTAGTCCGGAGAACGAGCTACAGAGCCCTCTCCGACTTTGTCCGGTCCGAGAACGAGCTACCGAGCCCTCTCCGACTTCGTCCGGTCCGGAGAACGAGCTCCCGCTCTTGGACAATTCCGTGCCAAGTCGCCATACTTGGACTTTTCCGTGCCAAGCTCCTGCTTGGACTTTTCACCGATGTCTTGACCCATCTGGATTTCCTTCGTGCTTCACTCACTGGGGCTTTTCCTCCCAACTGATCAACCTCGATCAGTAGTCATTCTGAGTTTAAACACTATCCGATACAAACTTAAATCGGTGTCAACATCAAAACAACAGCGCTGTATCAACAATCTCCCCCTTTTTGTTGTTTGACAACACGATTTAAGTTTAGATCAGAATTGTTCAAATTTTCATAATTTTAGGGGAATCAAGATCCTCCCCCTAAGACGGATACAACACTATGTGAGGGTCTTCACATTTGCATTCATCTAAACTTAGTTATCTTCTCCCCCTTTGTCAAACACCGAAAAAGTACGAATAAGGTAAGATAACTTAAAAAACTCCCCCTTAACCCTTACCGTCTGGTTCTTAAAGCGCTTAGAATTCCCTCTAAGTGTATTCTAAGACAGTAATAAGGAAATAAAAGACAAAACAAGACATGCAAGTGAACAGCATATTAATGACCGATAGAAAATGAAGCATAATAACGAGCAAGTAAATATAAAACTGAGTAGCATAAATACAGGAGTAACATCAGAAGTGCAAACATCCAGGTCAGTCATAAAGACTAACAAATAACATCCAAAATACAGGCAGTCAACAAACAAACTGTATCAATCAACATCCTCACACTGAGAAACATCACCATCATCGGCAGGAGGGGTGAAATCCTGAGGCGGCACGCTGGAGGATGGATAGACTGGGTAAGACTGCGGAGGCGGGTAGCGTACCATCCATCCGAGTAGCAACTGCTGTGTCACCACCTGATGACTGAGTGCATATCATCGAAACGCTGGTCAATATGCCCACGCAGGTCATCATAGCGCTGGTCTATCCGAATACGCAGGCCATCCAGCTCAGCAGATATCATCTCATCATGCTGATCAAAGCGGCTCTCCAGCTCGGCGATTTGCCAGCGCAGATCAGGATCGGCCTCTCCATCGTCAGCAGCAGGAGGAGCAGCAACAGGAGCAGGTCCGTGGTAACTCACCCAAAGCTCTCCCATCCTTCCACTGAACACCCCCATTTTGTCCAATGATGCCAGACTTGGAAAATGCCCGTTTCCCAAGTCGACAATCCTGCCTGACCATTTTGACTACCCTACCCTTAGACACATCTATCTGAAGGGTCTCGAGCCAATCTGTAATTATATGCCCATAAGGCATATAAATAGTGGAGCCGCTGGGCCGAGAATATGAGATGATCGAAGAGTAGATGCTGGACATAATGTCAAAGTCGAGACGCCGACGTAACCCATAAAGCATCAAACAATGATAGGGTCGGATCTCAGCAAGAGGTTTGGATGTGATTGGAAGAATACAGTTTGTGACTATCTTAAAAAGAATATAGTCAGGGGCAGATAGTCGTAGGGCAGCAAAGGTGGGAAAGTCAACATCCAACTCATCCAGGTCATCTGGTCTAGGATGACCGAAGAAGTACTCATAGATGGAGTCAGGTGAGACATCAAGTGGAGGACGTAATGATTCTGGTAAATCAGGATAAATGGAAAAAAGATCCCCCGAACACATTCGGCAGCCTAGATACCCAAAAAATTCTCTGATGGAGAAATCGATAGGTCTTTTAGCGACTCGGGTTTTATAAACACCATCACTGTTCTGATGAAGATTGTTATAGAACTCAGAAACTAGGTCAAGGTTGATGTCCCTTTCTAAGTAGACTACCGAGTCAAGTTTAAAATAGGCTCGGGTTTCGGACACAGAAGGACAAAATTCATCCATATACTTTCGATCCACAGATCGACATGGAAGCAGCTTGAATGTCCTCTGTTGAAATGCTTGCTCAAAATGGCGGTTCGGGAACCTTGAAGAGGAGGAAGGTTGAGGTCGGGTGGGTGCCTGGGACTTGGATTTCTCAGGTGACTTAGATTTAGAGCTCCCTTCACCCACTACTATCTTTCTAAGGGTCAACAATGTGGTAAAATGGGGCAATGAGTGAGCACCGGAGCCACCAGCACAAAAAAAACATATATGGTGAGAAATGAAACCGAAACGCCAAAGGTCTAGAGAGGTAGAGAGTTACCTTGGTGCCATTTAACTTTAGGCTAGGGCTTCCGAGGGCTAGAGCTTCGTCTAGGGTTCGGCGTGCAATGAGAAGAGAGTGAGGTTAGGGAAGGAGTCGGCTAGGGTTCCGCGTGAAAGAGGAAAAGAAGAAATCAGGAGGTTTTAATGGTTACTGATGGGTATACAGTTGATGAAATGATCGGATGGCTGTCCGATCAGTGAAATCCTGACCGATCAGGGAACTTCCTGATCGGTCAGGGATTGTCCTGATCGGTCGTGGGGACCGATCAGGGAGCTTCCTGATCGGTCCCTGGACCGATCAGATGTGGATCAGAAGGGTCGATGCGTGCCGGTGTCTCCTGATCGATCCCTGGATCGATCCAGTGAACCTTCTGTGATTAGGAATGTCCTGATCGGTCGTGGAGACCGATCAGGTATCGTATAATCTCCTGATCGGTCGTGGAGACCGATCAGGCATCATCCTGATCGGTCCCTGGACCGATCAGTGTCTGATATAATTTCAGAGGTCAAATTATGAGCCGTTATCTATCGAGAATTCTGAAAAGTTCAGCCACGACCGATCAGGCATCATCCTGATCGGTCCCTGGACCGATCAGTGTCTGATATAATTTCAGAGGTCAAATTATGAGCCGTTATCTATCGAGAATTCTGAAAAGTTCAGAACTCAAGAATTCAGAATCTCCCAAATTCATAACCTAGAATCTACGAATCAACACCCACAAATATATTTTAAAAAAAATTGAGCTCTTATGGTCTGAGCTTGTTTAGAGCCCGAAAGTTTCAGACTTTAAATCCAAAAACTCAGACATTTGGAATCTTAGAATTCCAATCTCAGAAACCCTTATAAAACTATATAGTGAGCCAAGGTATTAATTAAAACTTAGAATTGCTATGATCAGTTTCAAGTTTGTCAAAATATATCCAAGTTAATATTATTTCCTTTAACAACCTATCGTATTGACAATCAAAGTCATGAAATGAATCATACAACCATATCAATCAACACATCAACCAACAACCATAAATAGATAATTTCTAGGCAAAAGTCCAACCAAGATTCCTTGATTGGAATATATGAGTAAGATCTAGGAGCCAAATACACATGAATTATGTAATGGCCTTCCCCATACTCAATTTATGTCTCTTCAACCTAATTATTCAAGGGATGCATGATACATTTTGAATAATTTGATTGATCCTAGCATCTCACCCCATTTCTAGCAAACAAAAATATTTTGTTAAACCTTATAGTTTGTGTGAGATGTTCCCAAGTTGCCCAAATTATTGTCCCAATTACTCTTGTCATTTTAATAGTCCTTATTGATCATGATGAAGTCCTAAGGACCTAAGGAGCCAAACACATTCCCAACTCCCTCCTTAAATGACTAAATTCATTCTCCGGAAGGGGTTTGGTGAAAATATCAGCTATATTTGACTTTGACTCAACATATGTGAGTGCAATGTCTCCCCTAGCTACGTGATCTCTTATGAAGTGATGACGCACTTCAATGTGTTTGGTCCTCGAATGATGGACTGGATTTTTAGTTAGGTTGATCGTGCTAATGTTGTCACATAGCACTTGTACACCCTTATAATAAAGTCCATAATCCTCTAGGGTGTGTATCATCCACAACAACTGTGATACACTCTCTCCCATGGCAATATACTCGGCCTCGGTCGTGGAGAGAGCAACACAATGTTGCTTCCGACTCGACCAACTAACTAGAGATGAACCTAAAAATTGGCAGCCCCCACTAGTACTTTTCCGATCTAATTTGCATCCAGCATAATCGGAATCGGTATAGCCTATCAAATCAAAGGACTCCGTACGAGGGTACCACAGTCCTACTCTCATTGTGCCTTTGAGATATCTCAGAATTCTCAACTGCAATTAAGTGAGATTCCTTGGCACAGACTTGATACCTAGCGCACATGCCCACAGCAAAGAGTATGTCCGGTCGACTAGCTGTGAGATATAGAAGACTACCAATCATGCTTCTATATTGCGTTAGATCAATTGGTTTTCCACTCTCATCATTGTCAAGGCGAGTGTTTGTCCCCATTGGAGTGGACACTTCCTTAGAGTCACTCATATTGAATTTTCTAAGCATCTCTTGAGTGTATTTTTTCTGATGGACATAAATTCCATCTCGAGTTTGTTTGATTTCAAGTCCGAGGAAAAATGTCAACTCTCCTACTAGACTCATCTCAAACTCACTTTCCATGTGAGAAATGAATTCATTCAAATAGCCCTTGTTATTTGAGCCACAAATTATGTCATCGACATATAATTGGGCTACAAAAATGTTTTCACCATCTCTTCGTAGAAATAGTGTTGGGCCTATTTGGCCTCTTACAAAACCCTTCTCTAGTAAATAGGTTGACAGCCTTTTGTACCAAGCTCGAGGTGCTTGTTTAAGCCCATAAAGAGCTTTCTTGAGCTTGTATACGTGGTTCGGAGCTTCGGTACTCACAAACCCCGGTGGTTGCTCAACATAGACCTCTTCTTTGATGAGACCGTTTAAGAAAGCCGATTTAACGTCCATTTGATAGAGCTTGAAACCTCTATGTGCAGCAAAAGCTAGCATCAAACGAATGGACTCTAATCGGGCCACGGGAGCATAAGTCTCATCATAATCGAGACCTTCGACTTGACTATAGCCCTTGGCTACAAGTCTTGCCTTGTTTCTTACAACTTCTCCCTTTTGATTTAACTTATTTTTGAAGACCCATTTAGTTCCAATAATGGTGGTCTTCTTAGGTCTAGGAACTAAGTCCCACACTTGGCTCCTTTCAAATTGACCTAACTCATCTTGCATAGCTAAGATCCAATCAGGATCGTGCAATGCCTCATCAACTATTTTTGGTTCAATCTCTGAAATCAATGCGACTTCATTAGATTCATTTCTAAAGAATGACCTAGTCCTAATCCCTTGTTGGATGTCTCCCACAATTTGATCTTAGGGATGACTAGTGGCTAACCTAGACTGCCTTGGTGTTGGCGGTGCCTCATGAGTGGTCTCACTCGGCACAGGCAAGGACTCAATATCAGGCAAAGGATCAGATTAAGTTCTTTGTTGCCTTTGCTCATCAACATCAGAGTCAACTTCGACTCGTTCTTCATTTTGATCATTCAAACTTAGATTTCTAAGTTCAAATTGAATCTCTCCTATATCCCTTGGTTGATCATTTAAGTTAGGGATTTCTTTAAAAGCTACATCAGAGGACTCTTCAATCAATTTAGTCCTATTGTTGTAGACTCGATAGGCTTTGCTGGTAAGAGAGTACCCGACCAATATCCCTTGATCAGCCTTAGCCGTGAACTTCCCAAGATGATCCTTGGTGTTCAAGATAAATACTTTACAACCAAACACCCTAAGATGTTTAATTGTAGGCGGTTTCCCAAACCAAAGTTCATGGGGAGTCTTTCCTAAAAACCTATGCATTAAAACTCGATTTTGCACATAGCAAGCTGTATTCACAGCTTCAGCCCATAAGTAGCTCGGTAGTGAGTACTCATTGAGCATGCTTCGTGCAGCCTCTTGTAGGACTCGGTTCTTTCTCTCCACAACCCCATTTTGCTGTGGGGTCCTTGGAGTAGAGAACTCATGCCTATATCCCTTTTCTTGACAAAACTCTAGAAACTTATGATTTTGAAATTCCCCACCATGATCACTTCTAATGGTTTTAATTGTTGTAGATTTTTCATTTTCAGTTCTTCTACAAAAGGAAATAAAAATATCTATAGTTTGGTCCTTATGTTTTAAAAAGAAAGTCCATGTGTATCTAGTAAAATCATCAACGATTACCAAGCAATATCTACTTCCATTCAATAATATTACACTACTGCAATCAAATAGGTCCATGTGCAATAAATCTAAAGCAGTAGATGTACTTACAGTGCTTTTACCTTTATGAACACCTTTTGTTTGCTTACCCTTTTGACATGCATCACATAGTTTGGTCTTGTGGTACTTGATGCTGGGTAAGTCTCGCACTAATCCTTGGTTGGCCAACTTCCGAATGTTCTTCATGTTTACATGTGCCAACCTTCTATGCCATAGCCAAGACTCTTCTTCTTTCGACATGAAACACTTAATCAAAGCATTAGTAGCACTTTTAAACGATACTTGATAAATATTATCAACCCTTGTGCCTACTAGTACCGTGTCAAGTGTGTCAATGTGTTTAACCAAACATTGACTTGAATGAAATTCAATTGTGTAACCTGTATCACACAATTGACTGACACTTAGGAGATTAAAAGTCATCCCCTTGACTAGAAGGACATTCTTGATATGGAGACATTCGGATATATGAATGTCTCCAACTCCTACAACCTTAAGGCTACCATTGTTACCAAATGACACATTACCTCTATTTTTGTTTTGAATGGTAGAAAACCGGTCATGTGCTTGGAGCATCCACTATCAACAAACCAAGTTGATAGATGCTCCCCCTCGACCAATGCCTACAAGACACGGAAGATAGAGGTTTTAGGTACCCAAATCTTGGGACCTAATGCTTCTACAACGAAAGACCTAGGAACCCATGCCTTGGTCATACCTTTCCTAGTTCCATGAGCCCTAGAAACATGTGATCTACTATGTTGAGTTCTAGACATTAGAGAAATGAAACTCGACTCCTTGGGTTGATACCCTAGCCCGGCCTTGTTGTAGACTGCCCTTTGGGCATTTAGAATCATGTCTAGAGTCTTAGAGCTAGTTGAGAATTTCTCAAGCATTTTCTTGAGTTTCTCAACCTCACCCTTTAACGCCTTGTTCTCATCCTCAAGGACTTCTAGATGTAGGTCATCGACCTCATCTTCCCTAAGGGTCCTTAAGGTTTTTACTTCTTCTTTTAACAATTTATTTTCTGTTTTTGACTTTTTAAGCAATGTAGATAAGTGAGTGATAGTCTTATAACACTTTTCTATATGAGAAGAGGTTACCTCTTCATCATCCGACGATGATGAAGCCGCGGTTGAAGCGTCGCTCGAATCTCCCTCACTTCCGGAGTCCGAAACTTCCCTTGCCATAAGTGCTAATTGTCGTGTGCTCTTTTCCATCTTCTCTTCTTCCTCCGATGAGCTTGATGAGGACTCATCCCAAGTGGCCTTGAGAGCCTTCTTCTTCTTGGCTCTTTCCTCCTTCTTTTTGGCTCGTTCCTCCTTCTTCTTAAGTTTTGGACACTCACTTCGATAGTGTCCCTTTTTGCTGCACTCATAACACGTAACATTAGTTTTGTCAATATTTTGTTCACTAGGTTTACCTTTTCCTTTGTATCTCCTGCTCCTTCTCATGATTCTTCTTACGAAATTCGCCATCTCACTTGATGATGATCCACTTTCATCATCGGATTCTGAGGAAGAGGTGGATGAGGAAATCTCCTTTTCTTTCTTCTTTTCCTTCTTCCTTCTTCCATCCTTGCTCTTTGGTCCTGCAAACAAAGCAATACCCTTCTCTTTTTGACCTTTGTTAGCAAGCTCATGAAGTTCCATCTCACAGAAAAATTCATCTAATTTAACAATGGAAAGATCCTTGGATACCTTGTAGGCATCTACCATAGATGACCACAAGGCATTCCTAGGAAAAGCTTTTAGAGCATACCTTACGAGATCGTGATTCTCCACTCGTTCGTCCACAGAGTGTAGACCGTTGATGATCTCCTTGAATCTCCCATGAAGCTCACTTACCGTTTCATTGTCCTTCATAGTTAGATTTTGGAGTTGATTCAAGAATAGGTCCCTCTTGGCAATCCGAGAATCTCGAGTTCCCTCTTGGAGCTCGATGAGTTTGTTCCATAGGTCTCTTGCACTCGAGAACGGACCTACCTTGACGAGTTGGTCCTTGGCGATTCCACATTGCAAGGTGACCATAGCCTTGGCATCGGCTTGTGCTTTGCGTAGTTGTTCGGTAGACCACCTAGACGAATCAAGTTCCTTACCTTCTTCATCTTTTGGTGGTGTAAAACCCTCCTTGACGGAAAACCACATGGAGATATCGGTCTTGAGGTAATACTCCATGCGACTTTTCCAGTATTGGAAATCTGCTCCCTCGAAATAGGGTGGACGGTTGGTGCTGAATCCCTCCTTCATGGCCATTGTTTAGCTCTTTGGGTTGTTAAGCCGAAATGAAGAGCACCAGGCTCTGATACCACTTGTTGGGATCTTAGATGGCTAGAGAGGGGGTGAATAGCCTCTTTAAAAACTTAAGCAGAGAGTTCTACACAGAAACTAGTTAGCGCAGCGGAATAAGCAAACTAAAACAAAACGAAAACCAACACACAAACACTGATACACAGATTTACGAGGTTCGGGGATAACTTGCCCCTACTCCTCGGCGTGTCCGTAAGGTGGACGACTCCTTGATCTTCGGTAGATCGCACCCCGGAAGAATTCCGGCTAAAGATCCTCCTTCTAGGTGGAGTAACCTTCCCACAAAGTCTCAAGAAATATCTAAGTTAAAGCACAAGACTTACAGAAACTCGGTGGCAAAGGAGAATAGAAATGCTTACAACCACGCGAGGATCAGTAGCAGAAACAGAGATCGCAGTTCACCCGAGAGCTCAAGAACTTCGCACAACCGCACACACACACTATTCTTTCAAGCTTTCTTGTTCTGTTCTTGTTCCCCTCTCGCTGTTTTTACTGCTTCTCAAAACCTGATCTCTGCTGTCACAGATCTGGTCCAAACTGCACAAATCAGCGCTGCAGCCAATCCCTTTTCCTCCTTCTCTGATTCTCTGAACTCACACCAATGATATCACAGTCAACACTGGCGTCTTCTGAGCTCGAACCAATCCCCAGGAGTCAAGCAGATCGCAGCCAGATCACAGCAGTATCCGTTGATGCCTGAAATGCACCATGCGCCGCTGAAACCAACAGAAAGACCATTTGTCGCATTCCTCTTACGAACTTAATTTGAAATTAGGCTTGGAATGATACCTGTTAACCTGCAAACTCAAAAGCTAACAGCACAGAGGATTACATCACATAAATGAATGAGATATATCAAAAGCAGTGAAGGAATCGTTGATACAACGAACAAATCAGAGTGTGTGGATCGGTCACCAGACCGATCACAGTGCCTTAGCTCTGACCGGTCGGTAGACCGATCAGATTGAGGGTGGATCGGTCCACAGACCGATCCACCTCTTTCTTTCTTCTGCAGGCTCTTCTCCTGATCGGTCTCTCTGACCGATCAGATTGCACTCAGTGTGCTACTGAGTGTTTTCTGATCGGTCTGCAGACCGATCAGATTTCACTCAGTGTGCTACTGAGTGTCATCTGATCGGTCATCAGACCGATCCGTGGAACTTAGTTTCACTGGATCGGTCTGCCGACCGATCCACTGATTCTTGTGTCACTGGATCGGTCTACCGACCGATCCAATGTGCCATGTAATGTCCACTTAGGTCCCTCTCTGACCTAATCCGGAGAACGAGCTACCGAGCCCTCTCTGACCTAGTCCGGAGAACGAGCTACCGAGCCCTCTCTGACCTAGTCCGGAGAACGAGCTACCGAGCCCTCTCCGACTTCGTCCGGTCCAGAGAACGAGCTACCGAGCCCTCTCCGACTTCGTCCGGTCCAGAGAACGAGCTACCGAGCCCTCTCTGACCATTCCGTGCCAAGTCGCCATACTTGGACTTTTCTCGTGCCAAGCTCCCTGCTTGGACTTTTCACCAGATGTCTTGACCCATCTGGATTTCCCTTGCCTGGCTTCACTCACCAGGACTTTCCCTCCCAACTGATCAACCTCGATCAGTAGTCATTCTGAGTTTAAACACTATCTGATACAAACTTAAATCAGTGTCAACATCAAAACAACAGCCAGGTCAGACTGTATCAACAGACCCGTCCGGGTTACTTCAAGAGATTTCCCGATCGACTTTGCTCTTGATAGTTTAGAGTCTCCGGTTCCTCTCAAAAAGACCCGTCCGGATTACTTCAAGAGATTTCCCGATCGACTTTGCTCTTGATAGTTTAGAGTCTCCGGTTCTTCTCAAGAAGACTCGTCCGGGTTACTTCAATAGATTTCCCGATCGACTTTGCTCTTGATAGTTTAGAGTCTCCAGTTCTTCTCAAGAAGACCCGTCCAGGTTACTTCAAGAGATTTTCCGATCAACTTTTTTCTTGAGTGAAACTAAAAATTCTTTCACTAAACTCACGATGGTTTAACGTCTTCAAAATTCCTTAAGGAAACTTGATCGGTCATTCCTTAAAGCTCCCAATTGACGACCGCTTGAGCAGAATAAAAATGTTTGCCCGGTAATCACTATATTGTTTAAACCATATTTATTTTTTGGGTGATACTTAACCTGCATTGTATTTATCAAATTAAATGAAGTACATAAATTGTAAGCATACTTGTTATCTTCTTGCAGAACCGAATGGAGGGAAATTGTTTAAAGTAAATTTGACTTGTTCTTTTGGACGTGCTAAGCTTCACATGATTGGGTGATCGGAATATGTTGAGGAATCATTATTCCGCTCGTTCAAGGATATCTATATTTCTCGAGCGATATAAGCTTGTTAAGTTCGGTAGGGCTGTAAATGATTTGCACTCCATAGGCGTCCAAGAATTCTTCCTTCTGTGTCTTGGAGATAATATGAGCCTGATGCCAGTTTTTATACCATCTTGTAGGATCCTTCCCATTGTGGTGCTAATTTGCTAACATCCCCGGCAGGTTTGGCACATTTCAAGACTAGATCCCCCACTTGAAAGAATCTCGGGATGACTCTCCTGTTATAATTTTGTCTCATTCGCTGTCGGTATGATATAAGACGAGTTGTAGCTTTGTCTCGAATTTCTTTTATCAAATCTAGCTCCATAAGTCGTTTACCTACATTGTCATCGTCGTATAGTCGTCTTCTGTCGGAATCTACTCCCACCTCTATAGTAATTACAGCTTCTCCTCCATAAACCAGTTGGAAAGGAGTAATCCCTGTACCTTCTCGGGGTGTAGTATGATATGCCCAAAGAACACTAGGCAATTCATCTACCCAGCTACCTCCGACATGATCAAGTTTAGTTTTTAGATCTCTGATAATCTCTCTGTTGGTTACTTCTGCTTGGCCATTGCTCTGTGGATACACCACAGAGGTGAATGCTTGAGTGATACCGTAGCTTTTACACCAGTCTAATATTCTGTCTTCTTGAAATTACCTTCCATTATTAGTGTTAGTTAGAGCCCTAGAGTCAATCATTTGATGATTGTATGGACTCATGTATATCATATTCTTGTATATTAATAAAGGCATTTGTTTGGTTATTATACTTATTTATATTAGTGCCAAATAGACTAAGTATAATAGCGTCCTTGAGTAGAAGGTTCTTACCTATATCAATCGATTGGTTGAATCGATAGTGAGATGATATAGGGAACACTACTCTAAATCATTCCAAGTCGAGTATTAATATTCAGGGACAATGTTAATACAATAAGACTAGCATGTAGGTTAGCTCGATGACTTGATCTCACAAGTCATGGATATAGAGATATCAAGCTGACACATGGGTATGCATTAGAGAATGTATACTGAATGACTCGCCATGAGAAAGTATCATGGATCGTTATATGAGTGTCATAAATTTTCTCATGTGGCTATTAGTATGATGACTATTAGTCCTTAGACCTGAAGTCACCATGGATCCCTACATAAGGAGTTATGTACTTTGGTTTCATCAAACGTCACCCGTAATTGGGTGAACTATAAAGGCGATTACTGGGTATATAACGAATTATGTAGAGGGATGTGAGTGATGTAGATGGGATCTATCCCTCCCATATGACGGGAGCGACATCGATATTCTTGATAGAGTGAGACCACTAAGTGCATGGCCATGCCCAAATGAGTCAACATTAGATGTTGAGCTCATTTGATCGAGTGAGTCTACTTGGAGTTCAAGATTTAGATAGATTAGAGGATGACACAGTCTATGCCTCATATTGATCAATCTAGATGTCTAGGATAGAAGGACACTTGTCATATATTGTGAGGAGTCACAATTAGTAGTCACAAGGTGATGTCGGATCTCAACATTCTTGTAGCTTGGGTAGTAATGATGTGTTGCTAGATACCGCTCATTACTTATGCTCCTAAATAGATTTAGGGCATTGCCAACGTTACAAGAACCTATAGGGTCACACACTAAGGACAATTAGATGGAGATTTGGTTCATATGATGAACCAAGAGGATTAGATTTATTTGATGAATCATATTGGATTAAGAGTAATCCAAATTAGGCTAATTGAGTTGGACTCAAGTTGATTCATGTATTCAATGAGTCTAATTTAGATTATGACTCATTAAATCAACTTAATTTAATGAATTAGATTCATTATATTAAGTTGGCTTGAATCATATGGTTGGATTAGATCAACCATGAGAGAGATTTGATCAAGTTTGACTTGATTTGAGAGGAAGAGAAAAAGTCATGTTTGACTTGACTTTTTGCCACATCACTAGTGAGTGTTGGTGCGGGAAGCATCCGACGATCGAACCTGAATTTTGATAATGACAAAGGATTCAAAGTTAAGGGTTGTTGTAATTTAACATTGTTGAATGAGTATTTCAGGAAAGTCCTAGCTGCGGTTATGCAAAGGGAAAAACCCTAGGGGGTGGTAACCCTTGGTCATAGGGGGTGGTAACCCTATGCGGAAAGTCTTGGCAGGTCGATAGCTTCAGGCAAAAGTCCTAGGGGGAGGTAACCCTAGGTGGAAAGTCCTGGTGTCGCGAACCAGGTGAAAGTCTGGACTAGCCGAGAAGCGGATGTCCAGCAGAAAGTCCGGAAGCATCGAGTGCTGAGAAAAAGTCCAGTCGATCTGGAGGATCGACTGGCAACAGGTAAATCTCCTGAGTGGAGTAGGTGAGGACGCGTTCCCCGTAGAGGGAACAGTAGGCGTCGGGTCGACCTAGGATTTCCGGTTGGAAATCCGAAGTCAGACTCGGACAGTCCGAAGACTGTCAATTCTTCTTTACGATGTTTTGTCTTATTCTAACACTATCTTGCAGGGGATTTTGCTCGGACTAACCTTTGTTTGCAGGTGAGGAACCTGCTGGAAAAAGGCTGTCCGGGCGCCCGGGACCAAAGTTTATCCCCTGCGTGAAGTTGACACGTGCAGCATCCTGGTTGGCTGGCCACGTCACACTCCAGGCGCCCGGAAGGGATCCAGGCGCCCGGAACATCATATAAAAGAAGGGTCAAGGTGCAGCTTCAAAAAGGACAAGAATCTAAGTAATCTCCCTGCGACAAGCTGCTAACGACTCGATCCAGAAAGTGCTGCAACGACACCCCGACAACCCGGAGCTTCAATTTAGTCTTTTGTTGTCGGTATAATCTGTTTACTGCTTTAAATTGTAGTTAATCTGTAATAGTTTTATCGTGCTTATAGTTGTTGCCCACGGAAAGCGATCAAGGATCGCGGGCCTTCGAGTAGGAGTCGCTTTAGGCTCCGAACGAAGTAAATCTTCCTGTCTCTCTGTGTTTGTTATTTCTTTATTCCGCTGCGTTTTTACTCGTTTGTTTTACGAATCGAAAGAAATAGCCACGAACGCTATTCACCCCCCCCTCTAGCGTGGTCTCGATCCAACAATTGGTATCAGAGCGGGGTCGTTTTGAATTGGTGCAACCACCTTTCAAAACAAATTTTTCTTTCGATTTTATATTTTTTGGATTCAATTGGAATTTAGCCTTAAAGCTTTATTCTAATTCTTTTATCGAATCGGCTTTTGCCCGAAGTTGGTGCAACACCACTCGAGCTCGTTATTATTACTATTCTTTATTCCCGCACAACTAATCCAAGACGTAGTCTTGGAACATATATTTTTTTTTTGTTTTGTTGCATATTACAAATGGCTCAACAAGAGGGGTTCAGTACTGTTCATCCCCCACTATTCTCCGGAGATGATTTCGGTTATTGGAAGGGAAGAATGGAGACGTATTTCAATTCGAAACATGGATGATCATTAAGACGGGACTTCAGCTACCTTCCGATGACGACGGCAAACCAACCCCCTGCGAGAAGTGGGACGCCTCTCTAATCAAAAAGGTGGAAGCCGACGCCAAAGCTACCTGCACCCTCCAGTGCGGCCTTACCAAAGAAGAACTCAACAGAGTCGGCCCGTTCTCTTCCGCAAAGGAGCTCTGGGAAAAGCTAGTCGAACTCCACGAAGGCACTAACGACACCAAGGTAAGTAAAAGAGATCTTTTACTTAATACATTATATAATCTAAAGATGCAGGACGGCGAAACGGCAAGTTCTCTACATGCGAGAATCCAAGACATCCTCAATTCTCTTCACAGAATCGGACAGAAGATAGAGAATCGGGACGTCATAAGGTATGTTTTAAACTCATTTCCAAGGAACACATTGTGGGCATCAATGGTAGATGCCTACAAAGTTTCCAAGGACTTGTCGTCAATAAAATTAGACAAATTATTTTGTGAATTTGAACTTCATGAGCAGACTAATGCACAGCCAACCAAGAAAGGTATTGCGTTGGTTGCAGGTACAAGTCGAACATGGGAACCGAGATCACGACGAAGAACGGAACCGGAGTCGGAGGTTGAACCAGACTCAGACGATGAAGACATTGAAATTACAACCGAGCTGGTAAACCTCGTAAAGAAGCTCTACAAAACGAAGGGCTTCAATAAAAGAGATCTAAAAAAGGCAGTAAAAACGAAGGAAGGTTCACAGAACTCAAAGATGAAGTTTGAAGTTACATGCTACGGCTGCAACCAAAAAAGGCACATCAAATCCAACTGCCCTAACCTGAAGGAAGTCAAAAAGCAAAGAAGGAAAAAGGTCCTTAAGGCAACATGGGACGAATCTTCATCGGAGGACGACGACGACGAGCTCGAACAGACGAGTCTACTCGCATTAATGGCCCGGGACCAAATCGTCGAATCCGGAAGCGAGAGCGAGTCCGAGGCGGAGTCCGAGCAAAGCCACGGATCCGTATCCGTTTCCGAAGGACCTGACCCCGCTGTAAGTATCTCCCGGTTAAACATTTTAGTTAGTTATTTATTGCGCAAATTAGCTAAGTCAAACCTGAAAGTTAAGTCACTTCTAAAGGAAGTATCTGTCCTTAAAGAAGTGGCTGACACTAAAACCTTACCTGACCAGAGTCAGACTGAATTTCCAACTCAAGTTCATAAACTTGAGGAAGAAAATTCAAGTCTAAAAAATCAGGTTAAAGATTTAAAAACTACTTTAGAACGGTTTTCTTTGGGCTCCAAGAACTTGGACTTAATTCTTGGGACACAAAGGGCCATTTACAATAGAACTGGGCTAGGATATAAAAGTAAATATAAATCTTACTTATCCTTAATAAACAAACAAAGTAGTAACACAGCCCAAGCATGGGTCCCCAAGTCCAAATTGATCAATCAAGTTGGACTTGGTCAATACTGGGTCCCGAAGGATCAAATACATTACCTCGATAGACCATATCGAGGCCGTGATCCAGGGGGAGCAAAAAAAAAATTTCAAAATTCGAAATTAAAATTATAAATTCAAAAATTAAATTCAAAATTTGAAATTAAATTATAAATTCAAAAATTAAATTCAAAATTCGAAATTAAAATTATAAATTCAAAAATTCAAAATTCGAAATTAAAATTATAAATTCAAAAATTAAATTCAAAATTCGAAATTAAAATTATAAATTCAAAAATTCAAAATTCGAAATTAAAATTATAAATTCAAAAATTAAATTCAAAATTCGAAATTAAATTATAAATTCAAAAATTAAATTCAAAATTCGAAATTAAATTATAAATTCAAAAATGAAACTCAAAATTCGAAATTAAATTATAAATTCAAAAATGAAACTCAAAATTCGAAATTAAATTATAAATTCAAAAATTAAATTCAAAAATTAAATTATAAATTCAAAAATGAAATTCAAAATTCGAAATTCAAATTCAAAATTCAAAATTTAAATTCAAAAATTAAATTCAAAAAATTAAATGAAATTCAAAATTCGAAATTAAATAATTAAATCAAATTAAAAGGAAGGCTCCAGATTATCTGGCACCTCCGAACTTAATATACCCGATAAGGGTAACCAAGAGTAGACCACCCGTCAGGGTAATTGAGGTTAGGTAAAATGGCCTAGGTTTAACTTGACCCATGGTACTGGTGAAATTTTTTGGATGATAGTACGTTAGGGAAGCTTGGGCATCGCATGTCTAGGAAGATATGGCTTCGACCTGGTGCATTTGGCCAAGTGGAACTGACCGAAGCTACCCTTAAAATGGATCCTAACTAGTTAGACCAAGGGTTAGTATTAAGTTCAGTGGGTAGGACTATTTGGAAAACCTCGAAGGCATGGTTACTTTAATGAGCTCCGTGTGACTCACCATAGCCCAGAAGTTTATCCAAAGAATGCTTACTTGTTGAACCCAAAGCTAAACCTGAATCTAATACAAAGTTAAACCAGACCTTTGAATTCAATAATAAATCATCTCACATCAATTATAAGATTCCCTGATTGACAATTTAGATCGGGTGAGATGACTAAGCAAACTAAATTTTAAATCTTACTTAAAGTTAAGTTAAACATCCTTCAAAATCAAATTAATTCAAATATCTCCAACCTAAACAGTGTTAATCAAGTTAAATTAATAATAATAATTAAAAAATAAAAATAAAATAAAAAAAAATTTGACGAAACAAGGTCAAAAACCGGGCGCCCCGCCTCACACGACCCCGGGCGCCCGGAACACGTCCGGGCGCCCGGAACCCCTTATATATAGGGGGCAGCAGGCGCCCCCTACCCTTGCAACCAAATCTTCCTCCTTAGCTTCCTAGCTTATTTGCGAAGATTCTGAAAATTAAAATTTTCCGCGGTTGATCCGGAGTCGTAACTCAACCGAGGTCGTCAGTTCTAAAATTTATTACAATGGCTCCTCGGTAAAATTTTTATCCTCTCCTAAACTTTCTTTCTTATAATTTTTTTTCTTAGTGTAATGTTAGTTTGAAATTTAGGAAGCGTACTAAATCTGGTGCTGGGCCCTCTACCCCTAGCATTGACCCTAGGTTTCCCACCGAAGAACTTAGAATTAAGTTTATGTCCACAAATTACATGGCCATTAGGACCAAATGTATAGATAGATCGTTCTTTTTATGCTCGTGTATCCCAGTCTCCGAGGCTATAAACCACTATAGGTTGCGAAACCTCGTTGAGTGCACCAACCCAGTAAACATTAGTTTATGTGCCGAATTTTACAACAACCTAGTGAAAATAGACGACTACTCCTATACCACTAGGGCAGGTGGCACGGACATCACACTATCTCCCACTACCATTCGTGAGTTTCTAGGCTTACGAGAGTCATCCTGCACTTTTTTATGTTATCCCCCTAGGGAGCTACCTTTTGGAGATCCCTACTCACATATCACCCTCGATACGATCTATTCGTATTTCTTTGAGGACCAGCGTGATCCCACTGAGACCCAGTTTAGGTCCCTTAACCTTAGAATTCAGGACTATGCCCTTTATAGGGTTATAGTACTTTGTATTCTACCGCTGACCACTCACGACATTGCGGTGATGCGTCCATTTCACTCCTTTCTTCTCTATGCCATATGTCATAGGTTAGACATAGACATCAGCCTGCACATATTTTCTACTATTATTTACGCATCTGGATATGTGACCAGCAGACGAGTACATATGCCTTACTGTCACATACTGACAGCCTTCATGTCCTCATTACACATTGATATCACCAGAGGTGACATTCGTTACATGACCGAGTTTGACATCATAGGATCTAGGAACTTCTCCCTAGCACATATACATATAGACGATGAGGGTACCATGTCCTGGCGTAGAGGGGCACAGCACCAGCAGGCGGAGGACTGATAATAGCACAAAATCTATATTAAATGTCACAAATAGGCTTATCAAATTAACAATGTATTATATTCACTGAACCCCTTAATTAAACAATAATGTTGTAGTAACGAGCCCAGGATCGCTCTCGAGGAACCAACGATTATATGTAATCTAGGATTGTATTTTATTCCTATTTTTGGGGTTTTCGATATAAAAATAGAGTTGGGGGAATTTAAGCTTGAATCTAAATGTAACAATGGAAAAGCACAACAATAAAGAGATTAATCTAAAGCAAGAATAAAACCTAACTATGTGCCAATGAACAAATCATTACGCATTGTCACATTACGTTGTGATTAAACCATCGACACACTTAAACTAAATATGAAATAACAAGACAGAAATAAAATCTAATCTAAGCAGAATTTAAACCCTAACTTAGAACTTAAACACTAAACAATTAACTAAGCATCAAACAAGAATTAAACAACTACCAAACATGAATTAAACTTCAACAAAACAAAGAAATGCTAAATTGCAATGATAAGAACACTAATAAAACACTAATAAAACTAAATAAATCCTAACCAATCCAACTCACAACCAATCTCACCAAACTTCACACTCAAGCCGTCACACAAGAGTGTCAAAGTCGAGACCACCCAACTTTGGACCTCAATGGAACATCTCAATGGCATATCAGCTCAAGGAGTGCTCAACTACACCGACGGACCACCCCCGGCGAGCTAAGAACATCCCGGAACCCAAAAATGGCCGAAAATGCTGGAAATCTACAAATCTGGTCCTCTGGATCTGGATGGAGTTGCGGATGATAGTTTGATGTCGGATGGAGCTCAGGAACACCGGAAGACCACCTCCAAATGCTTCTGATGGGAATCGGAGTCGCCGATTGGAAGACCACCTCCAAATCGGCGCTGGAACAGAGAATCGCAGAAGTAGAGATTGCGCCGGAGGGAACACCCTCTGATGGCTCCAGATGATCGGGATGACGCCGCCGAGAAGCTCTCCACCAAGGTTGAAGCTTGAGAGATCGATTGGAGAAGGAAAGGGGTCGGAATCCGAAGAAACGCCGCGGAGACGAAGCTGCTGCGCGCTGTGGAGTCGACGAAGCAGAAAGGCACTGTAGCTTCTGTTTTAAATCAGATCTGGATCTGATCGGACGGCTGGGATTAATTTGGCGCTTGATCAACGGTGAAAAGTCATCCAAAATCCGATCCGAAGGTACTGATGTTGATCTAGGGTCTGGATCTACCCTCCCGTAGGTCAGATCGATCAGATCATCACTGGATGGCCCGTATCTGCACAGTCTTCATTGAACGGTCCAGATTAATCCGGCTGGATCAATGGCTAGATGAACTCAAATCTGGATCAAAACTTCTGGATCTTCATCAATGGCTCATATCTGCTCCCCATTAGGTTGGATGGGCCAGATCTTCAACGGATGGTCCAGATCTGTCCTATTCTTGATAAACGGCCCAAATCGACCCAAAGCTTGATCTTGTCTTTTGAACTCCGATTCGAGCCCAATTCCGGTCCAAATAGATCCAAATTCACGATCCTTTGATGTCTACAAAATAAGAATCAAATATTAGCATCAAATAACACCAAAAATAATATAATTTGCAATTAAGTCCAAAAATACACACTATGCACAAAATATGATGTAACCATGATTTTAACCTATGAAATCAACATCAAACCATGCATATATGAATCAAAATAATGCAATAAAATCATGGTTATCAAATCCCCCACACTTAGTCTTGAACGTCCCGTGCAAGTAAAAAAAACTAAAAATCATCTCCATAGAAAATTCCCTAGCAATATCTAAAAGATAGTAAAAAGAATTTAACTAAGACCATCTAAAAATCACCAACAATCATGTATACAATCCAAACAATAATCAGTAGGTATGGTAGTTTCAATCCAATTGAAAAAATTAAGCAAGTTGCAATCTCACAAGAGATTTACCTAATCTATCTCTCACACTCAAAATTGCATATATGTGAAGCTCACTCAATGCAACTCACAACATTTCACTACCATAAGCTTGCTTATTTTCTACTTCTCCACCACTATAGAACATAGCATACATGAATCAAAAGGATTTTATCATGAAGAATTGAAATGGAAGCAAAAAGAACAATGAAAATGGATGAAATTGGCAAAAGAAAAGTATTCAATGAAGAAAATGAAAAGATGAGAGTATTGGAAGAATATACTTGATGAGTTGACCATTTGATGTAAAAAGAGATGAATACCATTTATTTTTAACAATTCAAAGCACCAAGCTAACCTCCCATTCAATTTGATGACCAACAAAGAATCTTGAAACTTTTTCTCCACCTTTGATACACTCTTGATGTGCCAATTTTTTTTCCTTTCTCACTGATTTTCACTTCAATTCCAGCATTCCAACACTTCAAACCAATTTATGGACAACTCCCTCCCCCACACTTAAAATCTTGGCCGTCTCGGACAATGGAATACATCATGAACCCAAAAACATGATACTCATTTCCACTGTTTCTGTGTTTTTCTTCCTGCTACAGGTTTTTTTTTATATATGTTTCTATTCTTTTGGAACTCAAGTAACCAAACCATTATGATTTAAAACCTCAATTACAGCAGGAACTCAGATTATCACAGCTATCAAAGAATAAGAATTTCAGCAACTTGCATTCCCAGATTGTGCAGAAATCTCACTGTCTCAGAGCTGTAATTTCAAGATAACTGCAACTAAAACCATTTAGAGTTCAGTTTACCAAAGAATAACGTACAATATTAGTCTAACAATTCATTTCCAAATTAACTCAATCCCATCTAAGTTGATACAGAGGTTCCATATCTGCAGAAATCAATATCACAGAATTTTCAGTTTGGATTCTATAAAAACTTCCTGCGTTACAGATAATCCAACTCACTGAATTCGTCTCTGAAGTACAGCTGAATCTTCATGTTCAGAGCACTACACAAAGAAATCATACTCCACAGATTTGAATTGGCACCCATATAAATCAAAAGTAAAGGCTGAGTTCAAGTTTTCCAGATATCAGTCCAGAAATTGAAATTCAAAGTGACTTCAGCACAACAATTCTCAAATATGTATCCTATATTCTTTTCTTCCATCAGAATCTAGGACTCAAGTTACAGAATTCAAAAACTAAGGTAACTCCTACTGCCTTATGAAAATTCCAGTTTAGCAAAGATTCTCATTGCTTAAAACTGTATATTCTCTCAGCAAGGAGCATATTTCAGCATTGAAATGCAGCTACCAATTTCTGCATATCAGAATTCAAATCATGCATTTAACAACACTTGAATACTTGGCCGGATTCATGAAGATTAAGCTTTGAAGCAAACATCATTCAACACTGAGATGTTTAGAACTTGACTTCAAAACAATGCAGATTAGAAATGGCATAATTTCTACAATCTTTCAGCACTTCTACAGTTAGTTAATCAGATTCCAGGAATTCTGATTCTGATTTCAGCAGCCCCTGACAAGTTCAATTCCAATTGATGTTTGTAAAGAAACAATATCTAGAGTTGGCATAATCTGTAAGCACAGATTACAGAAATCTGTGCAGTGAAGATTCTGTTCCATTCGCTTGAAATTCCATCAAGTTTAGTAGTCACCAGCTGCCATTTCCAGAAATCCAGTCTTCAGTTTCAGAATTGCAGCTTGATAACACAGCCTCAAGTCCAGTGTATCAAATTTAAATGTGACATTCAGATCTTAACTTAAGACTTCAGCTTCAATGAAATTGCAGAAGCTACACAGCAAGATCCAATATTTGAATCTCTTTTTAAGCATTTCAACTCACTGGATGCAGCTGGCTCATCACAAAAATCAGCAACTTTTGCATTCTTCATTTTTTTTTTCCTGCAATTTCTGCAAAGTTCAAGCAATTTCCACACTTTGTTAATCATTCAATTCAACTCATCACTTCTACATAATAATAACACCATTTGATTTGGCTTATCAGCTCCTGAAATCGCAGCTTCAACAATAGGATCCAAGTTGATTCATCATGTCTAGTATTGCCATCACCACTCTTCAAGTAAAAATTTTGTGGTCTTCATTAGCTTTCCATTCCTGCACAGCAGCAGTCTTCATTTCTGCAGAATTCAGCACTGCAGTAAACTCCATTCTGCATTTCTTCTCTGTTTCCGCATTCTCTGCACAAACTTCTCAAAGTTGAGTTTCAATTCCTGCTCTTCAAAATCAACCCTTGCTCAACCATTTCCCACCTTGCAATTTCTTCCACAGATTTTTTTCAGATTCAATCTTCAAGAATTTTCCAGATTTCCAACTGTTGAAACTTGAATACCATTTGCCAATTAGTAAACAAAAGATTAAACCAAACTCTTCTTCAATTGGATAGCTATCCAATAACCTTGATACAATGTGCCCTCAACTTAATACTCAACCTTTGTGTTACTAAATTCAGCTTATATCCTTCTGCATGGCATATTTAACATGGACATTTGTTTCAAATAAGTTCCAGCTTCAAAACCTCATTGATCAAATTCTGCATTCTGAATTCTGGAATCAGCAATCTAGACATAGTTCCAACAACTCCAAGCATAGCAGCAGTTTCAGAATTCAGTTGCTGGAAAATGAACCAAAATTCAGCAGGAAATTAAAGAGTAGCAGCTCCAAAATTCCAGGAATCATTCTTCATATTAAGGCTCTAGATCAAAGAGCTTTGCTGCCCAACTTTCATCCTCTGATAACAGCACTAAATTCATATCAGAGATTCAACTTCAAATTCCATGCAAGACAGATAATTTAGTCCTCTGCAGAATTCAGAACAGCTACATCTTCTTTGCCCAAATCAGAAATCACAGATTGACACACAACATCTGATTGTCAATACATTAATTTCTAGATTGCAATTCAATTCTCCAAGAACTCCTTCAGCGGCCACAATGCATCAATCTGCTGATACTTGCATCCTCAATTTGGCACACAATAGTCCCGCTTAAAGATCAAACGTATCTAGCAGAATCTAACTCCAAGAAATCAGTTACAAATTCACAGAATGCAGAATTCAACTTCTGTTTTGCTAAATTTCAGAAACTGTAAATTTACAAAATTCCAGCTTATCTAATAAACAATTCTGTTAAACAAGTCAATACCATTCAACATTTGATTGCTTAGCGTATCAATTCAATGAGGTAAAAACTCAACTTCAATCAATTCCTACTCTTAGTTTCAAATTCAGTTTCATTATTCAGTTTTCAGCAAAACTTTCTGCATTACTGATAATGAACTCATCTTTAGTATCCAGATTTAGAGGCTCAATAGTTCCAATCCCTTAATTTCAAAACAATTCCAACTTGCTTAATAACTTGAACTCCACATTGCATTCCACTTCGAATTCTGCATTTACCACTGCTTTGACATATTTCAACTTCAACATTTTTTTTTTCTGAGTATCCAGTTGCTGCAATTTTCTTCACTTCTTCAGAAATAATGTTTCAATTTGTAATATTTCATAAGTGGAATGGTGCTCACCACTTGAATTTCAAATTTTGAATCCATAATGATCAGTTTCCAGCATTTGCCTTCACTGGTTCACAGCTTTATAATTCCAGATTTCAGAAATCTTCATTTTTTTTTTTCTTCTAAAATCTTATGACTCCATCTGGAATGTTACTTGAACTGACTGGCAATCACTAATCGAAGTTCAAATCTTGCTCCTTGATCAGGTTTTCAGCAACAGATCCATGCTTCAACAGCTTACAGTCTGCTTTCCTGCAATTTCTCACTGTTTAAAGTGTCATTTGCTGCCCTTGTCTTCAACTTTTCAGAGTAAACGATGCAATGCTCAAGTGATTCGTTGATGAAATATTTCCCACCAATTGAATTCCGAATTATGGTCCATTTACATCAAATTTCAGTGATTACAAAAACTCCCTGTTTCTGCATTTTTGCTGTCCAGATTGAGTCCTGAATTCATCTTTTCTTATCTTGCAAATGTCATAAAAGGTAAGCATACCATTTGTTTCAGTATATTCTTAAATTTCAATTAAACTCCCACTCATTTGGATCTTGCATTCCCAATCTTGATACACATCTGATACAAAATGCACCTCATTTTTCAGCTCTGCACTTAAATTTCCAGCTCTGTAAAAGTCTCTACACTTCAATTCTGCAAATTCCCACAGCTCCCGAAATTCCAAGCTATTGATAACACTTCTACTCACACATCAAATGTATCACTTATTAGCAAAAGACACCAGCCAATAAAATCCACTATGCTTCCTCTTTTCAGTGCATTCACTCACTTCCCAACACAAAAGAACTCAATTTCAATTAAACCCCTCCCCCAACACATAAAACCTTGTCCATCTTAGCAATCTAACTCATCAAACAATTAATCCAAAACTCTCAACAAAAGAAGAATGACAAGAAAAAATGATCAAGATTTAGAATGCTAGATAAGAATGTTTCAAGAAAATTGTGGAGGAAGAAATGGAAAATATGATGGAACAAAAAATGATAAATATCCTTCATTTCCATGCATACATATGCTATTGTGGTTTTAAAAAGAAGCAAAGCAAGTTCTAGAGTTTCAATTGTTGTAAGTGCATGTCACACTACAAGAAAATAAAGTGTAGGCTTGAAGTGGTCCTCTCTAGGTATTTTCATGCAATCAAGCTAAATCGATCAACATGGAATCCACTACCATTTTAACCAATATAATGTAAGTAGAGTATCCAATCATGTCAAATGACCTAAAGTTGATGATCAAATTTAAAACAACTTTTACCATCTTAAAAATATTACTAGAAAATTCCCATGGTGATTTTTATTCAAATGAAATGCTATATACTAACAAAATGCAAAGTATGAAAGTAAAATGTAAAATAAAATGAAAAGTGTAAAAACAAAGTGCAAATGCAAAGTATGAAACCAAAGAAACGTAAACGAATTTATTAGAGAAAAAACTAAACACAAAGCATGAATCAAAATGCAAAAACAAGCAAAATTGGAACTAACTCCCCTTTCATTCCCGGTGGTTGAAGAAGGTTTAGAAGAAGAAGCCACCCCGGAAGTGGAGTAATCGTGGTTCCACTCAAATTCTTCTTATTCATCCTTTTTCCTTTGAAAATTTCTTCCGGAGGTCGTAGACGGTTCAGTTTTAACACCCACTCCGGAAGCTTAATTTCTCCTACCACATCAATAAAAGAAAATACCTCCCACATACATGTGGGGTAAAAAGAAAATAGGAGAATATTAGTGTGGGTAAAATATATATCAAGAATTGCATCACAACTAATAAAATCAACAATTGGTACCTCAATAAAATTCTCTGAAAAATTACACAAAATACTCACCTTGTCATCTTGAGAGGTACCTGGAGTGGTGTTTGTTACCTCTTTCTCCTCAAATAAATGCTCAGACTCCAGTTCTGGCGAATGTTCAACTTCATGTAGTGATTCTTGGGTGCTTGGCTCCATCGCACAAGTCCCTACACTTACATCCTCAATTACTGGTGATTCTTGAGGTAATGCTTCCAGTAAGCATTCCCCTACACATAAATTATCTTCAACATCAAAACCTGCATCTTCAACAACATCTAAAGCAACACTATTAGTAGAATCAGAAATCTGAACAATTACATCATCACCACAAATAAAATTAGAAAATTGTTGTGAAGAAAAAGAAGTAGTGTCAGGCCTGACAAGAGCTCCACAATCCATCTCTTCACTGGCGTTTTGTGTTTGTAACTGATTAATGGATGATGCAATCTGATCTAACTGACTCTGTATATTCTGTATCCTTGCAAATTGTTGCTCTTGATGCTCTCTCATTTGTTGCATAATATCATTGCATTTCCACATTGATTCTTCAATTTGTTCTTGTGCATCCTCATACCTATTCCGTTGCTCCATAGGTAGGTAGGACTGAGTCTGAGGCTGATAGTAGTTATTCTCCATCCCATCTCCAAAATACGGATAATATGGATCCATGGTCAAATAGAATTTCCTGTTCTTACACTGAAACACTAGCAAATAAAATCAGAAGACTCAGGAACAAATAAAATCAAACACATGGATATATGACATGAAAGCAATCAAAACAAACAAAATTTTTTAAAGTTTTCCAAAATAAAGAACAATCCTAAAATTACTACAATGTATATAAACTCCCCAGCAACGGCGCCAAAATTTGATAATATCACAAAATCTATATTAAATGTCACAAATAGGCTTATCAAATTAACAATGTATTATATTCACTGAACCCCTTAATTAAACAATAATGTTGTAGTAACGAGCCCAGGATCGCTCTCGAGGAACCAACGATGATATGTAATCTAGGATTGTATTTTATTCCTATTTTTGGGGTTTTCGATATAAAAATGGAGTTGGGGGAATTTAAGCTTGAATCTAAATGTAACAATGGAAAAGCACAACAATAAAGAGATTAATCTAAAGCAAGAATAAAACCTAACTATGTGCCAATGAACAAATCATTACGCATTGTCACACTACGTTGTGATTAAACCATCGACACACTTAAACTAAATATGAAATAACAAGACAGAAATAAAATCTAATCTAAGCAGAATTTAAACCCTAACTTAGAACTTAAACACTAAACAATTAACTAAGCATCAAACAAGAATTAAACAACTACCAAACATGAATTAAACTTCAACAAAACAAAGAAATGCTAAATTGCAATGATAAGAACACTAATAAAACACTAATAAAACGAAATAAATCCTAACCAATCCAACTCACAACCAATCTCACCAAACTTCACACTCAAGCCGTCACACAAGAGTGCCAAAGTCGAGACCACCCAACTTTGGACCTCAATGGAACATCTCAATGGCATATCAGCTCAAGGAGTGCTCAACTACACCGACGGACCACCCCCGGCGAGCTAAGAACATCCCGGAACCCAAAAATGGCCGAAAATGCTGGAAATCTACAAATCTGGTCCTCTGGATCTGGATGGAGTTACGGATGATAGTTTGATGTCGGATGGAGCTCAGGAACACCGGAAGACCACCTCCAAATGCTTCTGATGGGAATCGGAGTCGCCGATTAGAAGACCACCTCCAAATCGGCGCTGGAACAGAGAATCGCAGAAGTAGAGATTGCGCCGGAGGGAACACCCTCTGATGGCTCCAGATGATCGGGATGACGCCGCCGAGAAGCTCTCCACCAAGGTTGAAGCTTGAGAGATCGATTGGAGAAGGAAAGGGGCCGAAATCCGGAAGAATCGCCGCGGGACGAAGCTGCTGTGCGCTGTGGAGTCGACGAAGCAGAAAGGCACTGTAGCTTCTGTTTTAAATCAGATCTGGATCTGATCGGACGGCTGGGATTAATTTGGCGCTTGATCAACGGTGAAAAGTCATCCAAAATCCGATCCGAAGGTACTGATGTTGATCTAGGGTCTGGATCTACCCTCCCGTAGGTCGGATCGATCAGATCATCACTGGATGGCCCGGATCTGCACAGTCTTCATTGAACGGTCCAGATTAATCCGGCTGGATCAATGGCTAGATGAACTCAGATCTGGATCAAAACTTCTGGATCTTCATCAATGGCTCATATCTGCTCCCCATTAGGTTGGATGGTCCAGATCTTCAACGGATGGTCCAGATCTGTCCTATTCTTGATAAACGGCCCAAATCGACCCAAAGCTTGATCTTGTCTTTTGAACTCCGATTCGAGCCCAATTCCGGTCCAAATAGATCCAAATTCACGATCCTTTGATGTCTACAAAATAAGAATCAAATATTAGCATCAAATAACACCAAAAATAATATAATTTGCAATTAAGTCCAAAAATACATACTATGCACAAAATATGATGTAACCATGATTTTAACCTATGAAATCAACATCAAACCATGCATATATGAATTAAAATAATGCAATAAAATCATGGTTATCAAGGACGCGGAGCATGATGAGTTCATGTTAGCACTATTTCCTGAGGAGGCTGCTCCTGCCCCACCACCACCTCGAGCACCACACCCAGCTCCCCGCACTCTAGGCGATCGAGTTTCCGGACTAGAGAGGGCTATGTCGAGTCTTCAGCACGAAACCTCCGAGTTTCATCAGTCCATACGGCGAGAGGTCTCAGATCTTCGACAAGAGGTCCGACAGGAGGTCTCCGACTTACGACGAGACGTACGACAGGAGCTCTCCGACCTGCGTCGAGATCTACGAGATGACGACCGAGCTCGTCACACTGAGCTCTTGACACTACTCCGGTCGCTGGGTTCCGGACCACCACCCTCATCATCTCAGTAGCTATCACTATAGCTTTATTATGACCCTAGTACAGCAGATAGCAGCTATTTTGTTACTGTGTTATTTATCTAATAGACTGTTTTACTTCAGACTTGATTGACTATACCTCAATCTAATAGATCAGTCTCTTAATAACATTTTCAAAATTCTAGGCAAAATTGATTTACCAAAATCCCCACTTTACTAGACTTTCGAAAGTTGGATTTAGTCTAGGATTGTACCCTTAGAAATCATATTCCTCCAGGACTCAGCCAGAGCATCTCACAAACACCTAGGTTTACCTTGATTGTATTTGTAAAACATAGAACGGTGTGAGATGCATAGGGTACAGCCTGGACTCAAGAATGCTTATTTCTGTGCATCAATATGAGTCTGGGCATTAAATACATAATTAACAGTAATCAAATCAAGTCTTCCAGCCTTAGTCAAATCTAACTGAATCAATTGACTTGACTTGACTAACCAGGTGAACACTGTTGCCCTCTAGGCAATCAGCAAGTAGCTAAATGGTTAGACAGTTGGTGGAGGCAATATTAAAGTTTAAGCATGTTTGTACTTAAGGGCTCTGATACCTGATCAAACCCAAATCTTGACTCATGCTTGGACTTTGGAACACTGAAACCTTACTAAAACTAAATTAAGGTTATCTCTTCTCCTTTGCCTTAAGTATTCCTGAAATTTATCTCAAAAACATTCCTTAAACAGTTTTATCAAAATTTTCTCCAAACTTAACTTTCAAATATCTTCTTCTTTGAAAATTTTTTTAAACCCTTTTGAAAATTCATTAAGTTGTTAAAGCTTTAAAAATTATTTTTCCTTGCAAATTTATTTGAAAATCTCTGAAGTTGAAACTTGTATTTTGAAAATTTTTCTATGAAAATTTTGGAAACCAATGTTTTTCTATAGACTCTATAGACTCAAAAAGAGCTCATGTTTTTCTATGTCTATTCAAACAAAATAAATTCTAAGGTGTTGTCCTTCACTTTCCTAAGTTAAAATGTTTTTAATTCTGTCTTGAAAATTAAGTTTTTCAAAACTAGCTCATTTTTGATATATGGCAAAGGGGGAGAGTAGAGAAATTCAAAGTAGAGAAATTCTAAAGAAAAAGGAAACCCTGTATTAAGGGGGAGCTTCACAAAAAGTTTACAAAAAGTTTAAGTGTTAGCTTAAGTTAGGCGTTCATTTGAATTTAGATACTTAAGCTTGCTCAATATACTTATGCATTTGTTTTTTCACTTAACTTTGAATCTGGGTTGCCATAATCAAAAAGGGGGAGATTGTTGGTGCGGGAAGCATCCGACGATCGAACCTGAATTTTGATAATGGCAAAGGATTCAAAGTTAAGGGTTGTTGTAATCTAACATGGTTGAATGAGTATTTCAGGAAAGTCCTAGTTGCGGTTAGGCAAAGGGAAAAACCCTAGGGGGTGGTAACCCTAGGTCATAGGGGGTGGTAACCCTATGCGGAAAGTCTTGGCAGGTCGATGGCTTCAGGCAAAAGTCCTAGGGGGTGGTAACCCTAGGTGGAAAGTCCTGGTGTCGCGAACCAGGTGAAAGTCTGGACTAGCCGGGAAGCGGATGTCCAGCAGAAAGTCCGGAAGCATCGAGTGCTGAGCAAAAGTCCAGTCGATCTGGAGGATCGACTGTCTCCTGAGTGGAGTAGGTGAGGACGCGTTCCCCGTAGAGGGAACAGTAGGCGTCGGGTCGACCTAGGATTTCCGGTTGGAAATCCGAAGTCAGACTCGGACAGTCCGAAGACTGTCAATTCTTCTTTACGATGTTTTGTCTTATTCTAACACTGTCTTGCAGGGGATTTTGCTCGGACTAACCTTTGTTTGCAAGTGAGGAACCTGCTGGAAAAAGGCTGTCCGGGCGCCCGGAGGTCCGGGCGCCCGGGACCAAAGTTTATCCCCTGCGCGAAGTTGACACGTGCAGCATCCTGGTTGGCTGGCCACGTCACACTCCAGGCGCCCGGAAGGGATCCAGGCGCCCGGAACATCATATAAAAGAAGGGTCAAGGTGCAGCTTCAAAAAGGACAAGAATCTAAGTAATCTCCCTGCGACAAGCTGCTAACGACTCGATCCAGAAAGTGCTGCAACGACACCCCGACAACCCGGAGCTTCGATTTAGTCTTTTGTTGTCGGTATAATCTGTTTACTGCTTTAAATTGTAGTTAATCTGTAATAGTTTTATCGTGCTTATAGTTGTTGCCCACGGAAAGCGATCAAGGATCGCGGGCCTTCGAGTAGGAGTCGCTTTAGGCTCCGAATGAAGTAAATCTTCCTGTCTCTCTGTGTTTGTTATTTCTTTATTCCGCTGCGTTTTTACTCGTTTGTTTTACGAATCGAAAGAAATAGCCACGAACGCTATTCACCCCCCCTCTAGCGTGGTCTCGATCCAATAGTGAGTTGGCAAGATGTGGACCAATAGGATTGCTCCACATCATCAATGTGTGCCACCTCATGGAGGTTACAAGCCTCCATAGCATTTAATGTGGCCGGCCCACATTAAATGAGGAGGTTACACTTGTTGCCATGTCATTTAGTGAGGTGGCAAGATGTGGACCAATAGTGTTGATCCACATCATCCTAGAGTGTCACCTCATGGGGGTTACAACTCTTTAATGGCTCCACATTAATTGCATTTAATGTGGAAATGGGAGTTAGACATGAGAAGGTGGCCGGCCACTTGAATGAGGAGAATAATTTTCATTTTGAAAATTATTCCATCATTCATTCCTTCTTCTTCCTCCTAGAGTTCTTCTTGCTCTCTCCCTCTCCTCCTTCCTTGGCCGAACCACATAGGTGCTAGCACACCTTGGTTTTTGGTCACCTCCATCTAGTGTGTCCGTGTGGATACTTCTAGAGGACCGTACGCTTGACGGTCTTGAGATCCGACACCATTTGGACGAGCGTGATTCGCGTGGGGCGCGCATCAAGGGTAATAATCTTAACTTTAGTGTAGATCTAAAGTTTTTACAAACTCGTACAAGAAAAAGGTTTTTCGAAAAATTTTGTTTACGAATCTTTGCACGAGATCCATGGCTTTGGGTGACTCGGGGTTTCCGCGACGCGAAAAAGCGGTTTTCGCGGCCCGACGAACCCAACACAATCCAGTTGTATTTATAAAAATAAACCTTCTGTAATTTTCTATAAAAATTGAGTTTTTAGAGTTTTTATGAGTAATTTTTCCGTAGAAGTGAAGCACAAGTGTCTCGGCACTTGTAGGCTTCGGCTACCGGAAAGTTTTCTTTTAAACGGCTTCGTTTTGCCCCAAATCCGTTTGGGACAGCGGGGTCGGGTGCCATTAGATCGCAAAGGAGCAACTCACGATGGTTAGATCGTGGGTAGGGGCATTGCCCCTAACCCCGCAAGGGAATTTGCTTCGCGATTGCACCCGAAATCGCTAAAAACGAACCCGCCGGGAAGATTTTTCCGAAACGGCAATGTCTCGACCCAAATCATTTTGGGACAGCGGGTTTAGGCGCTGTTGGATCGCAAAGGAACCCTCGCGATGGTTAGATCGCGGGTAGGGGCGCTGCCCCTGGGCCCCGCAAGGGGATCCGTTCCGCGATTGCGCCCGAAACCGCTAAACGGGACCGCCGGGAAATTTTACTCGTAAAAATTGTAAAAATTATTTTTAAAATTATAGAAAATTATGAAAATATATAATTTTGAATTATATATTAATTTTTGATAGTCATGGCCCAAAACCCAATAAGATTGGATTTGTGTTGTAATTCATAATACTGACTGCGTGCCGTCATATGATTGTGTGTACTGTATTTTTATTTTTTTTTTCCCACAGCTTGCGCGTCGTGCCTTTCTCTTATTCTGGTTGTAAATTAGATTTAGACTCGAATGTAACTCGAGTTTCAAATTGTAATGTACAAATTGGAGCGGTGGAGGGTCCACACGAGACGGAGTTCCGAGGCGGGCACGAGCAACACAAGGTGGTCAAAGGGAGGAGCTTGGAGAAGCTGTTGACCCTAGGTTGACCATTCGATCTTCTCATTGGCTTGAGAAGATCGTAGTAGGGCCATGACTAAATCACAAATAGATTAATTAATTAATTGTTATGTATCTGATGCATGTTTAATAATTAATTAATTAATTAGTGCCTTACGATTAGATTAGATCTAAGTCGTGCACATGATGCACCCTTGCGATTAGATTAGATCTAAGTCGTGCACAAGATGCATCCTTCTCGATTAGATTAGATCTAGATCGAACCAACTCTAAATGCCTAACCGTGCCGTGATACCTATCACTACCTCGATCACATGTATTGTTGAATCTGCCAAAGCAGAGCAATACATATTATCTTGGTAGGGTACGGAGGGACAATCTTGGTCCCGCCTATCAACGCATGGGTGAATACAAACTCAATTAGATTGAGTATTCCTAGTTGCTCGGTTGGATCGAGTCAACTATAGGCATTCTTCCAATAGTTGGAAAGGTAGGACAAAATCACGTTTATATTAACTCTCGGGCATATTAGCCAAAGCTAACTCGAGTTTTAATATAAATGCGGATATTGATTCTATAAACAAGAGTTGCATAGAGATGTAATTGGTAATCGTTACCTACCGATCATACTAAGCCTTGGGCGTATTAGCCAAAGCTAACTCAAGGGTTAGTATGATGTGGATCTTGTCCCATAAGAATTATAGAATTCAGTGGGAGCATCATTTAATTAAAGGCCTAATTAAATGAGTTTAAAAGAATATGATATTTATTTCTGCATTTATTTCTGTTGTAGAATATCCATGACGTCGAATACGAACACTTTCTCTCTGTGATCTGTCCTTAAGAAGGACAAGCTCAACGGAGCAAATTTCCTGGACTAGTACAAGAACCTGAGAATAGTTCTCACTCAGGAACGTAAACTGTACGTTCTGGAGCAGCCCATTCCGGAGGCTCCTCCTGCCACTGCCACGCGAGCTGACCGGGATGCTTATAAGAAGCATCAATATGATGCATTAGATGTGTCCTGTCTAATGCTCGCAACCATGAACTCTGAGCTTCAGAAGCAACATGAGTTGATGGGTGCTTACGATATGGTTGCACATCTTCATCAACTATATCAAGGACAAGCAGGGCACTGGAAGAGGAACTTCACAGGACACCTGGAAGATCTTAACAAGAATAGAAATAAGATTTCTACATCAGGTATAAATGTTATAGAAGTCAACCTCTCTATTTCTTCGACGTGGGTATTAGATATCGGATGTGCTTCGCACATTTGTACTAATGTACAAGCACTGAGAAATAGCAGAGCATTGACAAAGGGCGAGATAGACCTACGAGTAGGCAATGGAGCACGGGTTGCTGCTGTTGCTGTAGGGACTTATTTTCTATCTCTGCCCTCTGGGCTTATACTAGAGTAAGACGATTGTTGTTATGTGCCTGCATTGACTAAGAATATTATATCAGTTTCTTGTTTGGACAAGAAAGGATTCTCATTTATAATAAAGAACAAATGTTGTTCTGTCTATTTAAACGATATGTTCTATTGTAGTGCACCTCTGATGAACGGACTCTATATTCTAGACCTTGAGAGCTCTATCTATAACGTTAGTACTAAGAGATTCAAATCGAACGATATGAACCACACCTATCTCTGGCACTGTCGCTTAGGTCATATAAATGACAAGCGCTTATCCCAGCTCCATAAGGATGGTTTGCTGGACTCATTTGATTTTGAATCATATGAGATATGCGAGTCATGCCTACGAGGCAAGATGACCAAGACTCCCTTTAGTGGGCACAGCGAGAGAGCAACTGATTTGTTAGGACTCATACATAGTGATTTATGTGGCCATTTCAATGTTGCTGCTAGAGGCGGTTATAGATACTTCATCACATTTACTGATGACTTCAGTAGATATGGTTATGTGTACTTGATGACACATAAGTCTGAATCCTTTGAAAAGTTCAAAGAATTCAAGAATGACGTACAGAACCAGCTTGGCAAGAGTATTAAGATACTTCGATCAGATCGAGGTGGAGAATACCTTAGCCATGAGTTTCATAACTACCTAGCTGAGTGTGGGATTCTATCCCAACTCACTCCTCCTGGAACACCACAGTGGAATGGTGTATCCGAAAGGAGGAATCGTACCCTATTAGATATGGTACGATCTATGATGAGTCACACAGATCTTCTGACATATCTATGGGGATATGCTCTAGACACGGCAGCTTTCATACTCAACCGAGTTCCATCAAAGGTCGTGATAAAGACACCATATAGGATATGGACTGGGAGAGATGCCCAGGTGTCTTTCATGAGGATTTGGGGCTGTGAGGCTTACGTACGACGTCAAGTCTCAGACAAATTAGGACCCAAATCCGACAAGTGCTATTTCATCGGATATTCCAAGGAAACTAAGGGATATTACTTCTACATTCCCAGTCAGCACAAGGTAGTTGTGGCAAAGACTGGGGTCTTTCTAGAAAGGGACTTTGTTTCTAGAAAGACTAGTGGGAGCGCGTTCGATCTTGAAGAAGTTCAAGATGCGAACAATAGCACTAATGCCACGATGGAAATTGAACTGGAACCACAAAGTGTTGTGGATGATGTTGTTCCACAAGGTGTTGAGGAACAACAACCGGTTCATGTAGACATACCTCTTCGCAGGTCTGATAGGGTACGTCGTCAGCCTGAGAGATACTCATTTCTCTTATCTGACCATGAGGGCATTGTGCTCATAGAGGATGAGCCTACCACCTATCAAGAAGCTGTGATGAGACCAGATTCCGAGAAATGGCTAGAAGCCATGAGATCCGAGATGGAATCCATGTACACCAACCAAGTATGGACTTTGGTTAATCCACCTGAAGGGGTAAAACCCATTGGGTGCAAGTGGGTCTTTAAGAGAAAGACTGACATGGATGGACCTATCTATAAGGGTCGCTTGTTAGCTAAAGGTTTCAAGCAGATTCATGGTATTGACTATGATGAAACCTTTTCTCCAGTAGCGATGTTTAAGTCCATTCGGATCATGCTTGCTATTGCAGCCTACCATGACTATGAGATATGGCAGATGGATGTCAAAACCGCGTTTATGAATGGAAACCTACTCGAGGATATGTACATGACACAACCTGAGGGTTTTGTAGATCCACAACATACTAGTAGAGTATGCAAGCTGCATAGATCCATTTATGGACTAAAGCAAGCTTCTCGGAGCTGGAATCTTCGATTCGATGATGCGATCAAACAGTTTGGTTTCATCAAGAACGAAGATGAGCCTTGTGTCTACATGAAGGTTGTAGGGGACATAGTTGTCTTCCTCATATTGTATGTGGATGACATACTACTCATTGGGAAGGACATCCCTATGCTTCAGTCTGTCAAGACATGGCTAGGGAGTTGCTTCTCAATGAAGGACTTAGGTGAGGCATCCCGCATTCTAGGGATACAGATCTATGGAGATAGATCTAAGAGATTGCTTGGCCTAAGTCAGAGTGCATACATTGACAAGGTACTCCTTCGGTTTGCCATGCAGAATTCCAAGAAGGGATTTCTGCCGATGTCACATGGCGTGAGTCTTTCGAAGACTCAAGGTCCCTCTTCTAGAGAGGAGAGAGACCGCATGGATCAGATCCCTTATGCCTCAGCCATAGGATCGATCATGTAAGCCATGCTGTGTACTCGACCTGATGTCTCGTATGCTTTGAGCATGACGAGCAGATACCAGTCAGATCCAGGTGAAAGTCACTGGATAGCGGTCTAGAATATTCTTAAGTACTTACGAAGGACTAGAGAATATTTCTTGATATATGGAGGCAATGATGAGATAACTGTAAAGGGTTACAGTGATGCCAGCTTTCAGACCGATCAGGATGATTACCGATCGCAGTCAGGGTTCGTATTTTGCATTAATGGTGGTGCTGTCAGCTGGAAGAGTTCGAAGCAGGATACAGTAGCTGATTCTACAACAGAAGTGCATCAGAGGCAGCAAAGGAGGCAATTTGGATCCGCAAGTTCATCACTGAACTTGGGGTGGTTCCTAGCATCGCTGACCCAGTTGAGCTCTATTGTGACAACAATGGAGCTATAGCACAGGCAAAGGAACCTCGCTCACACCAGCGGACCAAGCACATACTACGGCGCTTCCATCTCATTCGAGAGATTATCGATATAGGAGATGTGAAGATTTGCAGAGTACCTACAGAAGCTAACATCATAGATCCCTTGACCAAGGCTTTGGCACAGAGGAAGCATGATGGTCACACTAGGTCTTTAGGCCTTAGAGCCTATACTGATTGGCACTAGTGCTAGTGCGAGATTGTTAGTTAGAGCCCTAGAGTCAATCATTTGATGATTGTATGGACTCATGTATATCATATTCTTGTATATTAATAAAGGCATTTGTTTGGTTATTATACTTATTTATATTAGTGCCAAATAGACTAAGTATAATAGCGTCCTTGAGTAGAAGGTTCTTACCTATATCAATCGATTGGTAGAATCGATAGTGAGATGATATAGGGAACACTACTCTAAATCATTCCAAGTCTAGTATTAACATTCAGGGACAATGTTAATACAATAAGACTAGCATGTAGGTTAGCTCGATGACTTGATCTCACAAGTCATGGATATAGAGATATCAAGCTGACACATGGGTATGCATTAGAGAATGTATACTGAATGACCCGCCATGAGAAAGTATCATGGATCGTTATATGAGTGTCATATACTTTCTCACATGGCTATTAGTATGACTATTAGTCCTTAGACCTGAAGTCACCATGGATCCCTACATAAGGAGTTATGTACTTTGGTTTCGTCAAACATCACCCGTAACTGGGTGGACTATAAAGGCGATTACTGGGTATATAACGAATTATGTAGAGAGATGTGAGTGATGTAGATGGGATCTATCCCTCCCATATGACGGGAGCGACATCGGTATTCTTGATAGAGTGAGACCACTAAGTGCATGGTCATGCCCAAATGAGTCAACATTAGATGTTGAGCTCATTTGATCGAGTGAGTCTACTTGGAGTTCAAGATTTAGATTGATTAGAGGATGACACAGTCTATGCCTCATATTGATCAATCTAGATGTCTAGGATAGAAGGACACTTGTCATATATTGTGAGGAGTCACAATTAATAGTCACAAGGTGATGTCGGATCTCGACATTCTTGTAACTTGGGTAGTAATGATGTGTTGCTAGATACCGCTCATTACTTATGCTCCTAAATAGGTTTAGGGCATTGCCTGTTAGTTAGAGCCCTAGAGCCAATCATTTTGATGATTGTATGGACTCATGTATATCATATTCTTGTATATTAATAAAGGCATTTGTTTGGTTATTATACTTATTTGTATTAGTGCCAAATAGACTAAGTATAATAGTGTCCTTGAGTAGAAGGTTCATACCTATATCAATCGATTAGTTGAATCGATAGTGAGATGATATAGGGAACACTACTCTAAATCATTCCTATTCGAGTATTAACATTCAGGGACAATGTTAATGCAATAAGACTAGCATGTAGGTCAGTTCGATGACTTCATCTCACAAGTCATGGATATAGAGATATCAAGCTGACACATGAGTATACATTGGAGAATGTATACTGAATGACCCGCCATGAGAAAGTATCATGGATCGTTATATGAGTATCATATACTTTCTCATGTGGCTATTAGTATGACTATTAGTCCTTGGACCTGAAGTCACCATGGATCCCACATAAGGAGTTATGTACTTTGGTTTTGTCAAACGTCACCCGTAACTGGGTGGACTATAAAGGCGATTACTGGGTATGTAACGAATTATGCAGAGGGATGTGAGTGATGTAGATGGGATCTATCCCTCCCATATGACGGGAGCGACATCGCTATTCTTGATAGAGTGAGACCACTAAGTGGCATGCCCAAATGAGTCAACATTAGATGTTGAGCTCATTTGATCGAGTGAGTCTACTTGGAGTTCAAGATTTAGATTGATTAGAGGATGACACGGTCTATGCCTCACATTGATCAATCTAGATGTCTAGGATAGAAGGACAATGTCATATATTTTGTGAGGAGTCACAATTGGTAGTCACAAGGTGATGTCGGATCTCGACATTCTTGTAACTTGGGTAGTAATGATGTGTTGCTAGATACCGCTCATTACTTATGCTCCTAAATGGGTTTAGGGCATTGCCAACATTACAAGAACCTATAGGGTCACACACTAAGGACAATTAGATGGAGATTTGGTTCATATGATGAACCAAGAGGATTAGATTCATTTGATGAATCATATTGGATTAAGAATAATCCAAATTGGGCTAATTGAGTTGGACTCAAGTTGATTCATGTATTTAATGAGTCTAATTTAGATTATGACTCATTAAATCAACTTAATTTAATGAATTAGATTCATTATATTAAGTTGGCTTGAATCATATGGTTGTATTAGATCAACCATGAGAGAGATTTGATCAAGTTTGACTTGATTTGAGAGGAAGAGAAAAAGTCATGTTTGACTTGACTTTTTGCCACATCACTAGTGAGTTGCCAAGATGTGGACCAATAGGAATGCTCCACATCATCAATGTGTGCCACCTCATGGAGGTTACAAGCCTCCATAGCATTTAATGTGGCCGACCCACATTAAATGAGGAGGTTACACTTGTTGTCATGTCATTTAGTGAGGTGGCAAGATGTGGACCAATAGTGTTGATCCACATCATCCTAGAGTGCCACCTGATGGGAGTTACAACTCTTAATGGTCTCCACATTAATTGGAGTTAATGTGGAGAGTTACACCTCCAAGATGTGGCCGACCACTCTAGTGGGGAATGAAAATATTCATTTTTCATTCAAGTGTGATTAAGTCATCTTCTTCCTCTAGAGCTCTCTCTTCTCCCTCTCCTCCTCTCTTGGCCGAACAAGACAAGGTGCTAGCACACCTTTGTTTGGTCTTCTCCATCAAGGATTGTTCGTGTGGATACTTCTAGAGGACCGTACACTTGACGGTCTAGAGATCCGGCACCTTGGACGAGCGGGAACGCGAAGGGCTTCGCTACAAGGGTAATGATCTTAACTTTAGTGTAGATCTAAAGTTTTTACAAACTCGTACAAGAAAAAGGTTTTTCGAAAAGTTTTGTTTACGAATCTTTGCACGAGATATTTGCACGAATCTTTGCACGAATCTTTGCATGCTTCAAGGTATATTTCTTAACACATAGATCTAGGAGTAGATCTAGATATTTGAAAACTCGTACTCATAATTTTCGTTCGGTTTTTCTTTGCACGGATCTACGGCTTTGGGTGATTCGGGGTTTCCGCGACGCGAAAAGCGGTTTTCGCGGCCCGAAAAATCCAACAGTGGTATCAGAGCCACGTGCAAAGACTTATACGAGTTCGTTTGTATTTTTATGAAAAATATACCTTCTGTGATTTTCTGTAAAAATTGAGTTTTTAGAGTTTTTATGAGTAATTTTTCCGTAGAAGCGAAGCACAAGTGTCTCGGCACTTGTAGGCTTCGGCTACCGGAAAGTTTTCTTTTAAACGGCTTCGTTTTGCCCCAAATTCGTTTGGGACAGCGGGGTCGGGTGCCATTAGATCGCAAAGGAGCAACTCACGATGGTTAGATTGTGGGTAGGGGCATTGCCCCTAACCCCGCAAGGGAATTTGGTCCGCGATTGCACCCGAAATCGCTAAAAACGAACCCGCCGGGAAGATTTTTCCGAAACGGCAATGTCTCGACCCAAATCGTTTTGGGACAGCGGGTTTAGGCGCTGTTGGATCGCAAAGGAACCCTCATGATGGTTAGATCGCGGGTAGGGGCGCTGCCCCTGGGCCCCGCAAGGGGATCCGTTCCGCGATTGCGCCCGAAACCAGGAAATTTTACTTATAAAAGTTGTAAAAATTATTTTTAAAATTACAGAAAAATTATGAAAAATATATAATTTTGAATTATATATTAATTTGTGATAGTCATGGCCCAAAATACCCAATAAGATTGGATTTGTGTTGTAATTCATAATACGGCCTGCGTGCCGTCATATGATTGTGTGTGCTGTATTTTATTTTTTTTCCCACGGCCTGTGCGTCGTGCTTTTCTCTTATTCTGGTTGTAAATTAGATTTAGACTCGAATGTAACTCGAGTTTCAAATTGTAATGTACAAATTGGAGCGGTGGAGGGTCCACACGAGACGGAGTTCCGAGGCGGGCACGAGCAACACAAGGTGGTCAAAGGGAGGAGCTTGGAGAAGCTGTTGACCCTAGGTTGACCAATCGATCTTCTCATTGGCTTGAGAAGATCGTAGTAGGGCCATGACTAAATCACAAATAGATTAATTAATTAATTGTTATGTATCTGATGCATGTTTAATAATTAATTAATTAATTAGTGCCTTAACGATTAGATTAGATCTAAGTCGTGCACATGATGCACCCTTGCGATTAGATTAGATCTAAGTCGTGCACAAGATGCATCCTTCTCGATTAGATTAGATCTAGATCGAACCAACTCTAAATGCCTAACCGTGCCGTGATACCTATCACTACCTCGATCACATGTATTGTTGAATCTGCCAAAGCAGAGCAATACATATTATCTTGGTAGGGTACGGAGGGACAATCTTGGTCCCGCCTATCAACGCATGGGTGAATACAAACTCAATTAGATTGAGTATTCCTAGTTACTCGGTTGGATCGAGTCAACTATAGGCATTCTTCCAATAGTTGGAAAGGTAGGACAAAATCACGTTTATATTAACTCTCGGGCGTATTAGCCAAAGCTAACTCGAGTTTTAATATAAATGCGGATATTGATTCTATAAATAAGAGTTGCATAGAGATGTAATTGGTAATCGTTACCTACCGATCATACTAAGCCTTGGGCGTATTAGCCAAAGCTAACTCAAGGGTTAGTATGATGTGGATCTTGTCCCATAAGAATTATAGAATTCAGTGGGAGCATCATTTAATTAAAGGCCTAATTAAATGAGTTTAAAAGAATATGATATTTATTTCTACATTTATTTCTGTTGTAGAATATCCATGACGTCGAATACGAACACTTTCTCTCTGTGATCTGTCCTTAAGAAGGACAAGCTCAACGGAGCAAATTTCCTGGACTAGTACAGGAACCTGAGAATAGTTCTCACTCAGGAACGTAAACTGTACGTTCTGGAGCAGCCCATTCCGAAGGCTCCTCCTGCCACTGCCACGCGAGCAGACAAAGATGCTTACAAGAAGCATCAAAACGACGCATTAGATGTGTCCTGTCTAATGCTCGCGACCATGAACTCAGAGCTTCAGAAGCAACATGAGTTGATGGGCGCTTACGATATGGTTGAGTATCTTCGCCAACTATATCAGGGACAAGCGAGGCATGAGAGATTTGAGATCTCAAAGGCACTGTTTCAGTGCAAGATGTCAGACGGGGCTCCTGTAGGTCCTTATGTACTAAAGATGATTGGGTACATAGAGAACCTACAAAGACTGGGGTTCCCACTTGGCCAAGAGCTAGCCACTGACTTGATCTTGCAGTCCTTGTCAGATAGCTATAGTCAATTCGTTCTCAACTATAACATGAACGAGATTGACAAACCACTGCCCGAGCTACTTAGTATGTTACGAACTGCTGAGATTAACCTTAAGAAGGTTAAGCCCATTCTGATGGTCCAGAAGCACAAGGGCAAGGGCAAGCCCAAAGGTAAGGGAAAGTCTCAAACCAAGGGCAAAGGCAAGGCACTGAAGCCTAAAGGAGGGGTCGCCAAGGATGCCACCTGCTTCCACTGAGGTCAGACTGGGCACTGGAAGAGGAACTGCAAGGTATACTTGGAGGATCTTAAGAAGAAGCAAAGTGAGACTTCCACTTCAGGTATATATGTTATAGAAGTCAATCTCTCTATTTCTACATCATGGGTATTAGATACTGGATGTGCTTCTCACATTTGTACTGATGTGCAGGCGCTGAGAAATAGCAGAGCATTGACAAAGGGCGAGGTGGACCTATGAGTAGGCAATGGAGCACGGGTTGCTGCTGTTGCTGTAGGAACTTACCATCTATCTCTGCCCTCTGGGCTTGTACTAGATTTAGACGATTGTTATTATGTGCCTGCTCTTATTAAGAACATAGTTTCAGTTTCTTGTTTGGACAAGAAAGGTTACTCTTTTAATAAAAAGACAAATGTTATTTTGTTTATTTAAAAGATATGTTCTATTGTAGTGCACCTCTGATAAACGGACTCTATATTCTAGATCTAGAGAACCCTATCTATAACGTTAGTACCAAGAGGTTCAAATCGAATTATATGAACCACACCTATCTCTGGCACTGTCGCTTAGGTCATATAAATGACAAGCGCTTATCCCAGCTCCATAAGGATGGTTTGCTGAACTCATTTGATTTTGAATCATATGAGATATGCGAGTCATGCCTACGAGGCAAGATGACCAAGACCCCCTTTAGTGGGCATAGCGAGAGAGCAACTGATTTGTTAGGACTCATACATAGTGATGTATGTGGCCCTTTCAATGTTGCTGCTAGAGGCGGTTATAGATACTTCATCACATTTACTGATGACTTCAGTAGATATGGTTATGTGTACTTGATGACACATAAGTCCGAATCCTTTGAAAAGTTCAAAGAATTCAAGAATGAAGTACAGAACCAGCTTGGCAAGAGTATTAAAATACTTCGATCAGATCGAGGTGGTGAATACTTAATCCATGAGTTTCGTGACTACCTAGCTGAGTGTGGGATTCTATCCCAACTCACACCTCCTGGAACACCACAGTGGAATGGTGTATCCGAAAGGAGGAATCGTACCCTATTAGATATGGTACGATCTATGATGAGTCACACAGATCTTCCGACATATCTATGGGGATATGCTCTAGACATGGCAGCTTTCATTCTCAACCGAGTTCCATCCAAGGCCGTGATAAAGACACTATATAGGATATGGACTGGGAGAGATGCACAGGTGTCTTTCATGAGGATTTGGGGTTGTGAGGCTTACGTACGACGTCAAGTCTCAGACAAATTAGGACCCAAATCCGACAAGTGCTATTTCATCGGATATACCAAGGAAACTAAGGGATATTACTTCTACATTCCTAGTCAGCACAAGGTAGTTGTGGCAAAGACTGGGGTCTTTCTAGAAAGGGACTTTGTTTCTAGAAAGACTAGTGGGAGCGCGTTCGATCTTGAAGAAGTTCAAGATGCGAACAATAGCACTGATGCCTCGATGGAAGTTGAACTGGAACCACAAAGTGTTGTGGATGATGTTGTTCCACAAAGAGTTGAGGAACAACAACCAGTTCAAGTAGACATACCTCTTCGCAGGTCTGATAGGGTACGTCGTCAGCCTGAGAGATACTCATTTCTCTTGTCTGACCATGATGACGTTGTGCTCATTGAGGATGAGCCTACCACCTATCAGGAAGCTGTGATGAGACCAGATTCCGAGAAATGGCTAGAAGCCATGAGATCCGAAATGGATTCCATGTACACCAACCAAGTATGGACTTTGGTTGATCCACCTGAAGGGGTAAAACTCATTGGGTGTAAGTGGGTCTTTAATAGAAAGACTGACATGGATGGACTTATCTATAAGGGTCGTTTGGTAGCTAAAGGTTTCAAGCAAATTCATGGTATTGACTATGATGAAACCTTTTCTCCAGTAACGATGTTTAAATCTATTCGGATCATGCTTGCTATTGCAGCCTATCATGACTATGAGATATGGCAGATGGATGTCAAAACCGCGTTTCTGAATGGAAACCTACTCGAGGATGTGTACATGACACAACCTGAGGGTTTTGTAGATCCACAGCATACTAGCAGAGTATGCAAGCTGCATAGGTCCATTTATGGACTAAAGCAAGCTTCTCGGAGCTGGAATCTTCGATTCGATGATGCAATCAAACAGTTTGGTTTCATCAAGAATGAAGATGAGCCTTGTGTCTACAAGAAGGTTGTAGGGGATATAGTTATCTTCCTCATATTGTATGTGGATGACATACTACTCATTGGGAAGGACATCCCTATGCTTCAGTCTGTCAAGACATGGCTAGGGAGTTGCTTCTCAATGAAGGATTTATGTGAGGCATCCCGCATTCTAGGGATTCAGATCTATAGAGATAGATCTAAGAGATTGCTTGGCCTAAGTCAGAGTACATACATTGAAAAGGTACTCCTTCGGTTTGCCATGCAGAACTCCAAGAAGGGATTTCTGCCTATGTCACATGGCGTGAGTCTTTCGAAGACTCAAGGTCCTTCTTCTAGAGAGGAGAGAGACCGCATGGATCAGATCCCTTATGCCTCAGCCATAGGGTCAATCATGTATGCCATGCTATGTACTCGACCTGATGTCTCGTATGCTTTGAGCATGACGAGCAGATACCAATCAGATCCAGGTGAAAGTCACGGGATAGTGGTCAAGAATATTCTTAAGTACTTATGAAGGACTAAAGAATATTTCTTCATATATGGAGGCAATGATGAGCTAACTGTAAAGGGTTACAGTGATGCCAGCTTCCAGACCGATCAGGATGATTAAATTTCACAGTCGAGGTTCGTGTTTTGCTTAAATGGTGGTGCTATGAGCTGGAAGAGTTCGAAGCAGGACACAGTAGCTAATTCTACAACAGAGGCCGAGTATATTGCTGCATCAGAGGAAGCAAAGGAGGCAGTTTGGATCCGCAAGTTCATCACTGAACTTGGGGTGGTTCCTAGCATCGCTGACCCAGTTGAGCTCTATTGTGATAACAATGGAGCTATAGCACAGGCAAAGGAACCTCGCTCACACCAGCGGACCAAGCACATACTACGGCGCTTCCATCTCATTCGAGATATTATCGATAGAGGAGATGTGAAGATTTGCAGAGTACCTACAGAGGCTAACATCGCAGATCCCTTGACCAAGGCTTTGGCACAGAGGAAGCATGATGGTCACTCTAGGTCTTTAGGCCTTAGAGCCTATACTGATTGGCACTAGTGCTAGTGGGAGATTGTTAGTTAGAGCCCTAGAGCCAATCATTTTGATGATTGTATGGACTCATGTATATCATATTCTTGTATATTAATAAAGCCATTTGTTTGGTTATTATACTTATTTGTATTAGTGCCAAATAGACTAAGTATAATAGCGTCCTTGAGTAGAAGGTTCATACCTATATCAATCGATTAGTTGAATCGATAGTGAGATGATACAGGGAACACTACTCTAAATCATTCCTAGTCGAGTATTAACATTCAGGGACAATGTTAATGCAATAAGACTAGCATGTAGGTCAGTTCGATGACTTGATCTCACAAGTCATGGATATAGAGATATCAAGCTGACACATGAGTATACATTGGAGAATGTATACTGAATGACCCGCCATGAGAAAGTATCATGGATCGTTATATGAGTGTCATATACTTTCTCATGTGGCTATTAGTATGACTATTAGTCCTTGGACCTGAAGTCACCATGGATCCCTACATAAGGAGTTATGTACTTTGGTTTCGTCAAACGTCACCCGTAACTGGGTGGACTATAAAGGCGATTACTGGGTATGTAACTAATTATGCAAAGGGATGTGAGTGATGTAGATGGGATCTATCCCTCCCATATGACGGGAGCGACATCGCTATTCTTGATAGAGTGAGACCACTAAGTGCATGGCCATGCCCAAATGAGTCAACATTAGATGTTGAGCTCATTTGATCGAGTGAGTCTACTTGGAGTTCAAGATTTAGATTGATTAGAGGATGACACGGTCTATGCCTCACATTGATCAATCTAGATGTCTAGGATAGAAGGACAATGTCATATATTTTGTGAGGAGTCACAATTGGTAGTCACAAGGTGATGTCGGATCTCGACATTCTTGTAACTTGGGTAGTAATGATGTGTTGCTAGATACCGCTCATTACTTATGCTCCTAAATGGGTTTAGGGCATTGCCAACGTTACAAGAACCTATAGGGTCACACACTAAGGACAATTAGATGGAGATTTGGTTCATATGATGAACCAAGAGGATTAGATTCATTTGATGAATCATATTGGATTAAGAGTAATCCAAATTGGGCTAATTGAGTTGGACTCAAGTTGATTCATGTATTTAATGAGTCTAATTTAGATTATGACTCATTAAATCAACTTAATTTAATGAATTAGATTCATTATATTAAGTTGTCTTGAATCATATGGTTGGATTAGATCAACCATGAGAGAGATTTGATCAAGTTTGACTTGATTTGAGAGGAAGAGAAAAAGTCATGTTTGACTTGACTTTTTGCCACATCACTAGTGAGTTGCCAGGATGTGGACCAATAAGATTGCTCCACATCATCAATGTGTGCCACCTCATGGAGGTTACAAGACTCCATAGCATTTAATGTGGCCGGCCCACATTAAATGAGGAGGTTACACTTGTTGCCATGTCATTTAGTGAGGTGGCAAGATGTGGACCAATAGTGTTGATCCACATCATCCTAGAGTGCCACCTCATGGGGGTTACAACTCTTAATGGTCTCCACATTAATTGGAATTAATGTGGAGAGTTACACCTCCAAGATGTGGCCGGCCACTCTAGTGGGGAATGAAAATATTCATTTTTCATTCAAGTGTGATTAAGTCATCTTCTTCCTCTAGAGCTCTCTCTTCTCCCTCTCCTCCTCTCTTGGCCGAACAAGACAAGGTGCTAGCACACCTTTGTTTGGTCTTCTCCATCAAGGATTGTTCGTGTGGATACTTCTAGAGGACCGTACACTTGACGGTCTAGAGATCCGGCACCTTGGATGAGCGGGAACGCGAAGGGCTTCGCTACAAGGGTAATGATCTTAACTTTAGTGTAGATCTAAAGTTTTTACAAACTCGTACAAGAAAAAGGTTTTTCGAAAAGTTTTGTTTACGAATCTTTGCACGAGATCCATGGCTTTGGGTGACTCGGGGTTTCCGCGACGCGAAAAAGCGGTTTTCGCGGCCCGAAGAACCCAACATTGCCAACGTTACAAGAACCTATAGGGTCACACACTAAGGAAAATTAGATGGAGATTTGGTTCATATGATGAACCAAGAGGATTAGATTTATTTGATGAATCATATTGGATTAAGAGTAATCCAAATTGGGCTAATTGAGTTGGACTCAAGTTGATTCATGTATTCAATGAGTCTAATTTAGATTATGACTCATTAAATCAACTTAATTTAATGAATTAGATTCATTATATTAAGTTGGCTTGAATCATATGGTTGGATTAGATCAACCTTGAGAGAGATTTGATCAAGTTTGACTTGATTTGAGAGGAAGAGAAAAAGTCATGTTTGACTTGACTTTTTGCCACATCACTAGTGAGTTGGCAAGATGTGGACCAATAGGATTGCTCCACATCATCAATGTGTGCCACCTCATGGAGGTTACAAGCCTCCATAGCATTTAATGTGTCCGGCCCACATTAAATGAGGAGGTTACACTTGTTGCCATGTCATTTAGTGAGGTGGCAAGATGTGGACCAATAGTGTTGATCCACATCATCCTAGAGTGCCACCTCATGGGGTTACAACTCTTTAATGGCTCCACATTAATTGCATTTAATGTGGAAATGGGAGTTAGACATGAGAAGGTGGCCGGCCACTTGAATGAGGAGAATAATTTTCATTTTGAAAATTATTCCATCATTCATTCCTTCTTCTTCCTCCTAGAGTTCTTCTTGCTCTCTCCCTCTCCTCCTTCCTTGGCCGAACCACATAGGTGCTAGCACACCTTGGTTTTTGGTCACCTCCATCTAGTGTGTCCGTGTGGATACTTCTAGAGGACCGTACGCTTGACGGTCTTGAGATCCGGCACCATTTGGACGAGCGGGATTCACGTGGGGCGCGCATCAAGGGTAATGATCTTAACTTTAGTGTAGATCTAAAGTTTTTACAAAATTGTACAAGAAAAAGGTTTTTCAAAAAATTTTGTTTACGAATCTTTGCACGAGATCCATGGCTTTGGGTGACTCGGGGTTTCCGCGACGCGAAAAAGCGATTTTCGCGGCCCGACGGACCCAACAATTAGAGACTAATTTATGGGGAATACCGAATCTACAGACAATATTTTTTCACAAGAATTTAATAACTGCATCTTCAGTAATCCGAGCGAGTGGTTCTGCTTCTACCCATTTAGAGAAATAGTCTACTAACACTAAATGCATAGGCCATAGATTTTAATACTGCTTCTACCAATTCCACTACCTTGTCTGGTTGAAGATACATCTACATAAATTTTCCAGTATTCTCTTCTTCAGGATCTTGAACTTCTATGATGAAATCCGCCAGAGATTGTGCTTTGATGGCCGAGCGAGGTTGATATTGTATATCATACTCACTAAGTTCGGTCATCCATTTGATCAACCGACCAGATGCCTCTGGGTTAAGAAAATCCCGTCCGAGAGTACTGTTGGTCAATACAATAATTGTATGTGCTAGAAAATATGGGCGCAACCTACGGGCAGTTAACACTAATGCATAGGCCAACTTTTCGAGTGTAGTATATCTACACTCGGCTCCTTTTAATAAATGGCTAGAAAAATATACAGGTTATTGCTCTTTCCCTTCCTGTCTAACTAACACAAAGCCTACAACATTTTCATTGGCTAACAAATATACCCATAGGGTTTCTCCTACTACAGGTTTAGCCAACACTGGAAGGGTGGACAAGTAGTCTTTCAATTCCTGAAAAGCTTTGTTACATTCTTCATCCCATTGAAATTTGTTAGCCTTCCGGAATATCTTGAAGAAATGAAAGCTACGATCGGCCGACCTTGAAATGAATCTAGACAAGGCGGTGATCCGGCCGATGAGTCTTTGAGCTTCCCTCATGTTGCGTGGTGGCTCCATGTTTTGAAGTGCTTTAATCTTGCTTGGGTTGGCCTCTATTCCCCACTCGGACACCAGATACCCTAGGAACTTTCCACCTTTTGCTCCAAACAGACATTTGCTCGGGTTCAACTTGAGCCCATATTGTCTTAATATTTTGCAAGTCTCCTCTACATCCCTGTAGAGATTAGTAGCCTGAAGAGACTTAATTAAAATATCATCAGCATATACTTCCATATTTCTTCCGATCTATTTCTGGAAGACTTTATTCATAAGCCTTTGATAAGTTACTCCTGTATTTTTTTAGTCCAAACGGCATAACATTATAACAATAAGTACCTTCAGATGTTATAAAACTGACCTTCTCTTGATCTTCCTTAGCGAGAGGAACCTGATGATAGCCTTGATAGGCATCCAGCATAGAAATATATTCGCAGTCGACTATAGAATCCACTAATTGATCGATCCGGGGTAATCCTTCGGGCAGACCTTGTTAAGATCATGGAAATCAATATATACGCACCATTTGTTTCCTGGTTTAGAGACTAGGACAACATTGGCCGACCAACTGGGGAATTGCACCTCCCTGATGTAGCCGGCTTCCATCAATTTATCCACTTCTTCCTTGATGATCTGATTTTGCTCAATACTGAAATTTCTTTTTCTCTGCATAATAGGCCGAGCATCTGGGAAGACATGTAAAGAATGTTCTATTATTGAAGGAGAAACGCCCGTGACTTCCTTGGTCATCCAAGCAAAGACATCATTATTTTTCTTCAAGCACTGAATCAACTCTGTTTTCAGAGTAGGATCAAGATCGGTCGCGACATAGGTGGTGGCTTCGAGTCGATCAGTCTGTATCTGGACCTCTTCCTTTTCTTCATAAACCAGGACAGGTGGCTTCTCTTGAATAGCATTAACCTCCATTTTTTGCATTTTTCGGGCGGCATTGGCTTCAGTCCTGATGATCTCCACATAAGACTTACGAGTCGTCTTCTAATCACCGCGTACTTCCCCGACCTGATCATTAACAGGAAATTTAATTTTTTGGCAAAAAGTAGAAACGACCTCCCTAAACTCATTTAGGGTCAGTCGACCCAGTATCACATTATAAGAGGAAGGGGCATCCACCACCATGAAGTAAGATCTTCTTGTTCTCATGAGGGGCTCTTCCCCTAGAGATATAGCCAACTTTATTTGACCAAGCGGTTGTACCTCGTTACCAGTGAATCCATATAAAGGAGTCACCATCTGTTGAAGTTCACTCGGGTCAATCTGCAGTTGATCAAAAGCTTTTTTGAAAATAATATTTACCGAACTACCAGTATCTATTAAGGCACGGGAAATAGTATAATTGGCTATCACAGCCTTAATGATTAACGCATCATCATGGGGTATTTCCACCCCTTCAAGATCTCTGGGCCCAAAACTAATCTCCGGCCCTGCTGCTCTATCCATGCTACATCCTATAGCATGGATCTCGAGTCTTCGTGCATTTGTTTTTTTGGCTCTGTTGGAATCTCCATCAGTGGGCCCGCCCGCTATCATATTAATGCTGCCTCGAGCGGCATTGCTCCTATTTTCTTCTTGTCGAGCTGTTACGACTTCAGGCTGAGCTTTCTCAGCCACTTGAGATGTACCGACCGGGGTTGATGATATACCTTGTTGAGGTTCGACCGGGCGATATTCTAATTTGAGTGGACTTTGCTGCCTAGGATATTGTTGTTGATAATAATTTTGCCTCTGATAACGATCCCTATTTGCTCTCTTATTCTTCAGAACGAAACAGTCTTCTGTATGATGGCTGTTGGTCTTGTGATAAGTGCACCATCTTCTTGGTGCTTCTTGTTGCATTTCCACATGTTGCACTGCTTGCGAACGATATTTAGGGTGACGATGGGGTGGAGGGACTACTCGAGGTCCTCTCAGTGGGGGGGCAGGAGCGGGAGCCTTCTCCTTAACAGGAGCAGGAGAAGAAATGGTATCTTCTTTCCGGCGTGCATCCTGAGCTTCTTCAACATTAATAAACTCAGTAGCTTGCTCAATTAATAAATCAAAATTGGCTGGAGGATTCCTCACCAAATCTTTAAAGAAATCATTATCATTCAAGCCTTGAGAAAAAGCGTGTACCAATATTTCAGTAGTAGCATTGGGCACATCAATAGCTACCTGATTGAATCTCTTGATGTAGGCTCTGATGGCCTCTTTAGGTCCTTGTTTAATTGAAAATAAGTTCCAGGGAGTTTTATGATACCTTTTGTTGCTGGAAAAAAATGGTGTAAGAAAGCCTTCTTGAAATCTTTAAACCGTCGAATAGAATTTTTTGACAATCTTTTAAACCAACGTTGAGCAGCTCCTCTGAGTGTTGTAAGGAACATTCGGCACTTTACTCCATCAGAAAATTATTGTAATAATGCTACGTTCTCAAATTTTAACAAATGATCCTCTAGATCTATAGTTCCAGTGTACTTGCTGATCTGAAAATTTGGATATCGCTTAGGAAGCGGATCATCCAGGACACTTTGAGAGAAGGAAGAAATAATTCTTTTCGATGAGCTATCACTGGCCACCATCATTTTAGCTTTACGTTTCTCTTTGTCCGGTGCCTCGCCAGAGGATTCTTGGAAGACAGGTCTCCATCCTCCCTGCTTAAAAGGAGTACGAAGAAAGGCTCGAGGGCGCCAGGTCGGAGAAGCAATGGCTGGAGTAACATATACACTATCTTCTTCCTCCGCCTCTTTTCCCTTTAGTCGATCAGTGGTTGAGACTGCCGGATTATGAGCCATTGGCATAGTAGCTCCAGTATGAGCTTGTTGTTGTTGTTGTTGTTGCTGCTGCTGCTGTAGCGCCTTCTGGACGTGAGTGCTAATGAGGAAATCCAGATCTTCTCGACTAATAGTGAGTAGGTTCGATTTTCCAGCATCTTCCATCTTGTAATCTCAGATACAGGTGAAGTTCTCACAGACGGCGCCAAATTTGATCTTGTCTGAGAAGCTTGACAAAACGGAAAGCTGGGAGAAAACCTTACCGCTGATGAAGAACAATACCTGTGGAACACCGATCCGAGAAACCCAAAGCAGATCTAGGAGAATGACCCCAAAGAACGCCTTCCTTGTATGAAGACCAAAAGACAAAAGGAAGGCTTGGATGAAGAATACCAAGATCTGGAGCTTCGATGGCTTCCTACGCAAAAGAGAACCGCCAACACTATCGTCAGTAACCTATGACCGAGGTGGGAATCCCTAGCTAGGCCCTCCGACGCTCAAGTTAGTGATCTTTCTTAGTGTGGAAGGAAGAAGATGAACAATAGCCAAAAACTAGGATTTGTAATGTGGGTTGCGAGTGTGAGCATACCTGGCCAACGGAGAGGATTCCCCTTTTTATACCAGTTCATATAACCTCTGTAGTCATGAAGTGGACCCCGTTTTGTTAGAGTTTGTTATGAGATGATGTAAGCCATGTACTTGCAGAAAATAACTTTCTAAGGAATCTTTTTCGTACCCCAGATGTACCTTCTTTGTCGTCTAGCACCTGCAGAAGAGTTTAGAAACATTCTTCCCGCCAAATTAGCAAACCTGTTATACAATCACATACTACAGATATATTTATAAATATTCTCAAAATATTTGTTACCCTGGCCGATATCGACTTACACTTTCTTAAGCCTGTTATCCTAGCCGATATTGGCCTATATTTCCTTAAGTCTGTTATCCCGACCGGTATTGGCCTATATTTCCTTAAGCATGTTATCCCGGCCGGTATTTGGCATATACTTCCTTAAGCATGTTAACCCGACTAATATTGGCCTATATTTTCTTAAGCCTGTTATCCCGACCGATATTGGTCTATGTTTCCTTAAGCATGTTATCCCAGCCAGTATTGGCCTATATTTCCTTAAGCATGTTATCCCGGCCGGTATTGGCATATACTTCCTTAAGTATGTTACCCCGACCGATATTGGCCTATATTTTCTTAAGCTTGTTATCCCGACTGATATGGGCCTATATTTTATTAGGCATGTTATCCCGACCGATATTGGCATATATTTTATTAGGCATGTTATCCCGGCCGATATTGACCTATATTTTATTAGGCATGTTATCCCGACCGGTATTGGCCTATATTTTCTTAAGACTGTTATCCCGACTGGTATTGCCCTATATTTTCTTAAGTCTGTTACTCTGACTGATATTCATACCTGCTTGACTCTGCTATCTTTTTTCCCCTTTTCACCGGGGACCCACTAAACCTAACCCATATCAATGTCTGATTAGGAATAGTTTAGAGTAGTGTTCTATATATATCTACATATCTCACTATCAATTCAACCAATTGAAATGTTGTAGATTAGAACCGACTACCCTAGGAGATTATTATACTTATTCATTCGGCACTAAACTGAAATAAATATAATAACCAACTTTGTCTTTTATTAATAATGAAATATGATACAAAAGGAGCCCTTTACAATCATCTCATGATTGGTATTAGGGCTAATATTAATAATGTCACACTAGCACTAGTGTCAATCACTTAGATATCGAATACTCATTGACCTAGTGTAACCATCATGCTTCCTCTGTGCCAAAGCTTTGGTCAAAGGATCCATAATGTTAGCATCGGTCGGTACTCTACATATCTTCACATCTCCTCTATTGATGATCTCTCAAATGAGATGAAATCACCGTAGTATGTGTTTGGATCTCTGATGAGAGTGAGGTTCCTTAGCCTGTGCAATAGCCTCATTGTTATCACAATAGTGGTCTATTGGGTTTGCTATACTAGGAACAACACCAAGCTCTGCAATAAAATTTCTAATCCAAACAACCTCCTTTGCTGTAACTAAAGCGGCAATGTACTCAGCCTCTATTGTAGAATCAGCGACTATGTCCTGCTTTGAACTCTTCAAGCTCACAACACCACCATTTAAGCAAAATGCATACCCTGACTATGATCTGAAATCATCCATGTCTGTTTGAAAGCTAGCATCATTGTAACCCTTTACAACAAGCTCTTCATCACCTCCAAAAATCAAGAAATAATTTTGAGTTCTTCTCAAGTACTTAAAAATATTCTTGACTACTATCCAATGACCTTCACCTAGATCTGACTGGTATCTTCTCGTCATGGTCAATCTATATGAGACATCCGGGTGAGTATAAAGCATGGCGTACATGATAGACCCTATAGCAGATGCATAAGGAATCTGATCCATACAGTCCCTTTCTTCCTTAGAAGAGGGGCATTAAGTCTTCAAAAGACTCACACCATGTGACATCGGCAAGAATCTTGGAATTCTACATGGCAAAACGTTTAAGCACCTTGTCAATGTATGTACTCTGACTTAGACCAAGCAATCACTTAGATCTATCTCTGTAGATCTTAATGCGTAAAATGTAGGTTGCTTCACCTAAGTCCTTCATTGAGAAATAATTCCCAAGCCAAGTCTTCACTAACTGAAGAGTAGGAATATCATTTCCAATAAGAAGTATGTCATCTACATACAATATGAGAAAGATGAATGTGCTCCCACTAACTTTCTTATAGACACAAGGTTCATCTTCATTCTTGATGAAACCAAATGTTTTGATTGCATCATCGAATCGAAGATTCCATCTTCTAGAAGCTTGCTTTAATCCATAAATGGATCGTTGCTGTTAGAGTGTATACTAAAAGCCTAGCTTTTGGTATAAACATTTATCTAGAAATAAGAATCACATTGGTCAAATGTCTACATTTATGATAAATGAAGTTGTTCAATTAATTTATATTGTAGATAACATGGTGTGTGGTGTCACACACAGAGGATCATGTTATCAGTACCTTATAAATTATAAACAGTAGCTCACGACCATAATGGAAAGGAATAAACCATTGGAAGGTCGTAGTGTAATTAGGTATTAGTTTATCTTAACTATATAATTACACTAGTACACTTAGAGTGTATTGAGTAGGACCATTAGAGGTCGTTTCTTTTATACTGACTTTATAAAGAAACAAAGACCTCAGTTATTATGGAAGTGTGTGCTCTTAATCCTAATATAATAACAAGCACATATATTTGATATTTATTTCTTTAATTTATCAATGGGTGAGATTTAGTTCGATGAATCAATAAGCCCGATAAGTTGGGAAATGATATCACTTATAGTGTGTGTTGTTGATTATAGAAGGAAACTGTGTCCTAGTGATCTAGGTTGAGAATGTCCCCAAGAGGAGCTCATAAGGATTGTCATGTTAAACCCTGCAGGTGGACATAGTCCGACATGACGATGAAGTTGAGTGGTACTACTCTTGGAGCTAGATATTAATTAAGTGAGTTGTCAGTAACTTACTTAATTAGTGGACATTTGTTATCTTAAACACAGGGAGACTAACACACTCATAATAAGAAGGAGCCCAAAATGTAATTTGGGATTGGTGCGGTAGTTCAATAATAGTTCTTTAGTGGAATGAATTATTATTGATGAAATTAAGTTGTGTGTTAACACGGGATGCTTAATTTCATCGGAGACCAAAACCAATTCCTCCTCTCGGTCCCTATCGTAGCCTCTAGTATATAGAGATTTATACCCACCGATACCCACCTTCTTACCCATCCAATGGGGCTACCAAGCTAGCTTGGAACCCAAGCTAGGGCCGGCCAAGATCAAGTGGATGAGTCATGTAGGTGGGCCAAAGCTTGGGTCCCAAGCTTAGGTGGTAGACCACTAGAATATTAAAAGGATTTTATTAAAATTATTTCTTATGTGGATATCATGATTTTAAAGAGAGTTTAAAAATTAAAAATTTCCTTTTATAGTTTTCTACAAAGATTAAGAGAAGAGATTAATCTCTTTCCTTATTTGTAGTTTAAAAGGATGGTTTTAATTTTGGTAAAACTTTCCTTATTTGTAAATCATCTACATGTTTAAAGAGAGTTTAAAATTTGAAATCTTTCCTTATTTGTTGATTAAAGGAGGATTTTAAATTTTAAGAAAACTTTCCTTTTTAACCATGTTCATGATTTAAAAGAAAGTTTAAAAATTAATAATTCTCTTTTATTAGTTTCTACAAAAGATTGAGAAAAGATTTGATATCTTTCCTTATTTGTAGATTAAAAGAGATTTTAATTTTTAGAGATAACTTTCTTTTTATCCACATGTTTAAAAGAAAGATTTTAATTTATTAAATTTCCTTTTTATAAACCAATCATGAAGGGATTAAATTATTGAAGAAATTTTATAAATTTCTGGAGACAAATTAGGAAGTTTTAATTAATTAAAACTCTCCTTGTTTGTAGCTTTGGTGTGGTCGGCCATGTAAATTGAGAAAAGGAAAATTATTTTAATTAAATAAAATTTTCCTTTTCATGGCAAAAGAATTAAGGAAGTTTTTAATTAAATTTCCTTATTTGCCAAGACCAAGGATTATAAAAGAGGGGGTAGAGAAGGCTTCATGGGAACAACCTCTATTATTTCTCTCCCTCTTTTCCTTGGTGTTGTGGCTGGCCAACCTCTCTTCCTCTCTTCCTCTTGGTGGTGGCCGAACCTTCTCTATTGGCTTGGAGATCTTGTGGTGGCCGGATACTACTTGGAGAAGAAGAAGAAGAAGGAGAGAAAGCTTGTATCCCTTGGAGCTTGGTTGGTGTTTTGTTCTTCGTCCTTGGTGAAGCTTCTTTGTGTTGGCCGAACCTAGCTAGGAGGAGAAGAAGGTGCTTGGTGGTTTCTCATCTCGGAAGATCGTTGCCCACACAACGTCCGAGGTTAGAAGAGGAATACGGTAGAAGATCAAGAGGTCTTTCTAAAAGGTATAACTAGTAATTTTTCTTTCCGCATCATGCTAGTTATTTATGAAAATAATACCAAATACAAGAGGCTTACGATTCTAGTATTTCGAATATGTTTTTCGAAGTTGTGTTCTTTTGTTTTATTTTTCCTTGTGATTTGATTGTTCTTTTCGGTTAACCTAAAGTTATTTTAGGAAATTAAATATTAGATTTCTATAAAAGGTTTTGTCTAGTCGGTGGTGGTTGCTCCCATATCCAAGAAGGTCATGTGCCTCGCCACGTCAGTACTGGGAACCAATTATGGAAATTAATATTTAATGGAATTAATAACTTAAGGTGATTTGGGTCAAACGTGTTAAGTTCCGCAGGAGATCCAAGTCAAAACCTAAAAGAACAAATAGATTAAGTTTTGGATCAAACGTGTTAAGTTCCGCAGGCAATCCAAAATTTAATTTAAAAGAACACATGGTAGCTAGGAAAAGGTTCAGACCTTTGTACAAAATTTTTGTACAGTGGAACCTCTAGGCTTTCCGAGTAGCAACCAACAGAGCTAGGGTTTGCCTCTGTGTATTTGGTATTAGTTTAATTATGCACATGTCATACATAATTTAGGCGGGATAATAGTAGGATGTGCTAACTTTGTGGACGCAGGATCCAACTATTATGGCTTTTAGTTATTATGTGTGTGATTGGACCCTTGGACATGTCAAGGGCATTTATATGTGTGCATGATTGTATTATAAAATACAGGAGGCTGTATTTAGTTTTATTAGGATTTTGTTTTTGATCTAGATACATGTACATTCCTTTTATGGAATATAGGATCAAAAATGTAAAATTCTATTTATGTCGCGGATCGAATCTTGCAAAGCGTGGAACCTTCTAAGGACCAGAGGCGCAGTGGAACTAGGAGCAAGATGGATGCGACAGCTAGACCCGGTGGCGGTGGCCAAATATGGCAGCAGCTTGGGATGACAACACACGGAGGATAACTAGAGATAAAAGCCATAATAGTTGAAAATTAGATTTTCTATTTATTGCTTTTATATTATGGTGTGCATGTTGGTTTACATATTTAGTAGGCTAGCATAGTTAAAATTCCTCATTTATAAATAACTAAGTGGGAGAGGGATTTTTAAGTAAATCCCATGCTCTCCATTACTGGTTTGTAAGTGATGCAAACAAGCTTACGCGTTGGCTCTGAGTGCCTTCCTCCATAACGGATGAGCTTGTTTGTGGATCACTAGAACAGACTTCCAATTTTGGATGACTATAGGAAGTTAATTAAGAGCGTGTGATCTTCCCCAACGGAAGGGGCATAATCTTATTAATGGACTTAGTGTCAAGTAATGGTATACACTTAGACACATTTAATAGTATCCTCCCAACGGAGTCACTACTATCACTTGTGTGACCAAAGGAAACCAACTATTGATTTGTCATAAAACTAGATTGGCAATATAATAAAATTAATAAACCCCTCTTACAAATGTTTGAATTTGTATACGTCCACACTAACGTGGCATACAAGATTCATGGTGTTTGAGGTAATTTTATTTGTCAAAAAGTTATATTGACAAGATAGTCAATGGGTAAAACCCTTCTCTTACAAATGATGAATTTGTATACGTCCACACTAACGTGGCATGCAAAATTCACGGTGTTTGAGGTGTTGGTGAATTTAAATAATATTGTTTGAGGAATCAATGTTATTTTAAATTCAAAGAGTTTTGACCAAATATTTGATCAAAGACAGATCAACTATTAATTTTATTCGTCATAAAGTAAAGTTGACGAGATAATAAAATTAATGAATAAAATCTCCTCTTCGATTTTGTATACACAAAATTCATGGAGATTTTAAGGAGTTGATATTGACCAAATATTTTTGTGATTCTTAGGATATTTGTCAATCCCTAGTAGTCATACTATAGAAAAAGACTCAGTAGTCCCAATTGTAATGATTGGAAATAGGACTTGGACATTAAGGTAGACTGTCTTCTTAGAACTAAGAACAATTAAGGTGTATTTAATTCATTAGTTGAAACATGTCTAGTGGTGTTATCTACCAGAACCTGGAGTGTAGATACAAGTTGCCATTAATCATGTCTGCAATTCATTGCAGGGTTCCAGGAAACCCGACAACTAAATGAAAGGTAAATCACCGTCCACATGGGCACTACTGTAAAAGTGGTAGCTGTTGCAGTGGGAGATGTTTATCTTTTGATAAGAATAAAATATGGATTTTAAGTAATTGTCTTTACGTACCAAGTTTAGAAAGAACCTGATTTCAGTTTCTAAACTATTATAGATATTGTGTCTATTTTGATAACAAAGTTGTTATCAAGAAAAATAGGGAAGTTATCTATTCTGGTATGATGGTTGACAATTTATAATCCAATAAACTCCCACGATGCAACAAATGGAAATAAGTAACACATCTTCTAATTTAAGAGAAAGCAACCTTCGGAAATGAACCAATTATATCTTTGGCATCTAAAGCTGGGTTATACTTGAGTAGGATTCATTGGTAGCTGATGAACTTTTGGGTTCATTGGTAGTGGAAATCTTTCCAACCTACGAGTCTTACTTGGAAGGAAAATAACCAAGAAGCTTTTAAGTCCAAGGGGTATGGAGTCAAAGATATGTTGAAAACGGTTCATTCTGATTTGTGTGATCCTATGACTATCCAGACAAGAGGTAGTATTGAATATTTTGTCTATTTAATAGACAACTATTCAAGATACAAATAAATTTACTTAATGTACCGCAAGACTAAGTACTTTGATTAGTTCAAAGAGTACAAGGTTGATGCGGAGAAATGTTAAAGTAAAAAGTCACTATGGAAGATCATAGTGGCAAGTACCTCTTGAGAGATTTTAGGAGTCACTTATCAGAAGTTGGATTTCAATCCCAACTAACTGCATCTGGTACACCCCAACAGAATGGTGTAGTAGAAAGAAGGTAAAGGACTCTTATGGAATAATTAGATAGATGATGAGTTATTCAGAAAATTACCAAATTTGTTTTAAGGATAAACTCTGAAAACGAAAGTGAACATAGTACCTTCCAAGTTAGAACTCTCTACTCATATAGAATTGCTGAATAGGTGAAAACCTATTTTGAAGCATATTCGGATTCGGGTAATCCAACACATATGTTAAAGAGAGACAATGATAAGTTGGATAAGAGTTCACTTGTTTGTAAGTTATCCTAGATAAACAAAAGTAGGTTTATAGTCTTAAAAATCAGAAGGTCATTGTTAGCATCAATGACTGATTTTTAGAAAAGGACTATATAATGAACCACGTGCTCATAAGTAAATTTGTTCTTAAGGAAATAATAAAGGACATGTCTAACCTAGTACCAACTGTACAAGATGAGATAACACAAGAAAACTGCAACACGTATCACAAATGATACACAATTGCATAAAGTGTCTTGTCATAGTGGGAGGGTTGTTAGGCAACCTAAATAGGTTCATGTTTTGGGAGAGTTTTTGGACTCGATCCCTGAAGGACATAAACCTGATCTCCGGACATATGACGAAGCACTCCAAGATAAATATGCAGCATCTTGGCAAAGAGTAATGAATAATAGAATTAGAATATATGTATTCTAATAAAATCTGGAAGCTTGTAGAACCACCAAGTGGTGTAAAAGCCTTTGGGTGTAAAAGGTCTATAATAGGAAAAGAGGGATAGACAGGAAGGTTGAAACATTCAAAGCAAGGCTTGATGAAAAAGGAAACTTTTTTCACTGGTAGCCATGCTTAAGTCTATCCATATTCTTTTATCTATTTGGCAAGTGGATGTCAAGACAACATTCCTTAATGGAAGTCTTGAAGAAAGCATCCATATAAAGCAACCAGAAGGGTTCATTGCAAAGGGCTAAGAGCATCTTGTGTAAAGCTCAATCAGTCTATGGACTGAGGCAAAGCTTCAAGGTCTTGGAACATCCGGTTTATCAAAGTAATTCAGACCTATGGATTTATTTAGTAACCGGATAAGTCTTGTGTATACAAAAGGTGTGATGGAAGCGTAGGTGATATTTCTTGTACTATACGTAGATAACATTTTTGGTAGTTGGAAACAATATCAAAATGTTGTCAGAAGTAAGGGTATGGTTGTCCAAACAATTAGATATAAAGGACTTGGGAGAATGTATATATTCTTGAGATCAAAGTAATAAGGGATCGCAAGAAAAGAATATTTTACTTATCCCAAGCTTCATACATCGGAAAAATCCTTGCTCGTTTTAAAGCATGCAAAACTCCAAGAAAGGTTTCTTACCTTTTCAGGATGGAGTAACTTTATCTAAAGATATGTCTCTGTAGACATTAAAGGAGATAAAGGAAATAAAGGAAGTTCTTTATGCTTCGGCTGTCGGAAGCCTAATGAATGCTATGCACGAGATAAGAAATCTGTTTTGCCAAGGGCATAGTTGGCAGATATCAAAGTAACTCTGGACAAGGACAGTGGACTGCAGTAAAGCATATATTGAAGTACCTTAGATGCACTAGAGATTATATGCTAGCTTACAAGGCAGTTAATTTGGTCCTTGTGGGTTGCATGGATTTTGACTTCCAATCGGATAGGGACAATAATAAGTCAACCTCGGGGTTTTGTGTTTACTTTAGGAGGTAAAGTCATAACTATGGAAGAGTGATAAGCATAGGTGTTTTTCTGGACTCCACCATAGAAGTTTAGTATATGGCAAGCCTCTGAGGTAGCCATAAAAGCTGAATGACTCAATAACCTCAAGATAGACTTAGATATGATTTCTGGTTTGTCCAAAGATTATTACAATTTATTGTAATAATATTGGTGCAGTAGCAAACTCGAAGAAACCATAAGTCTATAAAGGCAAGTAAACACAATAGAGCGCAAGTACCACCCAATACGAGAAATCGTATAAACGAGGAGAAGTTGTTGCTGCCTAGAATGCATCAGATGATGACCTATAGATCTTTTCACTAAGGTCCTTAAGGCGAGAGCTTTTGATGGACATGTTGAAGGGTTGGGAATCAGATGTATGGCAGCAGATATGGCAGCTTAGTCTTTTAGTATAAGTGGGAGATTGTTAGAGTGTATACTAAAAGCCTAGCTTTTGGTATAAACATTTATCTAGAAATAAGAATCACATTGGTCAAATGTCTACATTTATGATAAATGAAGTTGTTCAATTAATTTATATTGTAGATAACATGGTGTGTGGTGTCACACACAGAGGATCATGTTATCAGTACCTTATAAATTATAAACAGTAGCTCACGACCATAATGGAAAGGAACAAACCATTGGAAGGTCGTAGTGTAATTAGGTATTAGTTTATCTTAACTATATAATTACACTAGTACACTTAGAGTGTATTGAGTAGGACCATTAGAGGTCGTTTCTTTTATCGATTTTATAAAGAAACAAAGACCTCGTTATTATGGAAGTGTGTGCTCTTAATCCTAATATAATAACAAGCACATATATTTGATATTTATTTCTTTAATTTATCAATGGGTGAGATTTAGTTCGATGAATCAATAAGCCCGATAAGTTGGGAAATGATATCACTTATAGTGTGTGTTGTTGATTATAGAAGGAAGCGTGTCCTAGTGATCTAGGTTGAGAATGTCCCCAAGAGGAGCTCATAAGGATTGTCATGTTAAACCCCGCAGGACATAGTCCGACATGACGATGAAGTTGAGTGGTACTACTCTTGGAGCTAGATATTAATTAAATGAGTTGTCAATAACTTACTTAATTAGTGGACATTTGTTATCTTAAACACAGGGAGACTAACACACTCATAATAAGAAGGAGCCCAAAATGTAATTTGGGATTGGTGCGGTAGTTCAATAATAGTTCTTTAGTGGAATGAATTATTATTGATGAAATTAAGTTGTGTGTTCAGGGCGAACACGGGATGCTTAATTTCATCGGGAGACCAAAACCAATTCCTCCTCTCGGTCCCTATCGTAGCCTCTAGTATATAGAGATTTATACCCACCGCATACCCACCTTCTTACCCATCCAATGGGGCCAGCCAAGCTAGCTTGGAACCCAAGCTAGGGCCGGCCAAGATCAAGTGGATGAGTCATGTAGGTGGCCAGCCAAAGCTTGGGTCCCAAGCTTAGGTGGTCGGCCACTAGAATATTAAAAAGGATTTTTATTAAAATGATTTCTTATGTGGATATCATGATTTTAAAAGAGAGTTTAAAAATTAAAAATTTCCTTTTATAGTTTTCTACAAAAGATTAAGAGAAGAGATTAATCTCTTTCCTTATTTGTAGTTTAAAAGGATGGTTTTAATTTTTGGTAAAAACTTTCCTTATTTGTAAATCATCTACATGTTTAAAAGAGAGTTTAAAATTTGAAATCTTTCCTTATTTGTTGATTAAAGGAGGATTTTAAATTTTAAGAAAACTTTCCTTTTTAACCATGTTCATGATTTAAAAGAAAAGTTTAAAAATTAATAATTCTCTTTTATTAGTTTCTACAAAAGATTGAGAAAAGATCTGATATCTTTCCTTATTTGTAGATTAAAAGAGATTTTAATTTTTAGAGATAACTTTCTTTTTATCCACATGTTTAAAAGAAAGATTTTAATTTATTAAATTTCCTTTTTATAAACCAATCATGAAGGGATTAAATTATTGGAGAAATTTTATAAATTTCTGGAGACAAATTAGGAAGTTTTAATTAATTAAAACTCTCCTTGTTTATAGCTTGATGGTGGCCGGCCATGTAAATTGAGAAAAGGAAAATTGTTTTTAATTAAATAAAATTTTCCTTTTCATGGCAAAAGAATTAAGGAAGTTTTTAATTAAATTTCCTTATTTGCCAAGACCAAGGATTATAAAAGAGGGGGTAGAGAAGGCTTCATGGTGAACAACCTCTATTATTTCTCTCCCTCTTTTCCTTGGTGTTGTGGCCGGCCAACCTCTCTTCCTTTCTTCCTCTTGGTGGTGGCCGAACCTTCTCTATTGGCTTGGAGCTCTTGTGGTGGCCGGATACTACTTGGAGAAGAAGAAGAAGAAGGAGAGAAAGCTTGTATCCCTTGGAGCTTGGTTGGTGTTTTGTTCTTCGTCCTTGGTGAAGCTTCTTTGTGTTGGCCGAACCTAGCTAGGAGGAGAAGAAGGTGCTTGGTGGTTTCTCATCTCGGAAGATCGTTGCCCACACAACGTCCGAGGTTAGAAGAGGAATACGGTAGAAGATCAAGAGGTCTTTCTAAAAGGTATAACTAGTAATTTTTCTTTCCGCATCATGCTAGTTATTTATGGAAATAATACCAAATACAAGAGGCTTATGATTCTAGTATTTTGAATATGTTTTTCGAAGTTGTGTTCTTTTGTTTTATTTTTCCTTGTGATTTGATTGTTCTTTTCGGTTAACCTAAAGTTATTTTAGGAAATTAAATATTAGATTTCTATAAAAGGTTTTGTCTAGTCGGTGGTGGTTGCTCCCATATCCAAGAAGGCCATGTGCCTCGCCACGTCAGTACTGGGAACCAATTATGGAAATTAATATTTAATGGAATTAATAACTTAAGGTGATTTGGGTCGAACGTGTTAAGTTCCGCAGGAGATCCAAGTCAAAACCTAAAAGAACAAATAGATTAAGTTTTGGATCAAACGTGTTAAGTTCCGCAGGCAATCCAAAATTTAATTTAAAAGAACACATGGTAGCTAGGAAAAGGTTCAGACCTTTGTATAAAATTTTTGTACAGTGGAACCTCTAGGCTTTCCGAGTAGCAACCAACAGTTGCAACTTACATACCTTTTCAGCATGCTCTGGAATGACAAAACCCTCAGGTTGTGTCATGTACACATCCTCGAGTAGATTTCTATTAAGAAATGCGATTTTGACATCCATCTGCCAGATCTCACAATCATAGTAAGCTGTAATAGCAAGTAAAATCTGAATAGACTTAAGCATCACTACTGGTGAAAAGGTTTCATCATAGTCTATACCATGAATTTGCTTGAATCCTTTAGCCACCAATATACCTTTATAGGTATGCAAAAGACCATCCATGTCAGTCTTCAGTTTGAAGACCCACATACACCCAATGGGTTTGATCCCTTCAAGTGGATCAACCAAAGTCCATACTTGGTTAGTGTACATGGATTCCATTTCAAATCTTATGGCCTTTAGCCATTTCTCATAATATAGGCCCTGTACAACTTCTTGATAAGATGTAGGCTCATTGAGACTAACAAGCACTACATCACCGTGGTCAGACAAGAGAAAAGAATATCTCTCAGGTTGATGACGGGTCATATTAGATCTGCATAGAGCTTGTGCTACTTGAACAGGTTGTTGCTCCATAACTTCTTGCGGTGTAACAAAATCCTGATCCACAACATCTTGTGGTATCTGTTCAATATCCATCAAGGCTTCGATACTAGTTTGTGTATCTTAAATTTCTTCAAGATTGACTTCACTCCCACAAGTTTTTCTAGAAAGACACCAGTTTTGGCAACAAACACCTTGCCTTGTGTGGGATTATAGAAGTAATATCCCTTTGTTTCCTTGGGATATCCTACAAAGTAGCATTTGTCTGATTTGGATCCTAGTTTATCTGAGACTAGTCATTGAACGTAAGCCTCACAACCCTAAATCTTCATGAAAGATATCTTGGGACTCTTCCTAGTCCATATCGTATATAGTGTCTTTATGACTGCCTTAGATAGAATGTGGTTAAGTGTGAAAGCGACCGTCTCTAGAGCATGCCCCTAGAAGGAAGTAGGAAAATTTGTTTGACTCATCATCGATCATACTATATCTAATAAAGTATGATTTCTTCTTTCTGATACACCATTCCATTATGGCGTTCCAGGTGGAGTGAGTTAAGATATGATTCCACACTCAACCAAATGGTCATGAAACTCTTGGTTAAGGTATTCACCACCTCGATCTGATCAAAGTATTTTAATACTCTTTTCAAGTTAGTTTTTTACTTTATTATTGAATTCTTCAAACTTTTCAAAAGATTCTGACTTGTGTCTCATCAGATACACGTAGCCATACCTACTAAAATCATCAGTAAAGGTAATAAAGTAATGATAGCCTTCTCTGGCTGCTATTTTGAAAGGGTCACATACATTAATATGTATAAGTCCTAACAAGTCATTAGCCCTTTCACTATGTCCACTAAATGGAGTCTTTGTTATCCTGCCTTGAAGACAAGATTCACATACTTCATATGATTCAAAATCAAATGAGTCCAAAAGTCCATCCTTATGGAGTTGGGATATGTGACTCTCATTTATGTGACCTAAGCGACAATGCTAGAGATATATTTGGTTCAAATCATTAGACTTGAACCGTTTGGTATTTATGTTATAGATTGGGTTTTCAAAATCTAGAACATAGAGTCCATTTAGTAGAGGTGCACTACAATAAAACATGTCATTAAAATAAACAGAATAACATTTGTCCTTTATTATAAATGAAAACCCTTTCTTATTTAAACAAGAAACAGAGATTATGTTTTTGGTTAAAGCAGGCATATAACAACACTCTTCTAGTTCTAAAACAAGTCTAGTGGGCAAAGATAAGAAATATGTTCCTACAGCGACAGCAACAACTCTTGCACCATTGTCTCCTCGTAGGTCCACTTTGCCCTTCGTCAATGCTATATTATTTCTCAGCCCCTGCACATTAGTACAAATGTGAGATGCACACCCGGTATCTAATACCCATGAAGAAGAAATAGATAGATTGACTTCTATAACATATATACCTGAGACAGAAGTCTCACTTCTCTTCCCTTTCAGTTCCTCTAGGTACACCTTGTAGTTCCTCTTCCAGTGTCCGGTCTCATCACAGTGGAAGCAGGTTCCTTCCTTAGCAACCCTGCCTTTAGGTTTTAGTGCATGAGTCTTTCCCTTGCCTTTGGCTTGGGTCTTACCCTTACCTTTAGGCTTCCATTTTCCTTTACCCTTTTACACTATCGAAATGGTACTAGGCTTTGCCTTCTTAAGGTTGAGTTCAGCAGTTCTCAACATGCTCAACATCTCTAGCAATGGTTTGTCAATTTCATTCATATTGTAGTTTATGACAAATTGACTGTAGCTGTCGGGCAATGATTGCAGAATAAGGTCAGTGGCCAATTCTTGGCCTAGTGGAAATCTCAACCTTTGTAGATTCTCCACGTACCTTATTATTTTGAGCACATAAGGCCCTACGGGACTTCCTTCTTGCATTCTACATTGAAACAATGCCTTTGAGATCTCAAATCTCTCATACCTTGCTTGTCCTTGATATAGTTGTCTAAGATGTTCAACCATATCATAAGAACCCATGTTCTCATGTTTCTTCTGAAACTCAGAGTTCATGGTGGCGAGCATAAGGCATGATACATCTAATGCATCATCTTGATGCTTCTTATAAGCATCCTTATCAGCTCTAGTGGACTGGGGGGTGCTTCAGGAATGGGTTGCTCTAGGACGTACAGTTTTCTTTCTTACTTAAGAATTATTCTCAAGTTTCTGTACCATTCCAGGAAGTTAGCTTCATTGAGCTTGTTCTTATCAAGGATAGATCGCAGAGAGAGGATATTCGACGTATTTAACGATATGGTAATCTACAACAATAAAATGTAGAAATAAGTATCATATTTAGATCATTTAATTAGGATTTTAATTAAATGATTCTCCCACTAAATTGTAACGCTTGGTAGGAACAAGTTATGGATGTGGTTTTACCCACACTACTAGCTCCAAATCTAATCGTGATGACATTCATGTGGGACAAGATCCATGTTATACCTCATCTTGAGTTAGCTTTGGTTAATCTCCCAAGACTTAGTATAATTTTGGTAGGTAACGTTTACCAATTACATCCTATGTAACTCTTGTATCATTCAGTGAATAAGACTATTTGTTTGTTTGCCCATCTTATGAAATCCACATTATAGCTCATCTTGAGTTAGCTTTGGCTAATCACCCAAGACTAGTATAATTTAAATTTCATCATATGGGATATGCCTCTAAGTTCTCAATCTAATTGATATAACTTAGTTAAGTCACATCCAAAGTTTAATAATTGGACATCACAATTGTCCTGTCACACTCTAGCAAGATAAATTAAGTCACTTTGCTTTGGCAAAACCTGACTACAATTGATCGAGCTATAAGTGAGTACTAAACTTTGGTAGGCATATATTAAAAGGACCTAATTATGGTTAAACTAAACATGTATCACATACAATCATGGCACACATCAACATATATGCTTAAGTAAACGTGACATGGTTATGGCCCCATAAACTATGATCTTCTTAAGACAATGAGAAGATCAAAAAGTCAACCTAGGTCTAAGCATCTTCTCCAAGTGCTTCCTTAGTTGCCATGTGTTGTTGTCCTTCCTTTTCCGCTATCATAAAGTAGACTAATTATTCTCTAATTTGTACATTACAAATCTAAAGAAACCTCAAGTTATATTCGAGGGTAGTCTAAATTTACAACAAGAGTGATAAAAGATGAAGGCATGACATGTAGGCCGTATTATAAATTACAATATCACACACACATATCCAATCATATTAGGGTAAAAGGTTATAACCATGCACCATGTCGTATATATTTTCACAATATCCTTATGACATAAATCTACTATGCTTTCAACAACTAATTATGAGCTGCAACAGTACGGCGGTTCGCATACTCATTGTATGAGTTGCTGCCATACCCGAGACCCTACTACCCACAAAAATCGAGAGATCATGTTGTTCACAACACTTTGGCCATGATCACCTTGTTGTTCACAACTTCTATTGGCTGAAACCTTGGAAGTATATTTCTATCAAACGACTAGTTATAACACTCGTTCATAACTAGTACGAAGATGTTATATCCTTTAGTTTGTTCATATACTCACTGTTTTGTTCCTAACAGAAAACTCATAAACATGCAAATCATAGTAAACCTATCATGTAATTTTTATATCACATATAAAAATTCTAACAACTTAGTATATGCCTTTGTAAGTGGCTCTGATACCACTGTAAGGAACTAGGGCACTAAACACGTAGAAAGCGTAGCGAAAATATCTAGTTCCTATCAGAAGATCCATATGAAGGAAGAAAACAACAACATATACTAAGTTTCATGATAATAGGGTGTTATACCTTTGATGTGTGCGCTCGATCTCCCAACAGCTAGGATCTCAGCATGATCACGTGTGCGTGCCTCTTTTAGTATCCACATGAACACAAGAGAATGGAGAAAACCAACACTCAAGGTTGTGCTAGCAACCCTCTAAGGAGTTTTGGCCAAAGAAAGAGAGGAGAGGAAGAAGAATGAAAATCATCCACAAAATGAGAGAAAAATGCCTTTTGTACTTCATCCAATGAAAATACTTAATGAGCATTAACTCACTTAATGAGACTTAATGAGTATTAACACTCCATTAGGCCCATTTTGAAACTCTTCATTTTTTAATTCAATTTTTGAAATTGAATGAATTTTGTGATTAATTATTCTGATGTTTCATTAATCTCTATTAATCCTCTTTAGTGAATGAATTCACTTGAGTCTAACTCAAGTCTAATTCGGATCTGATTGAATCCATATGGTTGGATTCACTTGAGTCTAACTCAATGATTCTAATTCGGATATGGCAAACATCTCATAATTGACTCTTAGAGCTAATACTTACAATCGGGAGGTCCTTGAGCGAGTGACCCGTGCACACTTATAACTCACTCTAGGGAAAGAGTCTGGGAGGCGTATGACCTATGCACGCTTATAACTCGCTATGGGGTGACAATCTAAGAGGCACGTTAGCCATGCACTCTTATAACTCGCACTGGGACAAGGGTCTAGGACCTGACCGAGAGGTCATTGGGCATGTGAACAGTACATGCTTATAACTCGCACTAGGGCAAGAGTCTAGGAGGCGATCGGGAGGTCGTTGGGGGCGTGAGCAACGCACGCTTATAACTCACTCTTGAACGAGAGTCTGGGGCCCGATTGGGAGGTCGTTGGGCGCGTGATCCATGCACACTTATAAATCACTTTGGGATGAGAGACACTTATAACTCACTCTAGGATGAGAGTCTGGGACCCGACTAGGAGGTCATTGGTGTGTAAGTGATAACCATGATTTAGCTTTATTATTTTGATTCATAATGCATATTTTTGATAGTCTATTCATAGCTTAAACTCACATATACATTACATTTTGTAATTGCATTTGATTTTGGACCTAATTGTAAATTAGCTAATTTTCATGGTATTTGATGCTAATATTTGATTCTTATTTTGTAGGCATCAAAAGGGTCATGGACCCGATCAGATTGGACCACATTTGGGCTCAAATCAAGAGCTAATCAAGTCGATCAAGCCTCGGAGCATTATAGGTTGTTCATCCAAGATTGAACAGATCTGGACCATCCGTTGAAGATCTGGACGATCCAACTTAATGGGGAGCAGATCTGAGCCATTGATGAAGATCCAGAAGTTTTGATGCAGATCTGAGTTCATCCAGCCATTGATCCAGCCAGATTAATCTGGACCGTTCATTGAAGACTGGGAGGATCAGGGCCATCCAGTGATGATCTGATCGATCCGACCTACAGGAGAGTAGATCCAGACTCTAGATTAACATCAGTACCTTCAGATCATATTTTGGGCAAACTTTCACCGTTGATTTAGCTCAGAAGTTTCTCAGCCGTCCGATCAGATTGAAGATGATTTAAATAGTGAGAAGCTACAGTACAGTCGGGCTCGGCTTCCTCGCGACATTCCACTGTAGCTTCTTCTTCTCCACCGCGACGCCGAAGTCCCCGTTCCAAATTCCAGATCAGTGAGCAATTCTTCTTCAACGCCGGCGATTCCCTAGCTCCGGCGATCTTCGTCCGAGGCCACAGAGCACGGTCGAGGGTGTTTCCCAGTCCACAGTGTTGGTTCTGCTCCGCCGCAATCCAGCTCGAGGGTGTTTCCCATATTTGGATCTTCATTAGTCACCGGAGGACGAGGGTGGTTCCCAGTAGCTCCGGATTTCCTTTCATCACCATTTCATTAGCTGCATTTGACTGGATCTGATCAGCCAATCAAGTGTGCACAATTCCAGATCCAGCCTCTATTTTCTCGTGCGTTGAGGATTCCAGCCGGTTGTGAGCCCGAAGGATGTTTTCCGGAGGCTATGAACATTCATTTGGATGAGTAGGAAGCTCTAGATTCAAAGGTGGTTGCCCGAAGGATGTTTTCCAGAGGCATCTCTGTCTTTTCGGCAGAATGAAGAAGGTTTTACTACGGATTTGGATGTGGAATGCTTTAGGGTTTAGTTTTCTTTATTTCTTAATCTTTGAATTGTTCATCACTTGCTCAGATCTGATGATCTGATTTCTTAACATTGCAATTTAGTTTTGAATTAGTTCTCTTTATGCAAATCTATTTTTATTTGAAACCTCCTGATTTTGTGGCATTTATGCAATCAAAAACTTGTTCAACTTCGAGATTAGTTTGTAAATCTGATTTTGCTTTGAATTAGAAGTTCTGATTTACATTAGTTGTTTAACTTTGGTTATTTAGTTAGCTAACATTTTGTTAAGCATTGAATCTTTTGTTGTGACTGTGATGAAGATTGAATATGAATGTGCACTTGAGCTTAATTGATGGTACCCTCTATTCATGAAAAACAGTGATCTAGTAGGCAATCTGAATGCTTAAATGTTGAATGTTGAGTGTAGAATGATGAATTCTTATTTTGTTTGAGTTTTTGAGTTTAATTGTGATGATGGATTGTGGTTATCAATTAAAGGTTTATTGATTGTTTTCCTTGCTTCACTGAGGCATCTAAATTCTATTAGTTGTAGTTGAATTTAATTGTTGGTAAGTTGATGTTGAATTAACCTTGATGATTTAAGAGTATGATTGGAATCAATTCTAGAATTAACACACATTTATTAGTTACCCTTGGAAAAATACGACTTGGGACTCCTTACTACACGTGTTGTATTAATTTGAGTGAGTTTCAATCTTTATTAATTTGATGTGCCACGTGACATGTGAAAATGGCCAACACCAAATTTTGGCGCCGTTGCCGAGGAAATAACTAGCAATGTGTGTTGATTTTAGATTAATCATTGTGTGATTTTAATTGGTTAGCATTTTTCTTGGTTGATTTGATTGCTTATTCTTTTTGAATTTTCATGTTGATTTGTTCTTGAATTTTTAATCACCTTTACTGTTTATGTTTTCATGAGATTGAAACTTTATGTTCTTGAGTCTTCTAACATTGTTTGTTAGTGTGATATGTAAGAACAGGAGATTTATTTAGCATGGATCCATATTTTCAGAATTTTGGAGGTGGAATGGAGAGTTATCAGTGTTTTCAACCTGAGTACCAGTTTTACCCAAATTTGGATCAACAAAATAGGTACGAGTCATTTTCAAATGGTTTTAATGCTAATTGGGTGGATAATTCATGTTTCAGGTATGAAAGTGCTCAAGGACCATTTATTGAGCCATATCCAGTCTACCAGAGTTCATATGGATTTCAAGAAGTTTCAACATCATTTGAACCATATTCTTTTCAACAAAACAATCCTCAGATGGACGAGACAACATGGAAACTCAAGGAGATTATGCAACAGACGAGTGAGTATCAAGAGCAACAATTTTCAAGGATACAGAACATACAGATTCAGTTAGATCAGATTGCATCATCAATAAATCAGCTTCAAACACAACGTGCCAGTGAAGAGATGGAAAGTAGCGATTCTGTCAGGCCTGACCCTACTTTCATTAATTCACATGATTTTTCTAGTAATTTTTATGATGATTATGTCATTATGCAAATTTCTGATCCTACTGATTGTGTTGTTGAAGATGATTTGAGTGATTCAGGTTCTGAACATTTCTTTGAAGATGATTTAAGTGTAGGGGATTGCTTAATGGAAGCATTACCTCAAGAATCACCAAGAATTAAAGATGTAAGTGTAGGGACTTGTGCTATGGAGCCAAGCACCCAAGAATCACTACATGAGGATGAACCATCACTAGAACCACAGTTTGAGCCATTATTTAATGAAGAGGAGGTAACAATCACCACTCCAGGTACCATTCAAGATGACAAAGTGAGTATTTCTTGTGATTTATCAGAAAATTCAATAGAGGCACCGTTTGTTGATTTCATTAGATGTGATTCATTTCTTGATACATTTTATACCCACACTAAAGTTCTCATATTTTCTTTTTACCCCACATGCGTGTGGGAAGGATCTTCTTTTAATGATGTTGTAGGAGAACACAAGCTTCCAGAGTGGATGCTTGAACTGAACCGCCTAAGACCTCCAGAAAGAATTTGCAATGGAAAAATGGTCAATAAAAAGAAATTGATTGCAACCAAAAGTACTCCATTCCCGGTGTGAATTTTGTTGCTAAATCTTCTTCGACCGTCGGAATGAAAGGGGAGTTGGTTCTAATTTCGTTTTCTTTTGCATTTTAATTCATGTTTTGTTAATAAATTCTTTTTATGCATTTCTTTAGTTTCATACTTTGCATTTTGCATTTTGTTTCTACATTTGCTTCCATACTTTGCATTTTTGTTTAGTACATAGCAATTTGTTTTGAATAAATTCTCCCATGATTTTTCTAAGTAATATTTTTAAGATGGTAAAGCTTCTTAAATTTGATCATCAATTTAAGGTCATTTAACATGATTGGATGTTTTTTCTTGCATGATATTGGTTAAAATGGAGTGGATTCCATATTGATTAATTGAGCTTGATTGCATAAAAAATACCTAGAGAGGACCACTTTAAGCCTATACACTATTATTTTCTCTTGTGTGGCATGCACTTACAACAATTGAACTCTAGAACTTGCTTAATTTCTTTTCAAAGTCACAATAGCATTTGTGTGCATGGAAATGAAGGATATTTTTCATGCTTGTTCCCTTATTTCCAAATTCTTTCTCCACAATTTTCTTGAAACATTCTCATCTAGCATTTTAATTCTTGATAATCTTTGCTTGCTCTATTTCATTGAGAGTTATGGTTGACTATCTTGATGAGTTAAATTGTTCGATAATGGGCAAAGATTGAAGTGTGGGGGAGGTGTATGAATTCTGTACAATCCAGAAATGGATCAAGGTTTGGAAATTGTTTGAGCAAGGGCTGATTTTAGGAGGTGTTTATGGTGCAAAATTTTGAAAATTTGGTTGTGAATGAATGGCTCTAAATGTTTTATGCTAAATGCATCCATATTTTGAGTTTTATCATGTTAAGAGTAACTTTCAATGGCTTAGAATTTTAAGCCTTGATACTATGTTGATACATTCAAAACTTTGAGAGACATGTTGGATGAAAGTGTTAAACATGCTGAAATCTGAAAAATACTGTGGATGTTGCTGCACAAGAGCTTTGCTATAGCTTTTATAGACTGAAGATATCAGTAAACCAAAATGGAGATAGTAGAATTGAAGCAAGTAAGTTGGGTTAGTGAAGGGTACTGAGGACAGTAAGTGGAGATGCTGCTGTGCTAAATTCTGCAGGAATAAATATTATAACTATGGAGCAATGGAAGATTGAAGGAATGCTGATGAAAGACTTATTTAGAGTAGGCTGCAGAAGCAAGAATCTGTAGAGAAGAAGAATTATGTTACTGAAATCTGATTGTGTATCAAGTTTGTATCAAGATTCAAGGGTATAGAAGCAAAAGGAAATTGAAGATGGCAGAAACAGAAAGGGAAACAAATGCAGCAACAAAACTTGGTGCAGAACGTGAATCTGCAGGAAACTGAAAGCAAGAAGCAAATTACAGAATTTCTGCAAATGGATTTCCAAGTAGCTGTTGGATTATACAGCAGTGATGAACCTGACAAGTGAGGTGTTACTCTTTTTAAGCTTTTGGAGACCATAATCTGGAATCTGAATTATGAAGAGCTGTTCTGTGGAGTTGGGTTCAGATTCTGTAATTAAAGTGCTAGAAACACTAAGTTTCCAATTCTGAAATTCTGAAATCTTCATTGCGGAAGTTAAATGCAGGTGCTGGAAATGGAATCAGAAATCAGCATTGTGCCAACTCTTTTCTGTGCTGATTCTGATCAACAGCAACTGAAATTGAATTCTGGTACAAATTTTCTGAATTCTGAAAGCCAATTCATTCTGCTGTTGAGTTGAGAATGTTAATGTCTGAAATGGAACTAAAAAAATGTTGAATCTGAGTTCCAGAAATTATTGAGCAACTACTCAAGGAAATTAAAAGGAAGAGTTGCTGAAGTGTGTAGCAATGGAATTTTCTAGCTGTCATACTGGTTTTTGCAGAATTTGGGAGGCTACTGTTTAGCAGAAATTTATCTGAGTTGCTGATGTTTATGTCATTAATTAATTATGGAATGCCAATTAGGATATTGGAGTTTGCTTGGCAAATCAAGTGGAGTGCAAAAATTGGGAAATTGTAGAACATGAGAAGTGTAGGAACTTGGTATCAAAGTGTATCAAAAATTCAGAAGTTGTATTAAGAAAAGGAGAAGAACTGGTGAAGTTTTCAAGTGTGAAGAAACAAATGGTAATCTTGCTTCAAATTATTGAAAGATGCAGTGGGCTAGGAACTGGAAAAGGTTTCAGAGAAACAGAGGGTGTTTTTGTGTTATTTGAGATGTATCTCGAAATTAGAAGGTCATAGAAATATAATTATCATTAGTGAGCTATTGTGGAGACAAAGAATGAATATGGAGCAAAAGCAGGAAACAGAAATTGTCAAAATTCAGAAAATTCTGCAACTTGGCATCGGAAATTTGTACACATCAGAATTAAGATGACGTCTGAAGCATAGATGGTGTAAGGAATATATTGTATCTCTGGAAGCAGGAAATCTGAATTGCTGTGATCATGGACTTGTTGAACTGAGTTACTGAATTTTGTTGCTGAACTTGTGAAACTTTAATTTGTTTCCGTCTCTTGCTGTCATTGATGCTGAGGAAACTGCTGGTTGGTTTGTATAAGAATAACATCTATGATTTAATGAAGTGTATCTGTTGGAAAACAGAAGCATGAGCTACTGGAATTTGAAATGCAGAATGACAAATGATAATCTTTGCTAAGCTGAAATTTTTACAATTCTGCAGTGCTGAAACTTAGTCTAGGAAATTCATATATGTTTTGTTGTAAGTGTGACTGAACGTGACAGATTGATACAAAGTTGAATCAGCAGTGGCTGTGCAGAATGAAATCAAGGCTATTGGTTCATTACAAATTTTGAAACTCACCAGCTAACCCATTATTGACAAAGGATTATCTTGATTCAACAGATTGAGCTACTAACTTTTCTTTACTTTGTTGTTGTGATTGTTGAAAGCTGAATCTCTGATATGAACTTCAGTGCTGTTATCAGAATGCCAACTGTTCCAATTTTTGAGTTCTTACCGGACTTAAGGTTTTGAATTAAATTGTTTGGGTTCTGAAAGAATAGAAAAGAGAGGACAAGAGCAGCAACCAAAATGAAAAAAAAAATGCAAGAAAAGGAGTAACTGAAATTATGCAGCACTTGTAGTGAACTAGTTGTTGTTAGAATTGGATCCTTGTTCAGTTGGCACTATGTTTAGTTAGCTATCAGATTCAATTCTGAATATCAGTAATGATAGCAGGAAGGATATGAAGAAATACAGAGAATCAGTTTTAATTCTGAATCTGGAAACAGAATTTCATAAATCAAGAGTTGTTGTTAGTGCTTCTCAATTCAAAGAACCATACAGATTTAAGCTATTTGAGTTGATGATGTAAGTGACGACACTATAGCATATAACTTCAATAGATTCAGAATCTGTTCCTTGAAGTGTTTGTATACCTGGTCTTTATTTCTGAACAGTTCAGTAGCTAGAAGTATCATAGCTGCTGAAGGAGTTCTTTAAGAATTAAATTGATCTCGTAAGTTGCAGTTGGACATTATGTGGCTAAAAGAGTATCAAGTTTTTGAATGCATTGCCCGAGACGGCCAAATGTTTAAGTGTGGGGGAGGAAACTCTTCTCCATTACATGATGAGAGATTGTTAAGCTTCCAAATGCTGGAATTTTGGTGGAAAAATAATGGAAAAATTTTGAAGGAAATAATGGCACATTCAAGAGTGTATCAAATTAGGAGATAGAGTATCAAGATTCTTTGTTTGCTATCAAATTGAAGGGGAATTTAGCTTGATCTCTTGTATTGATAATGACAAATGGTATTCATCTCTTTTTACATCAAAATGGTCAACTCATCAAGTATATTCCTCCAATACTCTCATCTTATAATTTTCTTCATTAAAACTTTTTCTTTTGCCACTTCATTCACTTTCATTGTTCTGTTTGCTTCCATTTCAATTCTTCATGATAAATTCCTTTTGATTCATGTATGCTATGTTTTATAGTGGTGGAGAAGTAGAAAATAAGCAAGCTTATGGTAGTGAAATGTTGTGAGTGACATTGAGTGAGCTCCACTAATACATATTTTGAGTGTGAGGGCTAGAATAGGTAAATTCCTTGTGAGCTTGCAATTTGCTTAATTTCTCGATTAGATTGAAACCACCATACCTACTGATTATTGTTTGAATTGTATCCATGATTGTTTGTGATCTTTAAGATGACCTTAGTTAAATTCTTTTTACCATTTTCTAGGTATTGCTAGGAAATTTATGTGGAGATGATTTTAGGTTTTCTTTACTTGAACGGGACGTCCAAGACTAAGTGTGGGGGATTTGATAACCATGATTTAGCTTTATTATTTTGATTCATAATGCATATTTTTTATGGTCTATTCATAGCTTAAACTCACATATACATTACATTTTGTAATTACATTTGATTTTGGACCTAATTGTAAATTAGCTAATTTTCATGGTATTTGATGCTAATATTTGATTCTTATTTTGTAGGCATCAAAAGGGTCATGGACCCGATCAGATTGGACCACATTTGGGCTCAAATCAAGAGCTAATCAAGTCGATCAAGCCTCGGAGCATTATAGGCTGTTCATGCAAGATTGAACAGATCTGGACCATCCGTTGAAGATCTGGACGATCCAACTTAATGGGGAGCAGATCTGAGCCATTGATGAAGATCCAGAAGTTTTGATGCAGATCTGAGTTCATCCATCCATTGATCCAGCCGGATTAATCTGGACCGTTCATTGAAGACTGGGAGGATCTGGGCCATCCAGTGATGATATGATCGATCCGACCTACAGGAGAGTAGATCCAGACTCTAGATTAACATCAGTACCTTCAGATCATATTTTGGGCAAACTTTCACCGTTGATTTAGCTCAGAAGTTTCTCAGCCGTCCGATCATATTGAAGATGATTTAAAAGCTTCGTGAGAAGCTACAGTACAGTCGGGCTCGGCTTCCTCGCGACATTCCACTGTAGCTTCTTCTTCTCCACCGCGACGCCGAAGTCCCCGTTCCAAATTCCAGATCAGTGAGCAATTCTTCTTCATCGCCGGCGATTCCCTAGCTCCGGCGATCTTCGTCCGAGGCCACAGAGCACGGTCGAGGGTGTTTCCCAGTCCGCAGTGTTGGTTCTGCTCCGCCGCAATCCAGCTCGAGGGTGTTTCCCATATTTGGATCTTCATTAGTCACCGGAGGACGAGGGTGGTTCCCAGTAGCTCCGGATTTCCTTTCATCACCATTTCATTAGCTGCATTTGACTGGATCTGATCAGCCAATCAAGTGTGCACAATTCCAGATCCAGCCTCTATTTTCTCGTGCGTTGAGGATTCCAGCCGGTTGTGAGCCCGAAGGATGTTTTCCGGAGGCTATGAACATTCATTTGGATGAGTAGGAAGCTCTAGATTCAAAGGTGGTTGCCCGAAGGATGTTTTCCAGAGGCATCTCTGTCTTTTCGGCAGAATGAAGAAGGTTTTGCTACGGATTTGGATGTGGAATGCTTTAGGGTTTAGTTTTCTTTATTTCTTAATCTTTGAATTGTTCATCACTTGCTCAGATCTGATGATCTGATTTCTTAACATTGCAATTTAGTTTTGAATTAGTTCTCTTTATGCAAATCTGTTTTTATTTGAAACCTCCTGATTTTGTGGCATTTATGCAATCAAAAACTTGTTCAACTTCGAGATTAGTTTGTAAATCTGATTTTGCTTTGAATTAGAAGTTCTGATTTACATTAGTTGTTTAACTTTGGTTATTTAGTTAGCTAACATTTTGTTAAGCATTGAATCTTTTGTTGTGACTGTGATGAAGATTGAATATGAATGTGCACTTGAGCTTAATTGATGGTACCCTCTATTCATGAAAAACAGTGATCTAGTAGGCAATCTGAATGCTTAAATGTTGAATGTTGAGTGTAGAATGATGAATTCTTATTTTGTTTGAGTTTTTGAGTTTAATTGTGATGATGGATTGTGGTTATCAATTAAAGGTTTATTGATTGTTTTCCTTGCTTCACTGAGGCATCTAAATTCTATTAGTTGTAGTTGAATTTAATTGTTGGTAAGTTGATGTTGAATTAACCTTGATGATTTAAGAGTATGATTGGAATCAATTCTAGAATTAACACACATTTATTAGTTACCCTTGGAAAAATACGACTTGGGACTCCTTACTACATGTGTTGTATTAATTTGAGTGAGTTCCAATCTTTATTAATTTGATGTGCCACGTGACATGTGAAAATGGCCAACACCAGTAAGCTGTACATGCTTATAACTTGCTCTAGGACGAGAGTCTAGGAGGTGACCAGGAGGTTGTTGAGCATGTGAGTCGTGCACACTTATAACTTACTCTGGGATGATAGTTTGGGACCTGAGTGGGAGGTTGTTAGGCGCATGAACTGTGCACACTTATAACTCACTCTTGGACGAGAGTTTGAGACCCGACTGATAGGTCGTTAGGCGCGTGAGCAATGCACGCTTATAATTCACACTGAGATGAGAGTCCAGAGGCACGTGAGTTATACATGCTTATAACTCGTTTTGAGGTGAGAGTCTGGGAGGCTCGTGAACTATGCATACTTATAACTAGCACTAGGATGAGAGTCTAAGACATTTTTATTAGACAAGGATTGTTACAAATGTAGAATGCCCCTCAAGTGCAGTAAGGCTGGAGGTAATTCATGCTCCATGGGCGATCTAGCCTTTTTTCCATCAGCATCTTGAAGATAATAAGCGCCAAACACAAGTTGCTTTATAATTTTTTATCGCCATGCCATCGATGTGCCAACTTAGTTATGTCTCCAACCAGCTTTATCCTCTTCCAGACCAAGTCATCTTCTTGGAAGGAATGGGGAATCACCTATTGATCGTAGTTTTGCCAAAGTCACTATCGGTAAGCCATTAGCCAGGCAGTTGTTTTCTCCCGGGTCTCGCTAATGAGGTTCATCTTGCGGATACACTGGTTGGCGTTGTCCTTGTCATACAATAAGTGTCAGGCAGATTCCTCAGCCACCTCGAATGGAATGACTGCTTTACTACTATAGACGAGGTGGAAAGGAGTGAGTCCGGTGCTCTCTTGGGGAGTCGTTCTGTAAGCCCACAGGATGCTCGGGAGCTCCTCAACCAGTCACCTCATACATGATCAAGCTTAACCTTGAGTCCTCTGACAATTTCCTTATTAGTGACTTTGGTTTGGCCATTACTCTGAGGATATGCCATGGAAGTGAAGGCTTGGGTAATGTCAAACCTTGGCACCACTCTTAAATTCTGTGCCCTTAGAATTGTTGGCCATTATTTGAAACTAGCTTATGAGGAATTTTGAATCGGCATAGGATGTTAATCCATACAAATTTGATCACGACTCGTTTGGTGATTTTGTCTAGTGTTTCTGCTTCTATCCATTTAGAGAAATAATCCATCGTCACGAGTAGGAACTTCTTCTGAGTCAGGGAAATGGGGAATGAACCCATAATATCTATCACCCACTGGTCAAAGGGGCAAGAAATTATCGACATTTTCAATGGCTCGGTAGGTCAATGAGGTATATTTTGGTGTTTATGCAAGAAATATAGGTAGCCACTAGTCGACCTACATATGCCTGCAGAGTGGGTTAAAAATAACTGGCTAGTAATACCTTACGAGCTAGCATTCTCCCCCTAACATGGTTACTGCAATAGCCTTAATGGATTTCCTCCACAATATAATCCACTATCCAGCCCGACGCACTTGATTAGGGGTTGTGAAAATGCTCGCTTATATAGTTGATCTCCAATTAAAGCGAAGCGGATGCCCCTCCTCTTACCTAGCCAAGGTGTCTCGACGTTGACTAACAAAACTCCTTGTTGTAAATATAAAGTGATTAGGGCTTTCAGTCGATTGACTTTTCCATATTAGCTTTCAAGTCGATTTGAGCTATTGTAGGCTCTATGCTAGTGGGCAATCTAGGATCCAAGTGGACAGTGAGCTAGCTATTTTGGCCAATTCATCCACTTTGTGATTATCAAACTGAGGTATCTTAACCAGCGTGACCTCCATAAAGCTTTCTTTCAGTTTCTTGTAGGCCTCTTTGTACACCCACAGCTTCTCGCTATTGGTTTGGAAGTTGTCTACCACTTGTTGAGCCACGAGTTGGGAATCCGAGTGGACGATTACCCTGGTGCCTCCCATGTGTCTGGCTGCTTGTAGTTCAGCCAGCAAATCTTCATATTTGACTTTATTATTAGAAACCCGAAAGTTTAGCCAGACGACTAACTTCATGATGTCTTCTTGTGGGGATATGAGAAGAATGCCTACACCGCTTTCTTGCTGAGTGGCGGACCCATCTACATAAATTTTTCATGTTCCCTCAAACTCAAGATGATGGACTTCTATTAAGAAATCGGTCAAGGCCTAGGCCTTGATGGTCGTCCGAGGCTGATAAGTGTATATCAAACTCGCTCAGCTTTGTAGTCCACTTAATAAGTTAGCCGACTGCTTCAAGGTCGGTGAGGACTATTTCTAGCGAGTTGTTGGTAAGTACCATTACTAAATGCACAAGGAAGTAAGGCCGCAAGCAGTGAATGGCAAGGGCTAACCCATAAGCCAACTTCTCAAGCGTAGTGTAACGAAACTCGACCCCTTTCAATAGATGACTAAAAAAATGCACCGACCTTTATATATTATCATGTTCTTTGACTAAGGCTGCCCCCATGGCCTCTTGGCTGATTAACAAGTATAACCAAAGTGGCTCTCCCATGATAGGCTTAGAAAGAGAAGGCTAAGTTTCCAAGTATTGCTTCAGCTCTTCAAAGGTCTTGTTACACTCTTCATCCCACTAGAACTTTATCGCTCGGCAGAGTACTTTGAAGAACAAGAGGTCCCGGTCAACCAATCAACATATGAATCTTGAGAGTACTGTGATCCGATCTACCAACTTCAAAGGCCTTCTTGATCTGATTCTTGGAAAACAAAGAGTCGTAGACAATCGATCTAGACTTGGATATAAGGCTAAACATAAATTTAAATCTTATTTATCGCTTGTAAATTGATTAAATAGAAACTTAGTACAAGTTGTTGGTGCGGGAAGCATCAAACGATCGAACCCAAGTTTTGATAATGGCAAAGGGCTCAAAGTTAAGTCATCTTGTGATCTAACAAGTTCATAGAGCTTGCAGGAAAGTCTTAAGTGTTACTTAAGCAAAAGTCCTAGTTGCGGTTAGGCAAGTGAAAACCCCTAGGGGGTGGTAACCCTAGGTCATAGGGTATGGTAACCCTATGCGAAAAGTCTTGGCGGGTCGAGAGCTTTAGGCAAAAGTCCTAGGGGGGTAACCCTAGGTGGAAAGTCCTGGTGTCGTGAACCAGGTGGAAGACTGGACGAGCCGGGAAGCGGAAGTCCAGCAGAAAGTCCGGAAGCTTCGAACGCTGAGCAAAAGTCCAGTCGATCTGGAGGATCGCACTAGCAACAGGTAAATCTCTTGAGTGGAGTAGGTGAGGACGCGTTCCCCGTAGAGGGAACAGTAAGCTTCGAACAGTAGGCGTCGAGTCGACCTAGGGTTTCCGGTTGGAAATCCGAAGTCAGACCCGGACAGTCTGATGACTGTCGATTATATCACTTATAATATGTCTGTGCTAACTTTGTTTTGCAGGATTTTTGTGTTTGGGACTAACACATTTTACAAGAACAAAGAAGCACACTTGACCTCGGATGAACAATGTCCGAGGCGCCTCCATGGGGCTTGGAGGCGCCTCGGGTACAAACCGAAGCCAGCTGTCCAAAGGAGCTGGAGGCGCCTTAGACCAGGCATTGGAGGCGCCTTGGACTAGCCTTGAGGTGCCTTTAATGGGATAAGGCGCGACCAGATCAGAGTTGATCCACGCGTGCGACTCGGCGGCCTGGAGGCACCTCGGACAGGCTTGGAGGCGCCTCCAGCACTATTTAAAAGGGGGTACGAGGCAGAGGCTCAGGACAGAAATTCTAAATCAATCTTTCATCGACCTACTGCCTACGTGATGACCTTGAAGTCCTATTTCAAGTTCCCGACGACTCGGAGCTCCGATATTGTTTGATTATGTCGTTGGTATAAGTTTTCTTTAATTACTTCACTTATTATAACTTACATTTGTACAAACTCTTTACGCAATATAGTTGTTGCCCACAGTAAGCGATCGACGATCGCGGGCCTTGGAGTAGGAGTCACCACTGGCTCCGAACCAAGTAAACGACCTATGTCTTCTGTGTTTGTGTGATTCTTTCTATCTATTCCGCTGCTTTATTACTCGAACGATTTACGATTCCAAAACGTGAAATAGCCACGAGCGTTATTCACCCCCGCTCTAGCGCTTCTCGATCCAATAATTGGTATCAGAGCGAGGTCGCGTTGATCTGGTGCAACCACCAATCGCGCAAATTTTTTCGTGGTGTTTTCAATTTTTACGGAGTCAATTAGAATCTAACTTAATAGCTATATTCTATTTTTTTTCGAATCGATTTTTGCTCGAAGTTGGTGCAACACCACTCGAGCTCGTGATATTAATTTTATTTCCGGCACTGCTAATCAAAGACCTAGTCTTGGGACATTTCTATTTTTCTTTTATTTTGCATATTATCAATGGCTCAACAAGAAGGATTCAACACCGTTCATCCCCCGCTCTTCACCGGAGAAGATTTCGGGTACTGGAAAGGGTGAATGGAAACCTTTCTCAAGATACAATTCGACACATGGATGATCATCAAGACGGGATTGCAACTACCAACCGACGAAGATGGCAAGCCTACACCTTGCGAAAAATGGGAACCATCACTAATCAATAAAGTGGAGGCCGATGCCAAAGCAACCAGCACCCTCTAGTGTGGACTGACCAAGGAAGAGCTCAACAGAGTTGGACCATTCTCCAGCGTAAAAGAGCTGTGGGAGAAGCTGATTGAACTCCACGAGGGCACCTCCGACACCAAGGTGAGTAAAAGAGATCTTTTTTTTAATATGTTATACAATCTGAAAATTCAGGATGGAGAGACAGCAAGTCAATTCCACGCACGCATACAAGACATCCTCAACTCCCTCCATGCGATCAGGCAAAGAGTCGAGAATCGGGACATCATAAGGTACGCACTCAACGCTTTTCCGAGGAGTACATTGTGGGCATCAATGGTAGATGCCTACAAAGTTTCCAAGGACTTATCTTCCATTAGATTAGATGAATTATTTTCAGAATTCAAACTGCATGAACAGACTAATACACTGCCAACCGAGAAGGGTATTGCTTTGGTTGCAGGTACCAGTCGAACACACGAACCAAGATCACGGCGAAGAATTGAACCGGAGTCGAAAGAGGAACCCGACTCAGACAATGAAGACGACGAATTGACCTCCGAGCTCGTGAATCTTGTGATGAAGCTCTACAAGAAGAAGAAGGGCTTCAACAAGAGGGACCTAAAGAAAACAGTCCAATCCAAGGAGAGTCAACCAAGCTCAAGCTCGAAGTAACTTGCTACGGGTGCAACCAGAAAGGGCACATCAAGGTTAACTGCCCAAATCAGAAGGATGCAAAGAAACAGAGGAAAAAAGAAGGTGCTAAAAGTGACATGGGACGAATCCTCAGAATAAGATACCGACGACGAACCCGATCAAACGAGTCTACTCGCACTGATGGCCCGGGACCAGATCAATCTGTCCGAGAGCGAGAGCGAGTCGGAAGCCGAGTTCGATCGAAGCAACGGATCCGTATCTGTTTTCGAAGGGCCTAACACCGCTGTAAGTACTCCTCGGTTAAACAATTTAGTTAATTACTTATTACGCAAATTAGCTAAATCAAACCTTAAGGTCAAGTCACTTCTAAAGGAAGTAGCAGTCCTTAAAGAAGTGACCAACTCCAAAACCTTGTCTGACCCTGTTCAGACTGGAAAATCAACTCAAGTTCAAAAACTTGAGAAAGAAAATTTCAGTTTGAAAACTCAGGTCAAGGATTTGAAAAATACATTAGAACGGTTCTCTTTGGGCTCCAAGAAGCTTGACCTGATTCTTGGGACACAAAGAGTCGTTTACAACAAAACTGGGCTAGGTTATAAAACTAAAAGAAAATATAGATCTTACCTGTCCTTAGTAAATAGATAAAATAGTAAATCAGTCCAAGCATGGGTACCCAAGTCCAACCTGGTTAATCAAGTCGGACTTGGTCAATACTGGGTCCCTAAGGATCAAATACATTACCTCGATAGACTATACCGAGGTTATGATCCAAGGGGAGCTAGAACAAAAACAGTAAACATAAAATTAAATTAAAATTCAAATTAAATAAAATTAAATTAAAACTCAAATTAAATAAAATTAAATTAAAACAATAAACATAAAATTAAATTAAAATTTAAATAAAATCAAATTAAATTGAAATTCAATTTAAAATTCAAATTAGAATTCAATTTGAAATTCAAATTAAATAAAAAAATCAAATTAAAATCAAATTCAGAATTAAAATTCAGATTAATTCAAAAATTAAATTCTTACAAAATCTTAAAAATCCAAGGGAAGGCTCCAGAATAGCTGACACCTCCAAACTTAATCCACCCGACTAGGGTAACTAAGAGTAGACTACCCGGCAGGGTAATTAAGGTTAGATTAAAATGGGCTAGGTTTAACTTGACTCGCGGTATTGGTGAAGTATTGGATGATAGTACGTTGGGGAAGCTTAGTCATCGCATGTCTAGGAAGATATGGCTTCGACCTGGTGCATTTAGCTAAGTGGAACTAACCGAAGCTACCATTTATGGATCCTAACCAGTTAGACCAAGGTTTTGTACTAAGTTCAATGGGTAGGACTATTTGGAAAACCTCAAAGGCATGGTTACTTTAATGATGTCCTTGTGACTCACCATAGCCCAGAAATTTATCCAAAGAATGTCTACTTCTTGAACCCAAAGCTAAACCTGAATCTAACATAATGTTAAACCAAACCCTAAAATTGAATCTAATTCATCTCAAAAAAATTATAGGATTACCTAATTGAAAATTTAGATCGGGTGAGATGACTAAGAAATAAAAATTAAAAGAAAATCAAATTTAAAATTCAAAATTCAAAATTCAAAATTCAAAATTCAAAATTCAAAATTCAAAGGAATAGAAATTAAAAGAAAATCAAATTTGAAATTAAAAAATATAAATCAAAATTCGAAATTCAAATTCAAAATTCGAGTTAAAATACAAAATTCGAAATTAAAATTCATAATTAAAATTAAATTAATTCTAATACAAAATTCAAATTCGAAATTCGAATTAAAATTAAAATTCGTAATTAAAATTAAATTAAATTAACTTAATTATTTTTCAAATTAAATTAACTTAATTATTTTTCAAATTAAATTAACTTAATTATTTTTCATTTTTCAAATTAAATTAACTTAATTATTTTTCAAATTAAATTAACTTAATTATTTTTCAAAATTAAATTAACTTAATTATTTTTCAAAATTAAATTAACTTAATTATTTTTCAAATCAAAGTAACTTAATTATTTTTCAAATTAAAGTAACTTAATTATTTTTTCAAATAAATTTAACTTAAATATTTTTTCAAATTAAATTAACTTAAATATTTTTTCAAATAAAATTAAATTTTTTAAATTAAATTAACTTAAATATTTTTTTCAAATTAAATTAACTTAAATATTTTTTCAAATTAAATTAACTTTTTCAAATTAAATTAACTTAAATATTTTCTCAAAATTAAATTAACTTAAATATTTTTCAAAATGGAATTAACTTAAATATTTTTCAAAATTAATTAACTTAAATATTTTTCAAAATTAATTAACTTAACACTTTTTCAAAATTTAATTAATATTCTTTCAAAATTTAATTAACTTAGTATTTTCAAAAATTAATTTAAACTTAATGCAATTAAGTTGATACTCCTTAAGAAATTAATAACTTTTCAAAACTTAATTAATCTTTTCAAATTTTTATAACCTCTTCAAAGTTTAAAAAGCATAAACCAATTAATAATTTTTAATCAAAAAAAAAAAAAAGACACGTGGCGCCTCCCACACAAGGGAGGCGCCCTAAACAGTGGCGGGAAAACTCCCGCCGACTTACCTAAGGCGCCTCGGATCATCTCCGAGGCGCCTCCAACATCACTTAAGGCGCCTTAAGAAGCCTTTAAGGCGCCTTCAACCTGCATCTTTGCCACGAACAGAACCCTTTCTGTTCGTTTTCTGTCGACGCCGAGCATGAGCTACTCGTGTGATTTCTCCCCAACCGAGGCACCTTCAACCCATCTCTTCCTCCTCTACTCCTAGCAATGTCTCCTAGGTATACTCTAAACCTTCCTTAATCATCTACTACATGAATTTCGTACTAGTCTTTGCTATTTTTCTTGTATATTGTCAAAAATAGGAAACATCACATTGTTGATCCTACACAGGCTAGGGCCCCTTCTACGGATCCTAGATTCCCCTCGGAACAGCATAGGGTAGATTTTGCTAGGTTTACCTTTGAGTCCATTAAACCTAGATATGTAGGTAGGACATTTTTCTCCCAGTTCTGTCACCCTGCTGTCCAGATGATAGATTACTATCACCTAGGGAAACTGGTTTATTGGAACAACATAGTAAACCAGGATTTGTGTGCCCAGTTCTATAACAACCTTGAAAAGGTTGATGATACTACATATTCCACCAGAGTGGGTGTAACGCCCCGCCCCTCCTGCTAAGGCCACGGGGGTTACTTTACTCTACTTAACAACTTATTAACTTATTACAGCGGAAATCTTACTTGTAAATTTTTGAAACATAGAATCCATATGTCATACCCTACATTATTTCAAAACATATAGGAACTAACATGATAAATGTCATGGAGTTACAATCATAAAAATATCAAACAAGCATAACTCATATATAATGAAAGCAGGTCTTTTCTTCTTTAGCCAGTCACTACCGCACACATCCTGCTAGCCCCTCCTGCTGCTCCCCTAGTCCATCCAACCTTTGCCCTTATCTGTGGTACAAGAAAGTAAGCTGTGAGCACTCATGGCTCAGTAAGTTCCTTTCCTACTCACAAAATCCATATATCATGTCAACAATCACAAAGCATATATCAAAGCATAAAGTATCATAGCATATCATACATGATCATCATATATATCATGAGCACAATCATAGATATCATGGCATAATCATGGCATAAACACAAGGTAGCATGGCATATCATAACATGATCATCATATATATCATGACATATTCATAAAGCATATGCAAGGTGAACTTTTAAAACATGCATCATGACTTTATAAAACGTATAGCATAGATACTTAAACATAATCTCAACATAAGGGGATCCCGGCTTGTACCACGTACATACATGCGCGCGTCCTAGTAGGTCCAAGGTAGCAAGTCTTGAACCCTACAAGGCATATACTAGGCCCGTTTCTTAGTCCATCGACCTAGGGGCACTTAGGAGCCCATTCCTAACGAGGCCCGTTTCTTAGTCCATCGACCCCGGGGCGCTTATGGAGTCCACCCTTGGTACAAGCCTTAAAAGTAAAATAGCATGTCATATTTACATAATCCATATCACTCATGTCATATTCATGTCATGAAGAGTGCTCTTGATCCCACTTATAGGGAAGCAACTCTTTTAGGCATAGCTTAAAGCATGTATAATTGAGCACACAGCATATCATGATTTTGAGCACACAGCATATCATGAACACATGCATAATTAAGCATACAACCTTTCATGATCTTAAGCACACAGCATATCATGAACTTGAGCACATAGCATATCATGAGTTTAGGCACATATCATATCATGAGTTTGAGTACTTAGCATATCATGAGTTTAAGCACACAACATATCATGAACTTGAGCACATAGCATATCATGAAATTTAGCACACAGCATATCATAGACTCGAGCACATAGCATTTCATGAAATTTAGCACACAGCATATCATAAAAATAAGCACATAGCATATCATGGAACATAGCACACAGCATATCATGAATAGGACCTAACATATATAAATGAACCTCACAGCATGTCATACTCTCCACATATCATAAAGCATTGCATGTGAAGTTCATGGAAGAACACAAAATTAGGTCTCTATCCCTAGTGACAAGTGGTGGCCGAAACATATAGAGGTGGTTTAGGTTATCAAGCAACAAAAGAACATGTGAACCCTAAACATCTATCATTTCTTATGACATAAGAAGCATCTTAAGCATGTTAGGTATAGGTTCCAAGCTTTCTAGGTCTCTTTTCATAACCTGGCCGAAACTTATTAAGCCTCCTTTTGGGTTATTAACAACATATAAGCATGAACAACCTTAACAATTTTCATATCATATTCCATAAGAAACCACTTGAACATATTTGATTTAGGTTCCAAGTTCTCTAAGCCTTCAACCCTAACATGGTCGAAACCCTAGCAACATGTTTCTAGGTTACAAGCAACATGAAAAGGTTAAACTTTATACTAACATATCAATACATATCATGAGAATCACCATAAGTACATTTAGTCTAAGTTCCAAGCTTCTCAAGCCTTTTAATCTAATGAGGCCGAATCTTGTAAGCATGGGTATTAAGTTCCTAGTGGCATATTAGCATGAAGACCATAAGAACTTTCCTAGCATTCATTTCAAAGATTAACATGGACCACTTAGTTTAGAAATTTAAGTATCCTAGGTCTTAAAAACAATTGTGGCCGAATACTAAAGAACAAGAATTCAAGTTTCCAAGCAACATGTGAACATTAATTTATTTCATATCTCTTCATCAAGTAGAGCATAAGTATCTTAGACTTGATTTAAACCTTCCTAGGGTTCAAGTCTTGAAATTGCCGAACCATCATATATAAGAAATATTGTTCAACTTAACCTAAAATCATGGCATGTCACATTAGCTTCATATCTTGTCTTATAAGAATCATAGCATGCTTAAATTTTTAGGTTTAAAGCCTTTCTAGGCTCTCAACTCTATCTTGGCCGAATATACATGAATATGGAATCAAGTTTAAATTGACTTACCAGTGGGGGAAAACATCAACAACACCACTTATCATTAGGTACATATCATAAAAACAAGGTAGCATGCTTGGTTTAGGTTTAGAGCTCTTCTAACTCTTTTGTTCCTTCTATGCCGAAAATCCAAGTTCATAAATTTATGTTCTAGCCAAACATTCTAGCATGAAAAATATTAGTTTATCTCTCCTACCATAAGGTACATAACATAAGCAAAAATCATGAACATATCTTAGTTGGTTTTCAAGGTTCTTTAAACTCTCTCTTTTTTTTTCTTTGTTTGGCCGAAACCCTTATGAAATAACCATAGGTTTTTAAGCAATACTTTTCATAACAAACATATAGCTATTGTACCATAGGTGAGGGGAACTTACATCCTTTCGCTTGTGGTTTTTCTTAAGGAGGAAAGTGTTCTAGTTGTTAAGGAAGGGAGAAGTTTCTTCCTCTTGTGCCTCCTTTGATTTCCTTTGCTTGGGGAGGCTAGAACTTGAAGGTTTCTTCTTGAAAATTGGCTTCCTTGTAGAAGAACTTGACTTAGTGCTCGGATCAAGGAGTGGGTGGATCTCCTAGTCTCGGTGAAGAAAGAAAAGAAGGAAGGAGGAGAAGAATGAGGAAAATGAGAGGTTTACTTCTCATTTTTTTTTCTATTTATTCATCATGAGAGAAATTTATGCCCTCATAAATGTTCCCTTTAATTCATCCATTATTCTTCTCTTGATTCCCATGAAAAGAATGAGGAGAGGGAAGGGTGAGGAAAACAACTTGCTTCTTCTTATTCCTTCTCTTAATCAAGAGGGAGAAGAGGTGAGCAATTTGGTTTTCTCTTGCTCCTTGTTTTATTTTTCTTCTCTCCTTTAACTAATATTTTTATTCCTTCCTATGCATATGTTACTTTCTATCCTAGTGGTGACCATGCCATTAATCTTTCACCATTATTGGTGGGAGGTTCAAGGTTCAATGCTTGGCCTCCACCTCTTACCTCTTATTTTTATATTGTTTCTTACTCTTCTTTTTCTCTTATCCTTTTTATTTATTTCCATGCTCTTAATGAGAATAATACCTATGTATTTATATAACAAAAATTCATGGGTGTTACAGTACCCCATACCTCATAGAAAGTTCATCCTCGAACTTAGAATAACGATATCAAGTGGTGCCGGACTTTCTACTGAGTGCATCGGCTACCTTGTTTGCTTTTCCCGGATGATACAAGATTTCGCAATCGTAGTCCTTGACTAACTCGAGCCATCTACGTTGCCTCATATTTAGGTCTTTCTGCGTGAAGAAATACTTCAGGCTCTGATGGTCTGTATAAATTTTGCACTGGGCTCCATATAAATAATGTCTCCATGTTTTCAGTGCGAAAACCACCGCTGTTAGTTCTAAATCATGAATGGGATAATTCCTTTCATGTTCTTTGAGTTGTCTAGAGGCATAGGCGATGACTCTGTCATCTTGCATGAGTACCGCTCCAAGCCCTAGTAAGGAAGCATCGCTATACATATCAAAGCCTTTGTTACTTTCCGGAAGAGTAAGGATCGGAGCGCTGGTCAGTCTCCGTTTTAGTTCCGTAAAACTCCTCTTGCAGTCATCTGTCCATTCGTACTTTTTGTTTTTCTTGGTAAGACTCGTCATAGGGGCTGCAATTTTAGAAAAACCTTCTACGAACTTCCTGTAGTAGCCTGCTAATCCTAGAAAACTTCTGATTTCGCTGGCATTCTTTGGTCTGTCCCAGTTACTTACGGCTTCGATCTTGCTTGGGTCTACCATGACTCCATCTTTAGAGATGACATGACCCAGGAATACTACTTGATCTAACCAGAACTCGCACTTGGAAAATTTTGCATACAGTTGTTTCTCTCGGAGAATCTGTAGTACAATGTTCAGATGTTCAGCATGTTCCTCCTGGGTTCTTGAGTAGATGAGGATATCGTCAATGAAGACTATCACACATTTATCAAGATATGCTGCAAATACCCGATTCATCAAATCCATGAATACCGCAGGGGCATTTGTTACTCCGAAGGGCATAACTACGAACTCATAGTGTCCGTATCTTGTTCGGAAGGCTGTCTTGGGTATATCATCTTGTTTCACTTTCACTTGATGATAGCCGGACCTTAGGTCAATCTTTGAGAAAACAGTTGCTCCCTTCAATTGGTCGAACAAATCGTCGATTCATGGAAGAGGGTATCTGTTCTTAATTGTTGCGTTGTTCAGCGCTCGATAGTCTATACACATTCGCATAGATCCATCCTTCTTTTTCACAAACAGTACCGGAGCTCCCCATGGAGAGTGACTAGGCCGGATAAGTCCCTTGTCGAGTAACTCCTGTAGTTGTTCTTGAAGTTCCTTCAATTCAGTTGGTGTCATCCGGTAGGGTGCTTTGGAGATTGGTTTAGTACCCGGAACTAGCTCAATCGTAAACTCTACTTCTCTATCGGGTGCTAGTCCTGGTAGTTCATCAGGAAATACTTCCAGATAGTTGCATACTACTCTGACCTCTTCTAGCTTCTGGCTCCCGGTTTGTCTTGCATCAACCACGTGTGCTAGAAATCCAGCACACCCTTCGTCTAACATTCTCTGTGCTTTTATAGCTGATAAGAATCCTTCAATTTCCTTCCCAGATTCCCCAATAAATTTAAACATTGGTTCAGCTTCAGGTCAGAAAACTACTTTCTTCTTACGGCACTCGATTGAGGCACCGTACTTGCTCAGGAAATCCATGCCTAATATAATGTCATAGTCCCGCATATCGAGTATTATCATATTACTGTAAAGTTCCCTGTCTGCGATCCGGATAGGTACGACCCGCAGCATATGATCTGATGGCATAACTTCCCCGGAAGGTAAGGTTGTTAAGAATGTGATATCCAGTGTCTGGGGTGGTATGTCTAGTCTCTTGGTAAATGATGCCGAGACGAACGAGTGTGTCGCCCCTGTATCAAACAATACTAAAGCATACTGACTGAAAATAGGCAGCTGACCTGTAACGACAGTAGAGGCGTTTGCCACATCCTCCTTAGTGAGCGAGAAAACCCTGGCATTTGTCGTCGCTGGCGAGGCTTCCAATCTTCCTTGGCTGATTGAAGTCCCTTCTATCGCAGTTTGCATCTGGTGTAGTTGTGGAGGGGCACTCCTGTTCTGGTTATTCTGTTGGGGTGGCGCTTGAACTCGGTTGGTGCAATCTCTAGCCAGATGTCCTTCCCCTCCGCAATTATAGCACTTCCTTGAACCCTTGTGACATATTCCGGGATGCAACTTTCCGCAAATAGTGCACTGGGGGTATCTCGGTTGCTTCCAGATGTCATTTTTTTTCTATTTATTCATCATGAGAGAAATTTATGCCCTCATAAATGGTCCCTTTAATTCATCCATTATTCTTCTCTTGATTCCCACGAAAAGAATGAGGAGAGGGAAGGGTGAGGAAAACAACTTGCTTCTTCTTATTCCTTCTCTTAATCAAGAGGGAGAAGAGGTGAGCAATTTGGTTTTCTCTTGCTCCTTGTTTTATTTTTCTTCTCTCCTTTAACTAATATTTTTATCCCTTCCTATACATATGTTACTTTCTATCCTAGTGGTGACCATGTCATTAATCTTTCACCATTATTGGTGGGAGGTTCAAGGTTCAATCCTTGGCCTCCACCTCTTACCTCTTATTTTTATTTTGTTTCTTACTCTTCTTTTTCTCTTATCCTTTTTATTTATTTCCATGCTCTTAATGAGAATAATACCTATGTATTTATATAACAAAAATTCATGGGTGTTATAGTGGGTGGAACTGACATTCAGTTTATCCCCTCCCTGATTCGTACGAGTCTAGAGCTTAGCGAGTCCACATGTACCTTCCTGTGCTACCCGGGTAGGGATCTATCATTCGGTGATCCCTATTCCCATATCACCTTAGATGACATCTATATGCATTTTTTTGGGGAGGAGAGACCCTTTGGCCTGACTGAGTTCAGGTCAACTCTTCTTAGTGTTCAAGACTACATCATGTACAGAGTCCTGACAGCATGCATCTTGCCTATCACATCTCGAGACATCTCGAAGATGCAACCATCCCACTCATTCTTTCTGTACGCTCTTAGTCAGCGCTTAGATATAGACATTGCTCTGCATATGTTCTATAACATCATTCATGCATCTAGTACAGTCATGTCTGGAGTGGTCCATATGCCCTACTGTCATATCTTGATCCAGATTTTCTCCACCTCTAGGATAGACACGACCGTAGGGACACTCATCCCACTTACCATATACGATGAGTTAGGGTAGCGGAGTCTTCGATTAGCCAGTATAGAGGTCACCGCCAAGGGGATTCTGGCCTGGAAGGGCCGGCCGCCGCCAGTCGCTGCTCCTATCGCTCCAGAGGCCGAGGATGCACCAGGCGAGGGAGAGGAGTGGTCTGACTTCTTAGCAGAGGAGTTTTTCACAGATCCTTCCACCTCTTCCTGGCCCTCCACATCAACCGGGCCTTCGACTTCAGCATCACTCTCCGTCGAGGACAGACTCGCCCGTCTTAAGGTTCAGTCCATTGAGACTCGGCGTGCTGTTCGAGAGAGCCATCGCTTCCTTCGATCTCTACGATCCGAGATAGCTGCAGGGTTCGCCTCTCTCCGAGGTGAGATACGTCGCCAGGGACAGCCTCCGCCTGCACCCGAGCAGCCCCTTGCACCACCTCCAGCTGACAACCCTCCAGCTGATGATCCTGCTTTCGATGATCCTGCTTTATGACACTATCATTTGATGTATCTTGGATAGAGACCTATATTATCTAGTTTGACTGTACTGGTGCTTAGATGAACTCTACTTATTTATGCTTACTAGTTCTTTTAAAATTATGGGTAGAATATATTTTAATTTTCAAATCAGTTTCCTACCGTTATTCTCATTTTCAAAATCATCTTGTGTTTTAAAAATTCTAGGAAAAATTTTGTCTTCAAAATCCCAATTTTTCTTAGATTTACAAAATTTGGACTTAGCCTAGGCTCAAACCCTAGATATCATGTTCTCCTAGAATTCAGCCAGAGCATCTCACAAACACCTAGGTGTACCTTGATTGTGCTTGAAAAACTTAGAACGGTGTGAGATGCATAGGGTACAGCTTGGACTCAAGAATGCTTATATCTGTGCATCAATATGAGTCTGGGCATTAAATACCTAATATACAGTAATCAAGTCAAGTCATCCAGCCCTAATCAAATCTAACTGGATCTATTGACTTAACTTGACTAACCAAGTGAAAGTTGTTGTCCTCTAGACAATCAGCTAGTAGCTAGATGGTTAGACATGTGGCCAAGAAATTAAGTATTTGATTTTTTTTAGGGTTACTCAACTTGCACATTAGGGCTCTGATACCTTACTAAAAGAACCTAATTAACTTGCAATTAATTTAACTCACCGCATGCTTGGACATTAGGTTTAAACTTATTGCTCCTCCTTGGCCGTTAAGTATTTTGGAATTCATTATTCATTTAAATATTTTTTCAAACCTTCTTAATATTCTTTTTCAAAATCCTTTGAAAATTTAGTAAAGTTTATTTTGTTCTTTTCAAACTATTATTTAAAAAAAAACTTGTTCAAAAAGAATATTTACCAATAAAGCTTTGAAAATCTATCTAATAGAGTTTGAAAATTTATTTTTCCCCAAAGGTTTCAACTAAGTTTCAAAATTGGCTAAAGTTATTTTTCAAAGTAAACTTTTTACTAGCTCTTTAAACTTAGTTGAAAGATAATTATCTCTTTAAATATTTAGCTAAGAGTCTTACAATGAAAATTAATCATAAAAAGCTAAGTGTTTGAAAAAGTTCTTTTATCCTTTCCTTAAAGCTAAAGTTTTTTTCAAACTTAATTCAATTTTCATACTTAAGAAAATAATTTTTTAAAAGACTTTTAAGTTTAATGAAAATCTTTAAATAAAGTCTTTAAAAACTTAAGTTCTCAAACTTTTGGCTAAACAAAGTTATTTTTCACTTAAACTATTTTTACTTAGCTAAGTTTGAATGTTACCTTTGGACTTCAACATTTTTTTACTAAGTTTTTCTTACAAAGATTTTTGATATATGGCAAAGGGGGAGAGTAGGACAAAAATTCAAATTAAGGATAGGATAAGAGCTAAAAAAAAAATTAAACTAAGGAAAAGCGTTCTCTTATTAAAGGGGAGCCTTAACTTTGAGAATTTTTAATTTACCTTAACTTTTATAAAGTGTGAAATGTCTTTAGCTTGTACTTAACATGTTACTTAAGTATGCTTACGTTTGTGCTTAACTCCCTATTTAAAAGCATGCTTATGTTTATTTATGCCTTTTATTTTACTTAACTTTGAATTTGAGTTGCCATAATCAAAAAGGGGGAAATTGTTGGTGAAGGAAGCATCAAACAATCGAACCCAAGTTTTGATAATGGCAAAGGGTTCAAAGTTAAGTCGTCTTGTGATCTAACAAGTTCATGGAGCTTGCAGAAAAGTCCTAAGTGTTACTTAGGCAAAAGTCCTAGCTGCGGTTAGGTAGGTGAAAAACCCTAGGGGGTGGTAACCCTAGGTCATAGGGGGTGGTAACCCTATACGGAAAGTCTTGGCGGGTCGAGAGCTTCAGGCAAAAGTCCTAGGGGGTACCCCTAGGTGGAAAGTCCTGGTGTCACGAACCAGGTGGAAGACTGGACGGGCCGGGAAGCGAAAGTCCAACAGAAAGTCCGGAAGCTTCGAACGTTGAGCAAAAGTCTAGTCGATCTGAAGGATCGCACTAGCAACAGGTAAATCTCCTGAGTGGAGTAGGTGAGGACGCGTTCCCCGTAGAGGGAACAGTAGGCGTCGGGTCGACCTAGGGTTTTCGGTTGGAAATCCGAAGTCAGACCCGGACAGTCCGATGACTATCGATTATATCACTTATAATATGTTTGTGCTAACTTTGTTTTGCAGGGTTTTTGTATTTAAGACTAACATATTTTGCAGGAACAAAGAAGCACACTTGACCTCGGATGAACAGTGTCCGAGGTGCCTCCATGGCGCTTGGAGGCTCCTCAGGTGCAAGCCGAAGCCAGCTGTCCAGAGGAGCTGGAGGCGCCTCGGAGGAAGCTGAAGGCGCCTCGGAGGAAGCTGAAGGCGCCTTGGACCAGGCGTTGGAGGTGCCTTGGACCACCCTTGAGGTGCCTTCAATGGGATAAGGCGCGACCAGATCAGAGCTGATCCACGCGTGCGACTCGGTGGCCTGGAGGCACCTCGGACAGGCTTGGAGGCGCCTCCAGTACTGTTTAAAAGGGGGTTCGAGGCAGAGGCTTAGGACAGAAATTCTAAATCAATCTTTCATCGACCTACTACCTACGTGACGACCTTGAGGTGCTATTTCAAGTTCCCGACGACCCGAAGCTCCGATATTGTTTGATTCTGTTGTTGGTATAAGTTTTCTTTAATTACTACACTTATTGTAACTTACATTTGTACAAACTCTTTGCGCGATATAGTTATTGCCCACAGTAAGCGATCAATTCAGGCTCCGAACCAAGTAAACGACCTGTGTCTTCTATGTTTGTGTGATTCTTTCTATTTATTCCGCTTCTTTATTACTCAAACGATTTACGATTCTGAAACGCGAAATAGCACCCGTTTTCCCCACCGCGCCCTCTATCGCTTCTCGATCCAACACAAGCATGGGTACCTAAGTCAAATCTGATCAATCAAGTTGGACTTGGACAATATTGGCTCCCTAGGGATCAAATCCACTACCTTAATAGATCTTATCGAGGCTATGATCCAGGGGGAGCCAATAGAAAGATCATTTTTATCATTAAATAAACTTCTTTGATGCTTACTTTATTGCTTTTATTATACATGCTTAGACTAGGGTAGATAAGGACTTAGGTTTGATTCACACTTGACTAGTTAGATCTAGGATTTTTAGAAAGAAAATTAAATATTTAATTTCTTTAAAAGGGTTTGTCTAGAAGTGATTGATGATCCAATACCCAAGAAGGTCTAGTGTCTCACCACAGCTTGGAAGTCAATTATTGAAATGAATATTTCATTGACTAACTGCCAAATCTTGGTCTAACTTAAATGTAAATCAATCCTTAGATTTAAATTTAAATTAAAGATTAAACTAATCATCTCACAAAACTTATAAGGTTCCTTGATTCAAAATCTAGAAAAGGGTAAGGTGGACCTAGGTTTAAAATAAAAAGTAGTTAACCAAACTTAAATTAATTAAACTCAATTCAATTAAATTAACTTAATTAAAATTCAACTAAAATTAATTCAATTTAATTACCCTAAGTCAATATAAAAATATAATTAATTTCAAAGTATAATTAATTTCAAAGTATAATTAATTTCAAAATATTAATTACTTTCAATTCATAATTAATTTTCAAATCTTAATTAAAGTTTTAATATTCAAATTTTTTTCAAACTTAAATATTTTAAAATTTAAAATTTAATACTTTTGAAATCTAAATTTAAATTCAAACTTAAAAATTTTAAATTTAATACTTTTGAAATCCTTATTTAAATTCAAACTTAAATATTGTAAAATTCAAAATTTAACACTTTTGAAATCTAAATTTAAACATTTTGTTTTAACTTAAATTTTTTTTAAAACTTAAATATTCTTCAATATCATAAATATTTTTCAAAGTCAGAGATAAAATTAAGAGTAACTTCATCTCACAAAATCCATAAGATTACATGTTTGATAACTTAGAAAGGGTAAGATAGAAAATTAAGAAAATAGATAATAACTTTTATTTCTTTTTGGTTTGCATGCTTGGGTTCTAGAATTCCCAAACTTAATTAATTTTTTAATCAAGGGGGAGTAAAGAAGTTAAGTTAAATTAAATACTTTTCTAAAAGTTAAATATTTTCTCAAAAGTTCAAATATTTATATCTAGAAAAATAAGTTTTTGAAAAAATATTTTTAACTAAGTTTTTACGTACTTAAGTAAGTTTTTTTAAAATATTTTTATAGATGCTAAGTACTTAACTAATCTTGTTTGATTTAACTATTTTTGAAAAAAAAACTTTAACTACATTTGAAAAAGCAATCCTAAATATTTTTTTGAAATTTTTCAAAAGCTAAGTACTTGATAAAGTTATTTTTGTCTAAGTTTTTTATTATAGGAAAAAAGCTAAGTTCCTTCTTACCTAAGTATTTAGTAAGGTTTTTTTCAGAAATCATTTTCTTACCTAAGTAATTTTACAAGCAATTCTTTTAAAACCTAAGTCATTTTCAAAGCTTAAATTTAACTAAGTTTTTGGTAAAAACTAAGTCACTCTCAAAAAAATTCACTAATTTTTTTTATTAATTAAAGTCTAATTTCAAAACTAAGAATTTTGCCAAGTGCTACCTTTTACGGGGAGCTTAAGGGAAAAGATTAAAAACTTGTCTTTCAAGTTTAAAGACAAAGGGGGAGAAAAGTTAGAACGTTTTTTGATATATGTCAAAGGGGGAGAGAAAAGTTAAAGTTAAGAGTTAAAAATATTTTTTTATGACAGGGGGAGCATAAGGGGGAGTTTGTTTTTTTATGTCAAATTATTTTGCTTATGCTCATGTTTAAATTCTTTACATTACGGTAATTATTTTATATTTTACTTAACTTGGAACCAGATTGTCATAATCAAAAAGGGGGAGATTGTTGGTGTAGGGAGCACCAGACGATCGAACCTAAGTTTTGATTATGGCAAAGAGTCTAAAGTTAAGATTACTTATTGTCTAACAAGTGTGCATGAACTTACAGGAAAGTCCTAAGTGCTCTTAGGCAAAAGTCCTAGTGGATTCTAGGCAGGTGAAAAACTTAGGGGGAGGTAACCATAGGTAAAGGAAAGTCCTAGCTGCGGTTAGGCACAAAGTCTTGATTGGGGGGATTAGGCGAAGTCTTGGTGAGTCGAGCACTTTGGGCGAAATCATTGAGTCGGGGACTCTAGGTGAAAATCCTAGTGGTTGCATACTAGGTGGAAGTCTAAACGGATCGTGGAGTGGACGTTCAACGTGAAGACCTGAAGTCTCAGGCGCTAAGTAAAATTCCAAACGGTATGGAGGACCAATCTAGCAAAAGGATAATTTCTCCTGAGAGGAGTAGGTGAGGATGCGTTCTCCGTTGAGATAACAGTAGGTGTCGGTTACACCTAAGGTTTTCGAAAAATTTGAAAGTCAAAACCGGACAGTCTGGAGGCTGTCAAATAATTTATTATTTATATTTTATTGTTCTAACTTTATTTTATAGGGTATATTTTATTTGTAGATTAATATGCCTTACAAGAAGGGAGATGCACAAGGAAATGCTCGGATGAACAGTGTCCGAGGCGCTTCCGGGGTTGTTAGAGGTGCCTCGGGTGCCTTAGCCCAAGCTTCGCGCGAAAGGGAGCTGAAGGTGCCTTGGATCAGGGATGGAAGGCACCTTCCAGGAGCTTGAAGTCTCCTTCGAATGGGTGAAGTTCACATAAAGCGGAGCTTATCAGCACCGCAGATTTGGGGATAGAAATCCGAGCTGGAAGCACCTTCGATGGGGTTGAAGACGCCTTCAATAGCCTATAAAAGAGGATCACGAGCAGATGGTTCAAAATACTTGATTTTCACAATCTTTCTCCTACACGCTGCTCCAAGAACAATCTTGCTACTCCATGATGCGACTCCGATGACCGGGCAGCACGACTCCGACGACCGAGCAACGCGACTCGAATGATCGAGTGATGCAACTCCGGAGATCGAACGATGCGACTCCAACAACCGAAAGTGCAACTCTCTAGATCTTAAAGTTGTTGGTATACTTTACTTGTTGCAAAGTTGTACTTTAATAATTTTGTAATATTTGAACTGATAGTGGATTGCCCGATGATAGTGAACAATAATCACGGACCTTGGAGTAAGAGTCGTCAAAGGCTCCGAACCAAGTAAAAACAAACTTGTTAGCATTATATTTTCTTCCGTTTATTCTTACTCTTCCGCTGTGTTTGACTCGATCATGTTTTCCGAAAAAACATGAAAAAAGTCATAAGTGCTATTCACCCCCCCCCCCCTCTAGCGCGCATCCATCCTACAAAAAGTATCATCCGCGGTGATGAAACTAACCTTCTCATGATCTTTTAGTATGAGATGGATTTGATTGTATCCTTGATAAGCATCAAGAATATAGATTATCTCACACCCCAAAGTCAAATCAACCATCTGGTCAATCCGTGGGAGTGGATAATAGTCTTTAGGGCTCATCTTATTGAGGTCGTAGAAGTCGATGTAGACTTGTCACTTGTTATTAGGTTTGACCACCAGGACGATATCAATGAGCTAAGAGGGGAATTGTACCTCTTGAACATGCCTCACATCGAGGAGCTGATCTACCTCTACTCGGATAATTTTATTCTGATCGGTCGAGAAATCTCTCTTCCTCTGCTTGACTGGCCATGAATTAGGCATAAAGTGGAGCTTGTGTTCTACCAATACTGGGGATACTCTAATCAATTCTTTAGAAGACCAAGCGAAGATGTCCCGATTTTACATTAGACACTCCACCAAGTTTTTCTTAATCTCCAGTGGCAGGTCAACTGCGATCTTTATAATGCTCTCGGGTAGGGATAACAACAGGGCAGATTCGGGCCAGGTTTGGCCAATCTCAGAACCCGCCTCGTTAGAAAAAAAATAGACCCAAACCCGGACCTACCCTGCCTAGTTTTTCAACTCGCCTCATTCTGACCCGGCTCAAAACCCAACAGGTCCATAAATGGTTGGACCCGCCAACCTGCTAAGCTTAAAAAGATATAATTTAATAATAAGTTATTATTATTATTGTATATTTTATATTATATAATATGAATATAAAACACACACACATGTATATATATATATATATATATATATATATATATATATACATGGGGCGAGTTCATTGAAACTCATAACCCACTCCGAACCCGCTTCTAAACTCGGTCAATGGGTTTAGACCCGTCCCGTAACATGTTTGACCGGTTTAAACCCACCCCAACAAGGCGGATTTAATATGGGGTCAGATTTAAACCCACCTATTGTCATCCCTACTCTCGGGTCGGTCGGGGTACAACTGCACTTCCTCCTATTGAATTGGCTCCTCATCCAGAGGAAGAGGCTCTTCTTGGATGGTGCACACCCCTCTATCTTGGATTTTTTGGACCTTGCGTGCTTCAATTTTTATTACATCTACATAACACCTCAATGCGGTTAGTTGCTCTCCTCTTACTTCGCCAACCTGGTTCTCCATCGATTTTTTTTTTGGGTGGAAGGTAGATAAAGCCCTTGAAATTCATATAGGGCGGGCCTTCCTAAGATAACATTATAGGAGGAGGGAGAATCTATCACTATAAAGGTACTTTTCTGAGTCCTAACTAAGGGCTCAGTGCCTAGAGAGATGGCCAGTTTGATTTGACCAATCGATTATACCTCATTCCCTGTGAATCCATATAGGGTGATGCCCATTGGTTGGAGTTTGCTTGCGTCGAGCAACATATTGTTGAACATACTTTTGAACAACATGTTGACAAAGCTTCCGGTGTCAATTAAAACTCTAGTCACTCGGCTGTTAGTGACGATCACCTTAATGATGAGGGTGTCATCGTGCGAGAGCTCCACTCCTTCTAAGTTTTGAGGCCCAAAGATGATTTGGGTCCTGTCTCTTGCTCTTGACTACATCCAACTACATGGATTTCCAGTCAACATCCGTGAGCCTTTCTAGCTCTGGTAGAATTCTTATCCATGGGGCCACTTGAAATCATACCGATGTCCCATACTGTGGCATTTCCTCGGTTCTCTTCTTCCCAGGTCTCCATTGGCTCCTTTCCTTTACTAGCCAACCGACCATCCTGACGTTCTCTTCCTTGAGGCGGGTTGGGGGTGGCCCAAGGTGCACAAGTTATTAGCATGCTGCTCAGGAGTTGAGGCACAATTTGGGGAAGAGGCAAACCTAGTTCAGCCACTCAGCGGGTGTCCCAGGCAAATTGGAAAAAATTTCCCATGTCATGGGTATGAGACCTGTGGTAAGTGCAGTACCGGGCTTCCCACGAGGGGGGCTTGCTGACAGAGGCCCGTATGATTTCAACTCGCTATGCCACTCTCGCTTCTTAAACTGGTGGAAGGTTGGGTTGGGGCTCTCTAGGGTGAACTAGAGGCAGTGGCCGCCTCCAATCTGTTGGAACCCCAAGGTATTTTGATGTGATCAAACAAGCTAAGTTAGGTCCTGCGTTTGTTTAACCCTTGTGTCTAAGTGTGCAGGAGCTTAAGAACACAGGAAGTCGAGCGGAAGACGCGGCTAGCGAGAAGGACAGCACGGGAGAGAGCCGACGGGCTCGGTGCGTCCGAGGGACGAGGTGACCGTGGAAGAGTACACCGGTGGACGAGAAGAACGTGCGCGACGTTCGAGGGACGAGAAACCGGGAAGGAAGGATGCTCGAGGAGAAGGCCGGAACATGGGTTCGGGTGAGCCCTATTCCGGATGGCCGAGATCACCCAAGCTAGTGGAGCCGGAACAGAAGACCCGGACCGAGACGAGCTGAGCCGAAGCGGAGCGACCGAACGGAAAAAGTCAACCAGAGTTGACTTTTAGGGGTCCGGGGCGCCCGGAACCATCCGGGGCGCCCGGAACGAGGTTTTTGACCAGATCGAGTCAAACTCGATCTGAACGTTGGGGGATAAAGTTTTATCCCCCCAGGGCGCCCGGAACCCCTTCGGGGCGCCCCGACCAGTGCTATAAATATAGCACTGGTTTGCACAGATCATTAGAACTCACTTGTAATCAATTCCTTCTGTGCTTTCAATTCTGTTCTTTTCATTTGTGCTGTCAACGTTGTAAATAGGCTACTCCGCCAAGAGGAGAATCAGATAGTGCGCTTACATTCCTTGGATTAGCAATCCCCTGATTGCAAACCAAGTAAAACTCTGGTGTCTGCTTTTCTTTACTTAGTCTCTTTTATTTACTTATTACAAGTGTTCATTATATAATTGAAATCCGAGAAAGGTTCGAGTTTTATTTTGTAAGGCAATTCACCCCTCCCCTCTTGCCGGCCTCCAAAAGGACCAACAAGTGGTATCAGAGCTAGGCGCGCTTCAGGAGGACTAACCGCCGATCGAAGCAACAAAGATGGTCGGACCAAGCATTGTTCCACCAAAATTCGAGGGGAACTTCGCAGACTGGAAGCGTCGTATGGAGGTATTCCTAAAAACAGATTTTGAAATTCGGTTTATTATGAAATATGGTTTTTTAGCTCCAATAGATAAAGATGGAAAAGAAAAAGAAGAGAGCGATTGGACAAAGAAGGAGCAGAATGAGTCGGTAGCAAACAGTCGTGCGGAACATCACCTGCTGAGCGTGTTACCGCCTCAAAAGGTCAACCGCATCGGAAACTATTTATCTGCTAAAGAACTTTGGAAGAAGTTCTTGGAACTCCACGAAGGCACGTCCGAAGCAAAGCTCGCTAGAAGGGACATCCTCCGCAACAAACTGATGAATATCCGTCTGGAGAAAGGTGAGAAAGTAGCCGGTCTACATGCAAAGGTAAAAGAACTAGTTACTGGTCTCGAAAACCTTGGTGAAACGGTAACAAACCGAGACACTATACGCTACGCGCTCAACGCGTTTCCAAGAACTCCGGAGTGGACATCAATCGTCGATGCTTACTACATCTCAAAAGACCTGGAGGTAAGTACTTTAGAAGAGTTGTTTTCTACCCTTGAATTACACTAAACTAGATATGCAGAGATATCAAAGGACACAACTCAGACTATGGCGCTGAACGCAACCAACAAGGATGAACCCGAGTCAGACTCCGAAGACGATCAAGAAGCGTACATGGTAAGAAACTTTAAAAAGTTTTTTAGATCTAATAAATTTAAAATGCAGAATAAAAAGAATCAAAAAGGTAGAAGAAAGGTACGGTGCTACCAGTGTCAGAAGGAGGGACACCTAAGGGAAGACTGCCCAGAACTCAAGAAGGTCAAAATGAAGGCACCTAAGAAACACAACCTAAAAGCAACTTGGGATGACACTTCTTCATCTGAATCAGAAGCTCAAGAATATGCGGGGATTGCACTGATGGCAAGCCACGAAGGACAAAGTACATCAGAACCCAGCATCGATGAAGGGGGAGCGACCTCAGATGGAAGTAGCGAAGCAGGGGGAGATTCAAGCTTCAAGTCTGATATGGTAAGTGAGGTATGCCTCTTACCCCCTGATGAACTTTACTTTGGTATCAAAGCTATGACTAAATTCATGTATAAATTAGAAAATAAAAATGCCAAATTAGAAAATGAAATTTTAGAAACAAAGAGAATTTTGGCAAAATCATGTCTTATAGAGGATTTTGAAAAATTGAAAATTGAAAATGAAAAACTAAAAGAAGAAATAGAAAGATTGAAAAAATCTAATTGTTCAAATATTTCTACTTTTAGAAATTATAAATGTTTAAATTGGTATTATAGATTTCATCAAAGTCAAATTAGAAATATATCAAAAATCTATATACCTAGGAAATACTTGGTCAATCCTGTAGGTAGGAACCTCTATTGGGTTCCAAAAACCTATTTAATTTAAAATTAAAATTAGACTTAGCATTTTCAGCAAGGAAATTAAACAACTAATTTCTTTATGAGGCTTTGTCTAAGGAAGTGGTTGTTGCTCCAATAACCAAGAAGGCCTAGTGCCTCGCCACGACCTGGAAGCCAAGTATCGAAATGAAAAGTTTAATTGATTAACTGAAAAAGTATTAATTTAAATTACTTAATGCTTTAAAAGAGTTATTCAATTTGTGTTAGAAAATATTTTTAAAAAAAAATTAACTTAACTTAGAAATTTTTTATTATCTTAGAAATTTTTATGAAAATTGACTTAGATTTTTTATAAAAGTAAACTTAGAGTTTTTTTTATAATATTGCCTTATCATTTTTTAAAAAATTGACTTAGAATTGTTTCTTATGAATATTCACTTAGAATTTTTTTTGGGGAATGCTGAGATAAGTTTTAAAACTTCAATTTTTTAACACTTATGACTGTTCTTATCTGAAAAATATTTTTTTCGAACAAAAAATTCTGAAGAGTGTATTTACTTAGACATTATTTTACACTTGAAAGTTCATGTTTGAATTGACCTCAGACTTGTTTATAACCCCAAATTTTATGTGATCAAAGGGGGAGAAGTATGTTAAGTCTAGGGCGAGGTACTATAATTTTTCAATTGAAAAATATTTGGACTTATTTGAATAAAAATTGTTTTTATTGCATATGGTTACCCTAACTTAACTTGGGTTGCTCACATCAAAAAGGGGGAGATTGTTGGAACCCCAAGGTGTTTTGATGTGATCAAACAAGCTAAGTTAGGTCCTGCGTTTGTTTAACCCTTGTGTCTAAGTGTGCAGGAGCTTAGGAACACAGGAAGTCGAGCGGAAGACGCGGCTAGCGAGAAGGACGGCACGGGAGAGAGCCGACGGGCTCGGTGCGTCCGAGGGACGAGGTGACCGCGGAAGAGTACACCGGTGGACGAGAAGAACGTGCGCGGCGTTCGAGGGACGAGAAACCGGGAAGGAAAGATGCTCGAGGAGAAGGCCGGAACATGGGTTCGGGTGTGCCCTATTCCGGATGGCCGAGATCACCCAAGCTAGTAGAGCCGGAACAGAAGACCCGGACCGAGACGAGCTGAACCGAAGCGGAGCGACCGGACGGAAAAAGTCAACCAGAGTTGACTTTTGGGGTCCGAGGCGCCCGGAACCATCCGGGCCGCCTGGACCCCTCCGGGGCGCCCGGAACGAGGTTTTTGACCAGATCGAGTCAAACTCGATCTGAACGTTGGGGGATAAAGTTTTATCCCCCCAGGGCGCCCGGAACCCCTTCGGGGCGCCTCGACCAGTGCTATAAATATAGCACTGGTTTGCACAGATCATTAGAACTCACTTGTAATCAATTCCTTCTGTGCTTTCAATTCTGTTCTTTTCATTTGTGCTGTCAACGTTGTAAAGAGGCTACTCCGCCCAGAGGAGAATCAGATAGTGCGCTTACATTCCTTGGATTAGCAATCCCCTGATTGCAAACCAAGTAAAACTCTGGTGTCTGCTTTTCTTTACTTAGTCTCTTTTATTTACTTATTACAAGTGTTCATTATATAATTGAAATCCGAGAAAGGTTCGAGTTTTATTTTGTAGGGCAATTCACCCCTCCCCTCTTGCCGGCCTCCAAAGGGACCAACACAATCGACCTTCCTAGTCGAAGCTAGTACCTTCACTTCCTTTTTCTGGGCGGCCTGAGCCTCCTCCACATTAATGTATTTGATTGCTTTCCCCAACAGGTCGTCGAAGTCCTTTACGGGCTTCCTGTCAAAAGGCCTGTCAGATATGCCCATGAAAAGCGAGAGACTGAACCCGAGGGATCGACCGACGCTGAAGCCGATCGAGAGTAGACTGAGAGTCATACTTAGGAAAAGTGATGGGCGGAGCCTTGAGGGTCCGACCAACACTTGAGTCGACTGAGAGTAGATCCAGGCAATGCCCTTGAAGCAAGTCTTGGAGGAAATGGTTGGTTTGGACAGTACTCTCTGACCTGTCATCTCCTTTTGACTTTTGACCGTCACGTCACCTTAACTATTGGTCTCCCGCTATCCTAGGATCATCCATTATACGCCATATCATTCATCATTTGAAACTTAGATTCTTTACCGATGGAGGATAAAGCCCCGATTGGTTCCATAACTATATATCATACTCAGGCACTTGTATCAACCTGGTTCTCTGCCATATCTTCCAACCTTGAAAACTTTGCTTAACTGGAAGTATCATTGCAACATGTTTCATTAGTCTCTTTCGACTGGTCTAGCACTTTTAAGAAGTTGTCACAAAGCGTTTAAACTTTCTGCAAAGCGATCAAAGATTTGATTGCACTAAACGCGCATGTTGCCTAATTGAATCTGCATTTGAAACGCAGCGGTAGCTAATTGGTTGTACAAGCGTGTACTGCACGGCCAAGGTTAGAGTTATCCTTGGTAGTGGAAATGTTATGTGCAAAATTATTGCTTACAACACATCCCACTTGTAAGGTGTCTGGTGCAATGGAATTGAAATAAGTAATATGAAAATATTACTTATACATGGAATGAATTCAAATTCATATGAACTTATTTCTTTTAGATTATATATATATATGAGTGCGAGTGTGCGACAATAACTTTTAAAATCCTCATCAACTATCATCTGCTAAGTTAGCTTGCATGTTCAACCTCATTTAAATTCTTACGATTCTTTTTATAAATACTTTTTTTAAAAAAAATAAAATTCTAGGAAAGTTCGATATCACTATCACAATGATAATATATTTTTACAAGAAATAATTTATTCAGTTACTTAGAGTTGCTTGGCTTGGCATAACCAGTTCGGCTCTCTAACTATGTAAAATAATTTATTTAGCTGTTCAACTCGCAACATTTGCTTAGGCAACTTACTTGATCAATTCATTTATCTTTTCTGGCTAATCCACTTTGCTTAATTTGCTGAACTTGCTTAGCTTATATTGAGATTAATTTCCCCAACTAATCTACTTAATAGTTTACCCTCTTGACACTCTTTCATCATTATTAATCAAATTTATCAATGTAACATATATATTGCACTTTCGTTTTTATAGTGAAATCTTGATGAGCATATTCTTTGAAAAACATATTTTATTTTTAACTGGATTACAATTTTGTGTTAGGTTTAACCTTTAAAGATTAGGATTATGAACTTTATACCGACTCACAAAGTTGCCTAAGCATGAGTCTTCTTTGATTTCTTTTACTTTTTTTATTTGAAGTAGATGACCACAATTTAGAAACTTTATTGGGTTGTCCCTGCAAATTTGGCTATTCTTTGCGTCCCAACATGGACTTCCATGGCACTAAGATATTGGCATGGTGAAGTGAGAACACTGGCTACCCAACAACACGCATGACCTGACAATGCTTGGCATCCACCTGTGTAAATACAATCTACACATGAGCAATGTTTACGTTAGCCTAAGGGGCAAACCAGTCGAACTATTCTGTCTTTTTTTTTCCCCTCTCTCTACTTAGTTGAATTAGGCTCAATTGAAAATTTTCTACTAATTAATTGTTTCATGTCTGCTCTTTCCTAAATTATGCATGGTCAATTAACCAATTAAATCACCCATGCTCTCATGTTAGTATTTCTTTTCTCTTCAGCATCTGACAGAATCATGAAGTAGTAATTACATGTATAATGTATGATTCAATGTACATTGCACGATTAACTGGCGCATAATGCGAGATTGAATGCGCAATTAATTAGGAACATCATGCATGTTGTATGGCATTTAATTAGGAATGTCTCACACAACTATAGAAATCTACAATGCCGACACGTTGGCCGTTGCCTCTATCTTTGATCAGCTTTTTGTCTTCTGAGAAGAACATCTGACATTAATTTGGGCTGCATGCTCAGAAGATGTTAACCGGCACTAGACGCCATGCATAAAAGTTATGGTCGACCTAAACTTGGCACGTAATTAACTTTATTCACATGGAGTGTTGCATGCGCTTTCACAGTGGAAGGGTGGTGGTCACTAAGGATGATATATTATCAGAGTCCACATCTTGTTTTAGAGGATGTAGAATTAAAAAGGTATTTTTTTTTTATTCCGTTAAAATATATCTTTTCACGAGTATTTAACAAATATATCTTTATCACTCGTGCATTTTAATGAAATTTGGTCGTAGCCGTGCACGGTGCACAGATCATGAACAGACGCAATCACTAACTCCCTCTGACGAGCTATTTATTGAGGTGATCAACTGGAGACTACATTTATGTTACAATGGACACATCTTAGGCGAAACCTTCACGTGCCGTTTACATGCATGCTCATATGAAAGAGGTTGCATTTCCAAATTATTTTTACTCGCAGCTCCCAGAAGACAAAACAAACAAACAAACAAAAAATAACATTGACATACGATTTTTGCATGAAGAGGCCACCGCGACCAAGCAGGCCCCTTCCAAGTAAAATGTTGCTTCAGCGAAAGACCACTTTAGAGTTTTGACTGAAACACAGCCTTCATGCATGCCGCAGCAACAGCATCAGCAACATCAACAGGGACAGCGACAGCTCCATGAACTTTTATCTTTGACCAATCCATTACTGCCAACAATAATATAGTTGATCATCACAGTTTCACACCTATTTTTTTTTCCTTCGCAATCGCAATCGCATCTATGATCCATCCCGTCCATTTTTCATATGACGTTTCGGCTGCCAGACAAATCGAGGTGCCTCACACAAGTTGCTATCGGTCTGTCGACGAAGAGCACAAGGCCACGTACTCAACCAACTTCTCTCCCTTTTTGACTCGTCTAGTGGGACTGCGATCTGATTGGAGTTTTATTTCGGCTGTTTGCGATCACCGATGGAATTTAACCTCCGTCGAATGAGACGGCTAAGAGAATGCCCTCCACTAGGAGGAGCCACTGTGTAGGATTTGAGCTCCTTTACGGGGTCTTTTCAGCCATATTATTCCACCACTTGGCACGGATATTATTGCATCTGTAGCCCCCAATAATTGAGGACTTCCAATTTGTGTTAATCATTGGGTCTACACTTCATAATAGATATATTCTTCAACACAATAGCAACGTCCACCATGCTTGCATGCAATGATTGGCTTCCTGTGTCCTTGGAGAATTTAATTTCTAATGTATTCTTTAAGGTTTTCATCACTCTATTGGTGAGGTGGCAACTTGCAAACATCCGGCCACATCTCCATATGTTTACATACCTTGAGAGAACACCTCTATGGAACATCATTTAGAAACCCAAACATCATGTTGGAATGGATTTGATCCAACATTCGGTCAGATCCAAGTGGCTAATTAATGAGAGATCAGCTAACGTCTTGAACTTGGGCAGTTGTATTAAAATTAGGCTTAGATTATAACGTTGCTGTCCGTTAGCATATATGGGTAGGTATGCTATGGAACATCAGAGTTTTGGCAAGCCTAGGCATTAAACATATATAATGCAAGAGATCACATCAATTGTAGACATGACAAGCACATTGATAGTGACGTCACTTAGTTATTAGTATTTAGTGGTCAATCAAGGCATATGCATTATGGTAATAATTGTGACTATAGACACCCGCAACCAGAACAGGTGTCCCAATTATTACTTAGACCGGGAGTCCCAAGACACTTAGCTTAATTAGGCATGCCTTTGTGCGAGTCTACTAGCCTGCTTCTCCATACATCATCATCATCATCTTAAGCTTCAGGAGAATGAGCTTTTAGGAGATTATTGTACAATTATGTGAACAAATTATTGGAATGCCAGTCATCTCATATGAAATGTTGCCGACCTCCATGAAGCTATGTCTTGGAATGTCCTCCGTGAATTGAGCCTTAACGCTTTTTTCTCGTGCCCTCCAATTGTTTGCCCCACGATCTCTTGTTGCGTAAGCTGCAATAAAATCCAACTCGTCGTCATCAGGGACAAGATCACATGTTCTTTTACGCAAATGCTTCTGTGCTTTTACATGCATTTTGGCTATTATGCCATCAAATGATTGCTTCAAAGACAGATTTTAATTAAAGCAGCAAGCAAATATTTCGATCTTGATTGGTTCGTGTAAACTTTCAAATTCTTATTATTATCATTTAAAAAGATAAATACTTATACTCCTTGGTCATCTATGAAGATATTAAAAATTGATTATTTTATGGATGATAAGCGGGAATTCCGCTGGTTGACACAATCCATTAAAATTATCCGAACACATAAAAAATCAACCTATTTTAAAATCAGTCTAAATTTAGGTTTTTAAACCAACTTGACATAAAATTTGGAGAAACTATGGTCAACCCGCTCTTAAGCAATATGTAGGCCAATAAATTGTCGACTTGGGCCATTGTTTCAACCTATTAAATAATTCTATCATGACCCATTTTATCTCGATAATTTAATTTTACTGGGTCATAATAATGGACTGCCCAATTAAAATTATTAAATAACAAATTCGACAGAATTTAATTTCCTCCGACAGGTCGGCCTGGTTTAATATTATTGGGCAACCAACCGGGCCAGTTGAATAATATTGGGCCACCTATCTGTCCGATAACTATCCAGTCCAAAAAATTAAATTAGAGCTCATCTCAGCCTAGTAACAATGACTACCCTAATAAAAATAAACCGGAATTTGGTCGACTTACGGCCCTATAAAATTAACTGGGCCGATATGGCAACCCAATAAATGTAAAATCTGATGGCTCATAATTATAAAGTGGGCCAATTTGGTACCTAATAAACCGGGTTAATATGATAGTCCAAGAAAAGTGAACTGGATGGATTGCCATGGCGACTCAATAAAAAGTAAACTGGGTCATTATGGTGGCCCAACAAGTGAGGTGGGCCTTTCAACTGATCCAATAAAATAAAATTGACCGAGAATGTGGTCCAATAAAAGTAAACTGGACCGGTATAATAGTCAATACAAGTAGAGTGGGCTGATTTAGTGGCCCAATAAATTGAGTTGGTTTGCTATAGTGGCCCATAAAAGTAAGATCTGATTTGATTCATAAAAGCAAGTTGGGTCGATACGGTGACCCAATAGAAGTAAAATGTGTTAGGATTCAACCCAGTTAGAATTGAAGTTAATTGGGCCGATGTAATTTATTTGGGCAGCATACTTCTATTCGGACAACATCCCTTGTGGATTAACTCCCAATTTAAGGTGATACTCCGAAAAGTCCGGTTAAAAAGTTATCCTCTATCACTGGATCCCCCGATCATATAATCCAAAACATCCTATTTACATGGCAACTAATCCTTGATATCAACATGTTTACATCAATCGCACATTTCATCAAACACTCACAAGGCATAAGACACAGATATAAATACTTCATTGAATAAAGTCCAAATACATAGTTCATACATTACATCGCATCACAATTACTTCATACATCCTAAATTTGAAGATCTACTCTATTGCGAAAGATTTATAAAGAGATAAGAAATTAAGCATCCTAAAATCCAAAACAAAAGATAGAGAAGAGAGGAGTGCTTATTTATGGTGGCTAGATTGTGTGAATTGACAAAGATGGAAGCTTTAAGATTTTCCTTCTAAGGGGAGAACCTTTCTCCCAAGGAGAGGAACGAAGTCTCAAATTCAAGATGAGTTAAAGAATGAGTTTCTTGACCTTTTTATACTACATTTAAATTGTCCAGATTTGTCATATTTACAAGGCTATGCCAAAATGATTTTTTCATACCCTAAACCTAATTCTCATATTTCACCTTGAACCAAAATTGTAGCCCTTGAAATTATCTAGATTCTTATATTTGGATCGAGTCCAAGTTCCAACCAAGCTAAAAGTTATAGTGGTTCAAAATTTAGTCTGCAGTTTGGGCGGAGGGTGTGACGGGTCGTGGCTGGGAGGCACGGTCGTGCCTTTTAGCACAGCTAGACCGTGTTTTCTTTTGTTGCACTCCTTGTAGATCTTGAAGTTATCTATACTTTAGCATCTGGAACATCTCATATCTCCAATCGAGAACAAAGTTATGATTGTTTTACTTTTGCTCTGCAATGTTGTCTAGAATTTGACATGACAGTGCCTAAAAGGCACAACCATGCCTATAACATAATGTGAAAATTGGGAAATTAACTTGAACATGTTCTTTAGCTTGTTCTGGTCATGTGGAAGAAACTAGACTCTATTTTGACATCATTTGGACCCTCATTTGGTCCAAGGAACATGGGTGTGTCAGTGGACAATTTTTTGTATTAAATGTTCGTTTCGCATATTGTCAATCAAATCAAGCAAAGTATATATCTTCGAACAAAAAGAATGGAAGTAAGACATAATAATGAAATAGGATACAATAAACATAAATTATAGTCATGAAATACAAATAGATGTGCGTCAAAGAATACAATAAACATATAATTTACGTACATCACACATCCAGACTTAAACATTTGCTTGTCCTCAAGCAAAAACTACAATCTAAACTCATATGTATAGTGCATCGTAATATCTAGAGAATCCTTCTAATTATATCAAATAATTTTATTAGTGAGCAAGATACAAAAATAGTTTGAATATGGCCTAAGAAATAGTTCTCCATGCTCAATATAATAAGTGGCCTAATTTTTTCAAGTTTTAATCCCTACGCTTAATCAAGTCGTCATAAGATCATGCTCCTTATACTTCCAGCGATAGACACTTACTTGTCACATGCATGGTTTATATTCCTTAAATTACACAAGGTCTCAAAAGATTACTCAGAATCAAGAGACACCTAAAATTTATTTCTAAAGTAACCTAGCTCGGTCTCAAAGGGATAAATTATTAATTTTCACTCACAACAAATATTTTCTATCCTAAATTTTTTTGTGCCTTAAAGGTAGCACTAACACAAATACAAATTTATAAATGCAAATGCAGAGATTTTAATTTTTCCAAGTGAGTTGTCATGATCCGAGATCATTCAGTAACCAAAATGTAATTGAGAGATCACCTTAGAAACACAAATACTAATCTAATTTTATGAATCATGACTATTTTTAAAGTTATCTATTATCAAAATTAGACAAAGTGTAAAGAGATCCAAAAACAATGTTAATACTTAATTTTTTATAGTAAAAATATTACTTATTTCATGCTATCATGGATAAAAAAAGATAGATCACTACACATACTGGCACCATAAGTCAACAATAAACTACATGAAATCTAGAATAAACATGTTAATATTTTTACATTAAAGTCAAACAATTATAATATGATGTATGATGCAACTAAAAAAAATTTATTATGTAAAAAAAAACATATAACAAAACTAAAAGAAATATCACAAAAACTAATCTAAACACAATATACCCTCCGGACTTAAAACTTTCATTGTCCTAATGAAAACTAGAAATATAATGTGGAAGAGGTTTTGAAGTTAGAGAAGTTACCAAGTGATAGGCTCCAAATGGTTGAGAAGTTCATGTGTTGTTGATACTTCTCTATATGGGATTCACATTCTTCCATAACTTTAAATCTTACAAAAGGAAATTAGACAATAAAAATTAAGTAGAGGGATTTAGGTTAATATAAAGAAAGAACAGACACTTAAAAAGATACTAAAAGCTTAAATTAAAAATAAGGAAGAACTTGGGTTGCCTCACAAGAAGTGCTTATTAGTTCGCCCCTTATTTGGCATTTCTAAATCACACTCTTTGAGGCATCAAATATTTTAGAACCCTTTAGTCAAGGATTCTTAGTCTTTTAACAAATATGCTCTCCTTCAAAGACTCATCATGAGGTCGTCTAGTTGAATGCTGTGCAAAATACATCCTACCACCAACATGCTCAAAAAAGAATTGATTAGTAGCAGTAGATATATCAAATGAAATTTGACTTTTACTAATCACTAGAGTAAGTAAATCATCAAATATGGTTTCACATTTAGATAAGAAAGGTTCTGCCTCAAATGATGGTCTCACTAAAAGAGGTAATTCTTGAGACTTTACTTCTACTACACAAGTTCCTACTCTTTCATTGTCAACTTGTTCAAATTGTTATACATCCATTGTGTCAAGCCATTGTAAATGATTCTTGGGGCATTATTTCTACATCACAAGTCTCTACACTTCCATCCACAACAAAATCATATGCAGGATATAATATATCAACATCAAATTACCAACAAAAGTATCAACGACATTGATAGATACAACTAAATCTTCTTCTTCAATTGATGTCATAGTGCCTTCACCCTCTGTGTCCTAGTTGTTTTGAGTTTTAGAAAACATTTCATCAAAATTTTCAACCTACAAATCTTGCAGCAATTTTCAGTTGTATGCCCCATTTCTTCACAAACCTTACAATATTATTGTTTTTGCAACCACTCATTGTAATCAGGGAGAACATCACATTTTTCTCCACCTATTCTATATGCAAGGTCAATAAGTATTGGACAAATTTCTATTACATGTCATATTGCACCACAAAGTTCACAATAAACACTAGTAGAATTCATAGCCTCTGATTGGTCGAACCATTGAGTTTGAGAATTTATTTTTTACATTCAAGGAGAACATGTCCATCTAAATGATACTAGTCAGAACAAGATAGGCATGTAGAAGTAAACAAAAATAAAAATACAAAATGAAAAACAAGATAAAGAAAAATATAAAAAGAAAAAATATTTAGAGTAACTCAAATGTTAATCAACTAATGTTAATCGAAAATAATCTCCGATAAAAGCGCGAAAAACTTGTTGTACAATCCGCAAGTGCACAGTTATCGTCAAATAAAAAAATATTAATCCCACAGGGACTATTATTTAAGCACTAATTAATTTTGCACAGTGAAATATCTAGACAATCGAAGGTTGGTTCACGAGCACTTGAAAGAGGGGTCATGGCTTTTGGCAATGTCGTGCCTCTCCATGCTATGTGGTGTGGAGTTGGGGTCATGATGCACAAAAACATGGCTGTATTGAATTTTGGAAAACTATAGACTAATTTTGAAATGGTCATAAGTTTGCGATCGGTTGGAGTTGCGTACAGACTGTTCTAGATATCAAATTATAGCTAACTTCAAGATCTACAACTTTACTTTAGGTTCAACGAAGAGAAAACATAGTCTAGCGTTGCTAAAAGGCACAATCATGCCACCCATCCATGGCCACGTCCCACCCTCCGCCCGTATTTAAGCTTTTCATTGTCGCAATGAAATCAATATGGTAGAGGAGAGGGATAATTAGTGAACTCTAGAAGGATAGGAAACATTTCAATAAACCACTTCTTTCTATCACTCAAGAACTTATGATACTTATATATTGTATCAATTTCAATGTGAATTTGTCTCATAACTTCCCTGAAATCATCATTCAACTTCAATCCCTCCCTTTGGGCATCCATAAAACTAGTCATTTCTTAAACAATTTCTTCTCGCTTTTAAAATAGTCTCGCAAATATTGAAATTGTTCATCCGACAAACATATCTATTTCTTCAACAGATCATTATGTCAAGCATAGTCGTGATGAAAAGTGTCTAAAATATGATGGAATCCATGGAAATTAAATCTAGTGAGATCTCAACTACTTAAAAGAACATCTTTGAAAGCTAGTATAAGAGAGGGAATATGTTGTTTATTGGCATTAGATAAAAGCCAATTTGTCTTATTGCGAATGATGGTTAAATTAGAATTTGACATTCACAAAGAAAAATTATTTTCCAAAATAAGATAGTCATAACCATCTCATCGTATCATACGTATTGCCAAACATGCATTTAAATCAACCCTTGGGGAATTATCCACCATTTCTAAACATTCAATATCACAACCTAGTACTACTGCAATGGGGGTTAGCAATCATCCTAGAACAATAGGACTAGTGGAGGGAAAATTTCCTAATTTTACAAGGCGTTTTAGAAAATGAAATCTAGAGTTAATTGGAACATCCTCCACCTTCGCTCATAAATAATATAATTTAGAAAGGCTCATTATTCCTTCACTATCACCACATCCAATATCGTATTTCTCATAACCAATTAAGGATAATGAAAAATTAGATTAGTGATATTAGCCTTAGATGAGTGTGGATCGAAAATAGATTTACCACTAATTGACCCGCATATATTTGAATTATCAAACCTAGAAAGTATTATTTTTGTTCCTGAACATCGCTTCCGTTAGATTCGCACAACACAGGAAGGCTAATCGATCGATCCTGATGAGATTCTCAAGACGGCTCCAAAAACCAAGGGAATACAACGGATCAAGCGGCGAGGAATGAAAAAGTAGGTGACTAAAACAAAAGGGAACGAGTGAATCACCAACCAGAAGATGAAGAATCAACTTCCACGGAGACGAAGAAGGAAATCCACATAGTAGGCTTCCGCTGCAACATTCGCCCAATATCATCGAGAGTCTAGCAAAGAGGCCTTCAAAAACTTAGGGAATCCCACGGATCGAGGCAGATCCGTACCAAAACTAAAAGAGAATGAAAGAATCACCTACCTGCAAATGGAGAATCAGCTCCCATGCGACGACGAAGGAAATCCACTAAAAGCGACGGCGTCAGAACCTGCACGCTCCCTCGCTTGCCGACGATCGCACCGCTCGCTTCCCTTGTCTCCATCTCTTCGAGCAATCCGAAGAATAGGGCCACTTCCCGATCTGATCGAGTGTAATTTGAATTTTAAATACACGACGACGGAGTCGGTGAGAAGGGATCCGGATCCGCAACTGGTACCTCGAATCACGTCATTGGGATGATTTAGTGCGATCAGTGCCGTAGAAGCTGGTTCGGACGGCTTGATGGGGAAGGACGAATCGAGTGGCGAGAGATACAACTTTTAATTTCTATTAGCATTGTGGAATGAAGAAGCATAAATTACACAGTCGAGTCTTCAGAAACAATAATTAATAGCTTCTTTAGATTGGGTATGAAATAAATATTTAAGAGACATCCAAGCAAATAATATGTTCCACAAACAGCGCTCTTATACAGCACCAAAAAACAAATATTTCTAGGAAAAGAAGTTGTAACTTGTAGTCGCTCGATGTTCATTGAAGACGGGTTGTGCAATAAGCCAATGCAGAAGAACCAACAGCATGCTCAGAGAATCCGTATTTGAATAGAGATACAGTCCTGAAAGCAATGAAAACATTTAAAACCATCTGCTACTGAATTTGCTCCACGGAGAAGAAAGTTTCCTAAACTTTGAGTTTAAGGCGTTAGCCACAATGAGAACATTGACAACAAAACATAAACATAACAATATACTTCAAAACACTGAACATGGGGATTGTTTCAAAGGAATGAAATTGTGAAAGAATTATGGCATACTGGCACCCGATTGATCAGTGGAATAAACTTGTTCGATGTGTCCAGTCATTGGATTGCATGTCAGTCGAGTAAACATAGTCATTTATCTAATGAGCCATTGCTGAAATATCACAGGCATTCCATGAGTCAACAGTTAGTGTTCTACACACAGCAGTTTATGATAAAGAAGTTTCATTTGCAACATATAATGCATACAAATATGCCCAAGGTTTTTAGTTGTTTTTTCAAAATGCCCCCCGAGTTTGTCTCTTATATTAATTACACGATGAATGATGACGTTGAAGTTTAATGGCAAGAAGATGACAAAAGCACACATAAATATAAATAACAGAAAAGTTCTAGAACTCACATTTCTTAGATGATCCAGCAAGACAAGTTAGTCTGGATTTTGTATCAGCCTCAGCCAAATGATTTGGTTTATCTTTGGCAATCATCCTAGCATCCCATACGCGTATTACACCATCAGATGATGCAGAAGCAATCAGATTTGATTCTCCGGATGTGTCTGACATGCTTCCATTTTTCAAAACAACGAGTCCTTTCACACGAGTTTGATGGGCATTTTCAATGCTATATGCATTTTTCCCACTTGTTGTATCCCAAGCAGTGATGCAGCGGTCCTCTCCACTAGTAAACAGCACTCCATTCTGTTATCATGTGGTATAAGAAAAAAATCTTGATATATGGATATGGAACTTATCTAAACTATAGTTTACATGCAAAAGACACTGAACCAATCTACTCAAATTCAAGATTTCACACGAAAAAAAACTTGCTTTCAGTTACCTGCAGGAACTAAAAAAAATATTTAAACAATGCATGGCTGCAAACACATTGTGGCGTTCAAAAACACATAAATCAATTTTTTACACGGGTCTTATTTTTATTAGCTTCTAAATTTCGAAAAACCACATAACATGCGGATCTGAAGTACATCTACAGGTTTTGCCAGATCAATAATACAACTCAAACATGACAAGCAAACTTCCACGGACTTAATTCACTAAACTGAAAAGGTAAGCTATAAACAAAGTAAAAAATAACAGGATCACAGTGCTTTCATGGGCACACTTACAACAACATCAAGCTGTATATTTTAGCTCTTGGAGCCAATTGCATGGATCTTACCATCATTGATCTCAATTAATAGAACTATATATATCCTATCAAAGTACAAAGGACAAAGTACAAAGGTAATGAAGATCTTGGAACCTCCTCACAGGTGATAACCAAACAACAAATAATACAATAAGGCCCACAAGGTTTTGATATAACATTGGAATAAACTCAATACCTATAATAGATGTGAATTACTTTACTTTTTCAGAAAGTTGAGCATTTTGGATATTTCTTGAAAGGACAAAATTAAAAAGACAAGAGAATCAGAAAGCATTAATGTGTGAAAACTGATAGATAATAGTCGAAAATCATCTAAATATAATAACATTTTAAACTCCTAAATATAATAACTATTTGTGCAATTCACAAATCCTACTGTGAGAAAATTTTGCATCGATTGTCACCAAATCGGATCAAAGATCAATTAGCAAAGTCCCTAGAGAAAAATTCTCTACATGAACTCTGAATTTCAAAGAAGTTTATCAGCAGTCCAATATCATGAGAAGTTTGTAATAATGAAAAAAAAAAGTCTTTAAGAATCGCAGTTCCGTAGCTTAGTATGGCTCGTACAGCCTTCTAAGATTTGTCTTGAAACATCATAATCAGATCAAATTTCAAATCACAAGCACTGCCATTGCAACCAGCAAGATACCAGATTTTGTTAACCCCATTAAAGCATGTACATAAATTTTTGAACAAAACACTTCCTGTTCAAGCGAAAATCCAATGGTGTTTTCCAAGTAGCCCATAGCAGACAAACTGATATCTCAAATGAACCAAATTGCAGCTACCAATTGGGAATCATCAGCAGTCAATTTGAAAGAAGAAGATTAATATCTGATGAACTACCAGTAGCTCTTGTGTTGAACAATTTTCAATGAAGATATGCTTAATGTAATTCTAGTAAAGAGCATAGAAAAGATTCCATGGCATATATCCTAAAAGGAGAAGAAAAATTCTGATCACTACTTTTTTGGAATTCATGCCTTCGCCTGAATTAGTATATCAAATCAAATAGTAATGAAAAGGGCACCTTCTAGGAAATAGTGAAGGTACCTCGCCAGGAGCGACACAGAGGACCCTCTTCTGTCCGTTCAATTCATGGATCATCTTCGCGTCCTCCGAATCATGCACAGTAATCCTTTCCTCCGAAACCATGAAGAATCTTCCCCCATCTCCGCATTCGTACTTCACGATCGAGGCCTCGCGGTCAAGCCGACACGAGAAGCTCCGCCTGCCCCTCACAAGATTGATCAGCGCTAGGGAACAGTCCCGGCCGACCGTAATCGCAGCGCGGCCGGACGGGTGGACTGCCAGGTCCGTTACACCCTTTCGGTGGACGTTGATGGACTTCAGGTGCACGAAAGGATCAGCATCGAAGATGCACACGGCGCCGTCGTCGGAGGCGGAGAGAAGGTTGCGGGGCAGGCCGGCGGGGGAGGAGGGCGGTGTGTAGAAGGCGAGCGCGGTGACGGCGCCGTTGTGGTCGAGGAGGGTACCGACCTCGGTGGCGGAGGACAGGTCGTAGAGCTTGATGGAGTCATCGGCGCCGCCAGAAGCAGCTATGGGGCCGGAGGCGGCGACGGACTTGATAGGGGCGGTGTGGGAGGGGTAGGAGAATAGGGACTTCAAGGTTGGAGCTTCGGGGTGGAAGGAGAACCCCCAGATGAACTTCTCGTAAGACCCCGCCACCAGCGTCGCCATGATCGCTAAGCTTCCGTCAACCTCTCGCCCTAAACCTAACCCTCTTAAACCCCTACTAAAGCAAGGACATTTTAACTCGGCCGTCGAACCGGTTTAGTCCGATCTGTTCCTAAAATTTCTTCACAAATAACATTAAACAAATTTTAAATTTAACAATTGTGAGGGATCAAAGTGAAAAATAAAATGAGCTGAAATTAGCAGGCTCAACGTTGGCTTGGGCCGATTATGATAAATTAAGAAATTGTACACGACGGTCCAAATTTTGCTTTTATGTCATTAGATATAGGGTTATAAATGAGTCGAGCTAAGTTGAGTTTTGGATATTCAAATTTATTTGATAAGGTAATTAAGTTGAGTCAAGCTGAGTCGGGCTTAAAATAAATCAGACTTTTGAAATGATTGTTCAAGTTTGGTTGGGTTTGGTTTATGTTTTATAAGCTTGAGCTTGTTTGAAACTTAGTTTAAATTTGACTTGTTTAGATGTTATCGAGCTCCCAATTCAAGTTTGGTTTGAGCTTGGTTCGAGCTTTGCTTGAGCTTGGTTCGAGCTTAGTTTGTTTAGATGTTATCGAGCTCTCAATTCAAGCTTGTTTGATTATTTGAAAACTTCAGTTGTTTAATTGGTTATTGAGCTTGTTAATTTAAACTTAGTTTGTTTTATTTTATTTTATTATTTATTTAGCAAATTGAAACGAATTTTATTAATGAATGGTTCGTGAACATTGTTCACAAACGTTATTCACGAACATTGTTCACAAACGTTATTCACGAACATTAACAAGTTGAACACATATGTGTTCAAGCTTGTTTGTTTAGTTTAACGACTTGTTCAAACTTGTTTATTTAATTAATCTTGTATATATTGAACGAACATAAACAAGCTCTTACCAATTCTAACACCAAACTTGTTCACGAACGTTTAATTCATTTACGGCCTTAATTAGACATCTAGGGGCCCATTTAATTGAACCATCTTATATACCAAATAAAAGATAAGATTAATGTCTGGTGATCCCGTCCGGAAGCTGAGTCAGACAGCCCATCGGGTGAGGTGGATGGAATGTTGACGAAGTCGCGGCGTCCCGGAGGGGGGTGTGCTGAGATGGCTCCCGTGTTGACCAAGTCTTCAAAAGTCCTCTGGTCAACGCTACCTGCAGCTAGTGACCGGGTTGGCCCGGCCCCCGGTACCCCGAGTCTCGAGGCGGATCCAACGAATATATGAGTAACCGGCTAATGATATAATAATAAAATAAATAAGGGGTGAGTACGAAAAACGTACCCTGACCCAGGGGGGCGCCCTCGGATGGGACGCGGCTCAAGTTGTCGCGACCCGGAAGAGCAGATGACTCTGATTAGGCTGGAGAGCTGGATCTAACGACGCAGAGCCGAACGCGGTGCGGAACCAGAAGATGAGCTGCAGGTCTGGCTAAAACACCGACACGCAGGCCGGGAAACAAGACCGGCACGCAGACCGGGACACTGGGTCGGCACGCAGGTCGGGAAATAAGATCAGCACACAGGCCGGGACACTACACCGACACGCAAGCCGGGAAACTAAATCGGCACATAGGCCGGGAAATGGACTTCGGCACGCAGGCCGGGGAATAATGTCGACACGCAGACCAGGATAGGGCACCGACACGCAGACCGAGATAAGATGCCAGCACACAGGCCGGGACATGGGCTCGGCACGCAGGCCGAGATACGGGATCGGCACGCAGGCCGGGATAAAGCAAAAGTACGCAGACCGGAATATGACACCGACACGTAGGCCGGGATAAGCTATCTACACTCTGGCCGGGATGCAACGTCAGTACACGGACAAGAATACAACATAAGCACACGAGTCGAAATACAACCACCGCCCGAAGCCCGGAATACGACGATGACTCGAAGGCCCGATCAGTGCCGAAAGCGCACGACGGCGTGGATCGAATACCAGATCGACTTCGGAGGCGCACCACGGGATAGATTGGAAACCGACCGCTACGATGGGGGTCGACCACAAGTGATAGCAAGCAGAGGATGTTCGAGAGAGTGATGAATGGAGGAGACGCCATCCACCCCAGCCGGAGAGGATGACTTGCGCTGGGAGGTGTTGTAGGCGACAGTGGGGGAAGAGAGGGGAGGCAGCGCTCCGGTCGGAGACCCACAGCGCATAGAGGGGAGATGGCGTCATCGTTCGACCGTTCACAACGGAGAAGGGACTGCCGGCGGCTATGGCATGAAGAGGGAGAAGTGAGGGCGACACTAGTGTCGAAGGAGGAGAGGAGATGGCAACTGGAAGCGCTGGCCGTCCATAGTAGAAGGAGATGAGGGAGCGAAGAAGAGGAGATGCAGCGGCTGACTGTCGTGAAGGCGGCCTCGGCATGCTTGGTAGAAGCAACGGCTGGAGGCGAACGCCGACGAGAGGAGAGGCTTGGTCCTGTTGGCCGCTGAGTGAAAGAGAGGGAAAGGGAGGAGTGGGGGAGGTTGGAGGTGAGGAGAAAGTGAGGGGAAAAGGCGACGGCCGGCGGTCGGCGTCGGTGCCGGCGAAGAACGCGGCGTGAGAGGGCTGGCGGCGCCAAAGAAAAAAACGCACCTTCCTCGCTACAATGCTTCTTCTCCTTTCTTAAAGCCCTAACCCCTCAAAAAGACCAAAATGCCCTCCCTTTCTCCCCTAATTTCTTCTCTACCCTTCTCCCCATATCCGTATCACCTGGGTTATAGTGTAGTTGTAGGATATCTATCTAGTTTTCCAAATATGTATAGTTGATTTTCAATGACAATGTACTATAGGGTATTTTTCTCTCATAGGATGACAAAACTAGGATGTTAGGATATCGGGTTGTTTGGCCACCCGTTGTGAGCTAATATAGGAGAATCTACATATTTTTATCATTATGTTTGATAAATTTGTAATTTTTAGAATTTTTTTTTAATTTTTAAGGTATTTTTCGTCATTAGAGTATTTTTGATAATTTTTATTTTTTTATATATTTTAGAATTTATTTTTTCCCATTTTTATTAGGATCTTTTTCTTTTCTTTATAAGATAGGAATTAAAGTCTATATATTTGGATTTCTTTGCTTTTTTTCTCAGATATTTAGGTCTATATAAGAATCATATTTAGTTTTTTAAAAATAATTCTCTATTCATAATATAATATTTCTTTTTTTAGAAATACCTAGAGGACGACGGTTATCTCTTCTTGCCTTTTTCCTAATTCCCCTTTTCTCATTATCTCGCAGGACAATCGTTATCCTGCTCGTTAATTAGTATCAGAAAGACAGGTTCAAATGGAGAAAATCGAGCACCATGAAAGACAGTAGAGGATTGATGATTTACAGAGGTAGGCTGTAGATTTAACCCAGTGTATAGTGATGGTGACGCGAAATCATGAAGCTCGTGAGATATGTGGTCGACAGGATCGACATGAAGACCTCGAATTTTGAGTTGATCTACTCGAATTTTATGATATGTCACAGACAAAAAAATGTTGTTAATTAGATCAACAATGTGGAATGGTTCTTCTACTATGAACAAGCACTGAAATAGATGAAGGTAAAAGTTAATTGTCATTAGACTCAAAGGTCTAGCATCGGCATGGTGGGAGCACTTGCGACACTCATGAGATAGACAAGATAAAACCAAGATCTAAGATTAGAGAAGATGAAGAAAAAGATGAAAGATCATTTTTTTTCCTTTTGGTTACACTCAAACTCCGTTCGAGGCATGATTAGGTCTTGCCATGGAGGATGATAGCTTTAACGCTCGAGATGACTGATGTGTGTAGATTATATATGTTTTTAAGCATCATTTAGCATATATCTTATTGCATTTCATGAGTATGATTTGTTAATGCAGTTTACATTAATAATCAAACTCATATTTTGATGAATAACAAAGATTAAAGTTAGATTATGTGATTTAACCTCTTGAGCTAAGTGTGCAGGCTAACAAACTTAATGGATCTAGAGGACCAGACACTAGACTAAAGTCCAGTAGGGGCAGGGAGGACCAGACGATTGGCAGGAAGTCCAGCTCGGCTAGAGAGGACCAGATAGCTGGCAGGAAGTCCAGTCGGATTAGGGAGGACTAGATGACTGTCTAAAGTCTAGATGGTGCACTGGCAAGAAGACTTGGTGGGTTAAGATATCAGAATCAAATAAGTTTGCAAATGGTAAGTGGAGGCAAGCACTAGAGGAGAGAGATCTAGTGAGGATGAGTCCTAGTGAGACTATAGACGTAGTCCAACTTAGATCCATTTTAGAAATTTAGGTTGAGACCAAGACTAGATCCTGGTCTTAGTAAGACATGATTTAACTCATAAATATATATAAATTGTTAATGCATATATTTTTCTAACTTTATATTGTAGATACATATGTAGATCTTCAAATTTTACATGCGTAGCCACTAACAGAGCTTGATTCTGAGTCTGAAATCAAAAGATATGGCTTCCAAAAGATTGTTGTGTTGAACTAGTGATTAGAGGAGCCTCAGATGGATTGGAGGCACTCGAATGGATTGGAGGCACCTTGGAGCATAAGTTTTATCTCTTCTGCATCGGATAAGGCCTATTGGAGGCATCCTAGGTCATTGTAGGTACCTCCAATGACCTATATAAGATAGTTTCGATCAAGAGCAAAGACAACTTTTCTACAAGCTTCCTCAATTATTCTGGTGCGCCATCATGGTGTGATTGCTCTGCTGCAACCCTGCTACGCCTAACTACTGCAGTCAAAGCAACACCAATCTTGAATTACGAACTATAACTATAACAAGTGTTGGTAACAGTTAGTGGCATAACTAGAATTTTTAACTAGGAGTGGCAATTTACAAAAAAATTAAATATTAGTGTAGATTGATTTTTACTATCCAAAAGTCTAAATTTCAAAATTAAGGAGCTAGAACGAACTTAAATTCGAAAGCTTCAACCATAGCCCTTGATTTTAGTTGAAACAATGATCTATTGATCCCCAAAACTTATCTATGACTCAAAGTCAAAGAATCATTTGTGATCTTATTTCCTTATAATATTTAGCATTCCTACATATAAGACCTTCATTGCGATCTAAATAACCATCCTAATTAGTAATATAATAAAATAAAATTTATACTTTACAACTCTCCTTCAATTAATGAAACATTAAAAGAAGAAAGGAATAATTTACTCCTCTTGGAATATCATTGCTTTTAAGAAAAATAGAGAAGAGAAGATAGGGAGGAAGAAGCAAAAGAGGATCATTGTATCTTATTTATTATCAACCTTGACTAGTTTCGGTGAGTTTGCAACAACACAAAGAGAGCAAGGCAAGACAAAATATGACTATTTTTGCAGTGCCAATAAAATCCTAAAAACACGAGAAGGGAAAAAAGATACGAGGGTTGAGGGATGCTCTTGTTGTTGAAAGAGGGTAGCAACTAATGCTGCATTTCTTGCTTATTGGAGAAGAGAAATGAGAAGAAAAAAGAACTCTTATACTCGAAAAGAGGAGAGGAAAAATGGTAAGTTTACTTCTGTTGGAGAAGAAGCAGATGGGGAAGAAGAGAAAGAGAAAAATTAAAGAGAGAGATGGGCGAAGGGGTGACATAAGGTACAACGGGTTAGGGTTGCAACATGCTTACAAAGAAAAGGGTGAGAAAAAAATAGAATAAAAAGTTTACTAAAAAATCTGATTTATTTTAAATCAATCGAACTCGTTTAAACCTTAAACTTGGTTTGGCTATAACTTAATTAAATCAACTCTAAATCAATTTTTTTGAACCAACATAATCCTTATCTTCGCACCTACCTGTTGGACTTAGTGTTGGCGCAGCGGGGGCCGGTAAAAGTGGAGTGAATTGTCTGTAAGAAGTGTAAGAAGAAAACAAAACCCCTTCTCGTTCTTTTGACTTGTATTAGTAGCACAATTCTAATTAAGCAACAATAATAGATGAAATAACAACTTAAAAGGAAAATAAGTAAGATACTATGATTTTTACTTAGTTACAATGCCACGCCCCGGGGGAGTCATTGTCCGAAGAAATTTCGACAGCATCTCCCCTGTACAACGGACAATCTGAAACTTTCTACATCACCATATACCTCAGCCACATGCGGCTGGAATAAATAACAATAATAAACAACCACAACATATAGACATCCACACAGTTTAATAAGCAATGATAATAAGACTCAAAATCCACCCTACTCAACTACACCCATAAAACACAAATTCGACGATCAAAACAACTTACCTCTTATGCCGTCTAGGCAGGCATATAGTAAAACAAATCCAATTAAAAATCCATCAACAAGTACAATCCATGTAAGCTCCAAATATCAAAACAAAACAAGTCCAAACATAGTCTAGTACATAAAGCCAAAAGATAAATAAACATCCTCGTGGCTGCAGGAAACTAGCAATTGGAACTCTCTCCTGACAGCATCAACCTGAAAATAATAAATATCCACGGGGTGAGTCAACTCCTCAGCGGGTAACAACTGATATACATAGTAGAGAAATAACATCTAACACTAATCATGCGTACAGTCTCCTGATATAAGAAGGATAAAATGCAACTGTAGTAGACAGGAGAAAACTGTACTAACCAGGACCTGGTACAAGGATAAACAGTCCGAGAGGTATAGAAATCCTGTATGCATGTCAAGCATGACATCCAACCAATATGCAACAAATAAATGCAACAATCACAATCACAAGAAATAAATGCATCAATGCGTATGATGCCAATGATGCGTCCTGGTCACCCCTGACACCAGTCAACCATCTCACACACAATAGTGAGACAGAGTGAGTAGGGCTGTGACAACCGTGCACTCTGTCGTCACTGCTCCTGATGAGTGACCGAGTGGACGGGATGTTGTCGGAGTACACCAATTCTCCTACCCCAAATCATAAATGGGGGAGCGCAATGCTCTCATCTCCCGGTACACGATGACTGGGAGGAATCTCTGCCGGCTACCACGCTGCGTCACACTACCCATGAGCGGACCAACGAAGTCAAACAAAGTCCCTGCTGCAACACACTCTGCCTGAATCGACCACTAACCAATGAGTGGTGGTGTGTGCAGATCCATGTAACTGGCGATGTGCTCAACAATAATGGAGCGGACTATCGCACAGCATGCAATCATGCGAATGATGCATGACACTAACCATGGAAATATCCTGAGCTAAACCATATGTATATAGAAGGTGCACCTTAGGTCAATGAATCAAATCAAAGGTACACAGATAAGACAAGGTATAAAACCTTGGCCCTGAACATGGTGAATCATGGTATATCACTACCCCCTATAAGCATGTATAAGCAGGTAAGAAATAACATGAGATGCAAAACAAGTATCAACCAAGCATGTAACAAGTATCGGGTAGTGACTAACCGAAACAGATAAGAAACATAATTATTGAAATTTGTTAAATTCACTACTATGCATATCAAACGACATAAAGTCAGAAGTACCCGCCTCCGATAAGAAATGTCCAATATGGTCCAATCCGACGTCGAGATACTCGTCTCGCGTAAAAGCCCTATGTTACCAATAGATATACGATTATTTAGCTAAATTCTTATAAATAGCTAAATAAACTCTTTAACCCTAAATTAGGGCAAAACCCTAATTCAAAAACACATAAACATAATCAACATACACATGATCGTCTAACCAAATCCTCCAATTCGGAACATGATCCACAATAAGTATTTAAATACACCTAATCCTTACCCTAATTCACACCACCACTGATGACTCACAGCCGAAAAGTATGATGTCGGTCGTTGCAACCTGGCTAGGTGAAGTTGTTGATTTCCCAAATCCACACCCTGGATCAAAATCAACACATTAACCTTTGAGTATAAGACTCAAATCCTGATCCATCACCTGAAACTAAACAACAAATCACTCCCCACTCAAGCTACACAGATTAACAGCCTCAATCCTGTAAATGAGTCAATCCTCTGTTCACAATTAACACTTTAAATCTTAGAATCATAATCAATCCAATGCAGCCAACGAAATAATGGATTTAATTTAGTACGAATCCAATTTATACACTTCTCACCTCAATGCAACACTGTAATCGTTCAGTGAAGAAACTAGAGGCTGCTGAATTGAAGAGAAGCTCTCCATCAATTACTCTCACTAGTTTCCAATTACTAGAGTGTAATCTAACTCCTCAATTAATGAACACACTTCGCATCCAAACCTCAACAAACCTATAACCAAAATCGAAATGTCTTACCCAATTCCTTGTGCCGACACTAGGACTAAGGAGGAGCAACACCGAAAAGGGGCTGGTCGCCGATGCTAGGGCAGAAGAATGGCAGCACTGGTCAGGCCTGGTGGCCGGCAAAGGTGGATCGGCCGATAGAGAAACTTGACCGACGGTGGCTCGAAGGTCGCCGACAGCACTGGATCTAACGATCGGACAGAGGCGAGGAAGAGGAGATAGGCTCGGCGTCCGTAGTGGAGATCAGAAGGAAGAAAGAACAGAAAGGATCGGGAGGAAAGAAATGCACAGATCCGAAAAGGAAAAGGGAGTCGGCTGGGGAAGAAGAAATGAAGAGGAGGGGAACCGCCAAGCGGTTAGGGCACGAGAGGGATCGGGCGAGGAAGCGGGGCGCGGGCGCGGGCGCGCGAGATGTGGCGTCGGGTGAGAGTTTCGGTAGGGGAAAGGGAAAAACGAAGAACAAATAAAAATAAAAAGAAAGGGAAAAAGGAATTATAAATATAAACATTTCCTCGCTTAAATGGGTAGCCTAAACAAGCTTTTCCCGGGCCCCATTTTTATCCCCGTTAACTCGTCCGTACGAGCTCCGAAAAATTCCTAAAAAATTTCCAAAAATTCTGGAAATTTCCCTTATTAATATTCGCCTATTTTCGGTATTTTACATTCTCCCCCACTAATAAAAATTTGGTCCCCAAATTTCGTTATCTACCATCAACAAGTACTAACAACAGATAGAAAGTACAAAATGCTGAACGATAAATTAAATCACATACCTCAAGTGAAAAGATTGGGGTATCGAGCTCGGATCAAAAAAATAGATTACAACATTGTCAACAAGGACAATGGAAACCGATCCAAACAACCTAGGAATACCGAAATCATCGAGTCCATGAAAACATCTAGGGCTTTGTAAGCCTAAAGGGTAAGACCTAGAACTCATAATGTTCGTACAACAGGCATACTCAACCATAAGATTTCCGACAACAAATCTGAAATCTAATCACCAACAATATAAATCACCAAAGAATAAATCCTCCAGTGTGAGAGCAACGCTCTATCACAGAAAATACCACATATATGGGAGCAACACTCTACCACCATCAATGCAACCTATATGGGAGCAGCGCTCCTCTACGAGCAATCTACAATATGTGGGAGCGACGCTCCACCACAACAATCCATAATATGTGGGAGCAATGCTCCACTACAACAATCCATAAATACCGCTAGAGTATTGGTAAGCTCAAATGACATTTCCAAAAACTCATAATGGCCGGAATGTGACCACCCTCGTCTGGCAATCAACAGTGGCATGATATGGGGACAAACAATCTATGCCAAGAATAATTTCAAAGTCAACCATTTCCAATACTAACAGATCTACCGTAAGTATCATGTTGTCAAAATCTAACGGGCAACCTCTGACCTCTTGGGTGACGTCCATGGTGTCACCGGAGGGTAGAGAGATGGTTAGTCGCTGCGATCTGAAAGTGGGTAATCTATCAATCTCCCGCATAAAGGCACGAGAAGTCTCATCAGGTTCATGAATACGACGCTCATAACTTGTTGAGATCTAGCTAACATTTTATGCAACTTTATCATATAGGTTTATTGGATTAAATCAATCTTATTCTATTAAGAAATCAATTATAGTAAGTTAATTAGTTAACCACTTAACATGTTAGAAAGAGTTTAATTTATAGTTATTATTATTATTATTTATTTATTTTTTTAAAACAATTCTTCCTTAAACTCAAAAGACGTTTTGATACTCAATTAAAGAGGTTCCATATGTTAACAAACGTTCCTTCCAATATACAAGCATCTTACTTCAACACACTACACCTTATCATTTTCAAGGAGAGAATTTCATAAAGAAGATAAGGACACAAATTTCTATTATTATTTCCAATGTCTAAGTCAGCCTTAATGTATATCAAATTCTGTGTGAATTTGTGTCAAATTCAGTATGAACTTGTGTCTAGGCATGTGCATGAAAATCCTCTTATCATTGAGAATTTAAGACAATTAATAAGGTGTAACCAAGGAAGAAGATGGTCATACATGCGCTAATGTAAGTCTACAAAACAACCCAGATCCTTAATGTTATATAGATGGGCAATGTTTCCATCACAGTGCATAAATAACCCTTTGGTCCCATGTGGCAGAGTTGAAAAACAAAAAAAAAAATAGACTATTTATGCATGGACAAGGAATTCAACCTTCCCTGTGAGACTAAGGTTATAGGGAAATAATTTTGTTTCCTTCCACCTCCAACTGATATGACAACGTTGGAGGCCGGCAAATGCCAAAATGTATGTGCTCTATCTGGCATAGAAAGAAATATTTCCATTCCTGATGCCTACCTTCAAGTTAGGTTTGTTCATCTCAAGTTTGCCTATAAGTGCTTTTATGTGATAATAAACTACAGAATAGTCTTATAACTATTGTCTAGTAAGTATGTCACATCAATGAAGCTAATCTCAATATAGACTACATATCTCTCATAACCAATAAAGATATCTATGCTACCCCAGTATTAAATATAGGTACCAAAATTATAAAATTAATCATACCTATTTGCCGTCTGGAAATGTTCTGTTGCTGTTCAGTCCCCTTTTACTTCGGAATTCCGTACAAGAAAACTAACGGGAATCCATATAAATCCGAAACGGAAGTCCGAAACATAACCATAACGAAAATCCGTACAAACCGAAATAGATATCCAAATATCCAGAACACCAAAAGCAAGTATCATAACCCGCTCTGATACCAATAAATTGATATCAGATAAATCTCGAAAATCCAAGACACAGAAATCAAACAAGTATCGCCAACTTGGCGCTCTGATACCAAATAAATTGGTATCAGGTTATCCCAAATATCCAAAATATGAAAACAAAGATCGTAAAACTTGGGCTCTGATACCACTAAATTGTCACGCCCCGGGGGAGTCACTGTCCGAAGAAATTTCGACAGCATCTCCCCTGTACGGCGGACAATCTGAAACTTTCTACATCACCATATACCTCAGCCACATGCGGTTGTAATAAATAATAATAATAAACAACCACAACATATAGACATCCACACAATTTAATAAGTAATGATAATAAGACTCAAAATCCACCCTACTCAACTACACCCATAAAACACAAATCCGACGATCAAAACAACTTACCTCTTATGCCGTCTAGGCAGGCATATAGTAAAACAAATCCAATTAAAAACCCATCGACAAGTACAATCCATGCAAGCTCCAAATATCAAAACAAAACAAGTCCAAACATAGTCTAGTACATAAAGCCAAAAGATAAATAAACATCCTCGTGGCTGCAGGGGACTAGCAACTAGAACTCTCTCCTGACAGCATCAACCTGAAAATAGTAAATATCCACGGGGTGAGTCAACTCCTCAGCGGGTAACAACTGATATACATAGTAGAGAAATAACATCTAGCACTAATCATGCGTACAGTCTCCTAATATAAGAAGGATAAAATGCAACTGTAGTAAACAGGATAAAACTATACTAACCAGGATCTGGTACAAGGATAAACAGTCCGAGAGGTATATAAATCCTGTATGCATGTCAAGCATGGCATCCAACCAATATGCAGCAAATAAATGCAGCAAACACAATCACAAGAAATAAATGCATCAATGCGTATGATGCCAATGATGCGTCCTGGTCACCCCTGACACCAGTCAACCATCTCACACACAATAGTGAGATAGAGTGAGTAGGGCTGTAACAACCGTGCACTCTGTCGTCACTGCTCCTGATGAGTGACCGAGTGGATGAGATGCTGTCGGAGTACACCTATCCTCCAACCCCAAATCATAAATGGGGGAGCACAATGCTCTCATCTCCCGGTACATGATGACGGGGAGGAATCTCTGCCGGCTACCACGCTGCGTCACACTACCCATGAGCGGACCAACGAAGCCAAACAAAGTCCCTGCTGCAACACACTCTGCCTGAATCGGCCACTAACCCATGAGTGGTGGTGTGTGCAGATTCATGTAACTGGCGATGTGCTTAACAATAATTGAGCGGACAATCGCACAGCATGCAATCATGCGAATGGTGCATGACACTAACCATAGAAATATCCTGAGCTAAACCATATATATATAGAAGGTGCACCTTAGGTCAATGAATCAAATCAAAGGTACACAGATAAGACAAGGTATAAAACCTAGGTCCTGAACATGGTGAAGCATGGTATATCACTACCCCCTATAAGCATGTATAAGCAGGTAAGAAATAACATGAGATGCAAAACAAGTATCAACCAAGCATGTAACAAGTATCGGGTAGTGACTAACCGAAACAGATAAGAAACGTAATTATTGAAATTTGTTAAATTCACTACTATGCATATCAAACGACATAAAGTCAGAAGTACCCGCCTCCGATAAGAAATGTCCAATATGGTCCAATCCGACGTCGAGATACTCGTCTTGCGTCAAAGCCCTGTGTTACCAATAGATATATGATTATTTAGCTAAATTCTTATAAATAGCTAAATAAACTCTTTAACCCTAAATTAGGGCAAAACCCTAATTCAAAAACACATAAACATAATCAACATACACATGATCGTCTAACCAAATCCTCCAATTCGGAACATGATCTACAACAAGTATTTAAATACACCTAATCCTTACCCTAATTCACACCACCACTGATGACTCACAGCCGAAAAGTATGATGTCAGTCGTTGCAACCTGGCTAGGTGAAGTTGTTGATTTCCCAAATCCACACCCTGGATCAAAATCAACACATTAACCTTTGAGCATAAGACTCAAATCCTGATCCATCACTTGAAACTAAACAACAAATCACTCACCACTCAAGCTGCACAGATTAACAGCCTCAATCCTGTAAATGAGTCAATCCTCTATTCACAATTAACACTTTAAATATTAGAATCATAATCAATCCAATGCAGCCAACGAAACAATGGATTTAATTTAGTACGAATCCAATTTATACACTTCTCACCTCAATGCAACACTGTAATCGTTCAGTGAAGAAACTAGAGGCTGCTGAATTGAAGAGAAGCTCTCCATCAATTACTCTCACTAGTTTCCCATTACTAGAGTGTAATCTAACTCCTCAATTAATGAACACACTTCGCATCCAAACCTCAACAAACCTATAACCAAAATCGAAATGTCTTAACCAATTCCTTGTGCCGGCACTAGGGTTGAGGAGGAGCAACACCGAAAAGGGGCGGGTCGCCGACGCTAGGGCAGAAGGATGGCAGCACTGGTTGGGCCTGGTGGCCGGCAAAGGTGGATCGGTCGAGAGAGAAACTTGACCGACGGTGGCTCGAAGGTCGCCGGCAGCACTGGATCTAACGATCGGATAGAGGCGAGGAAGAGGAGATAGGCTCGGCGTCGGCAATGGAGATCGGAAGGAAGAAAGAACAGAAAGGATCGGGAGCAAAGAAATGCATAGATCCGAAAAGGAAGAGGGAATCGGCTGGGGAAGAAGAAATGAAGAGGAGGGGAACCGCCAAGCGGTTAGGGACGAGAGGGATCGAGCGAGGAAGCGGGGCGCGGGCGCGAGCGCGCGAGAAGTGCCGTCGAGTGAGAGTTTCGGTAGGGGAAAGGGAAAAACGAAGAACAAATAAAAAGAAAAAGAAAGGGAAAAAGGAATTATAAATATAAACATTTCCTCGCTTAAATGGGTAGCCTAAACAGGCTTTTCCCGGACCCCGTTTTTATCCCCGTTAACTCGTCCGTACGAGCTCCGAAAAATTCCTGAAAAATTTCTAAAAATTCCGAAAAATTCCCTTATTAATATTTCCTATTTTCAGTATTTTACATACAACCTAGGTTATTGTTAATCCAAGGTGGTTGTAAAGTTATACTAAAAAAGTCTCCTTTTATGAAGCCAGAGAAACCTCTTACACTCTTTGCAAAAACTCAAAAAGTTGCTAGGAAGTTAATACAGAAGTTATTGTGTATTTCCTGGCTCCAGGGGTCTTTTTATAGCTCCTAAAAAATTCTATCCGTAGCTTGAAAGCGTCTCCAAAGAGGTCCAAGGCACCTTCCATCGGATAAGTTTTATCCGCTCAGGATAAAACTCTACCCCGTGGCTAACAGCTATCTGAAGGCGCCTTCATGGGCTAGAAGGCGCCTTCATACTGTTCATCGAAGGCGCATTCCAGCCATTGAAGGTGCCTTCCATAGAGTGTTGGTGCAGGAAGCACTAGACGATCAAACCTGTGTTTTGATAATGGCAAAGGATTCAAAAGTGAATATGTCTTGTTATCTAATAAGGTTGATTGAGCTTGCAGGAAAGTCCTAAGTTGTCTTAGGCAAAAGTCCTAGTAGATTCTAGGCAGGTGAAAAATCCTAGGAGATGGTAACCTTAGATCCTAGGGGGTGGTAATTCTAGGTGATGAAAAGTCCTAGCTGTGATTAGGCAGGTGGAAAAACCCTAGGGGGTGGTAACCCTAGGTCATAGGGAGTGGTAACACTAGGAAGAAAGTCCAGTCGGTCTGGAGGACCGATCTGGCAACAGGTAAACTCTCCTGAGAGGAGTAGGTGAGGACGCGTTCTCCGGTGAGGGAACAGTAGGTATCGATTTGACCTAGGGTTTCCAGAGGAGAAACTCGAAGTCAGAATCGGATAGTCCAATGATTGTCAAATACTTATATTTATATTTTATTGTGCTAACTTTATTTTGTAGGGTATATGTTGTGTTTAGACTAACATACCGTGCAGGAAAGGTGAATCATAATAAAATTGCTCGGATGAACAGTGTTTGAGGCACCTTCGGGGCTATTGGAGGCACCTCGAGCGCCTTGGTTGCAACTGAGCAGGAAGCAGGGCAGAAGGAGCCTTCCAAGGATACTGAAGGCGCCTTAAACGCTGGATGGAGGGCGCCCTCCATGGAGCTTGGAGGCGTCTTTGGGTGGATAAGCAGTGGACGCTGTGGAGGTTATCGATGCTGCGATTTTAGGATAAGTATCCCTGCTGAAGGCGCCTCCTATGGATGCTAGAGGTGCCCTCAATGGGATACTTAAGGCAGTCTCGAGAAGAGGCTGGTACAGACTTGATTTTAGTAATCTTTCTACCGCGCACAGCTCAAAGGACGATCCGATAAAGCCGTAACTCGACTCCAACAACTGGAAGCCTTAAATTCTCTTTTCTTATTTGTCGGTATACTTTTATTTATTGCATTTAAAGTGTACTTTGATTTGTAAATTTTTGAAGCTATAGTGATTGCCCATCGAAAGCACTTTTACATGTGGGTCTTGGAGTAAGAGTCGTCACAGGCTTCGAATCAAGTAAAATCTTGGTGTTTGTGTTTGATGTTTACTATTCCGCTGCATATCTTTGGTCAATTCTTTTAAAACGAACGAATTAGCCACAAGCGCTATTCACCCCCTCCCCCTTCTAACGCTTTTCGATCCTACAATTGGTCTCAGAGCGAGACCGCTCTGATTTGGTGAAACCACTAATCGAGCAGGGGGATTCTTTTTTCAAAAACAAGATTAGATATCGTTTTTGCTTAAAAAAGATTCTTACGCCTTTCATTTTTTTCCTCCAAAACTATTTTTAAAAAATTCATTTTCATCTCTTCACCATTTATTAATATTGACAAAATATCGCATTTAACAAAATTTGAAATAATATTTTTTATTATTATTTTTTTATTTTTTTTTTTAAATTTAGTAAACTGCTATTTTTATTTTTCTCCCGCACTACTAATTCAAGACCAAGTCTTGGAACATTTATTATTACTTTTTTTTGTATGGAGATTCCTTTTTAATGGCCCGCCAAGAAGGGTATAGCACTGCACACCCTCCCCTCTTCTCCGGCAAAGACTTCGGTTATTAGAAGAGCCAAATGGAGTATCACCTCAAGACGTAAGTCGATATGTGGATAATCATCCAAACTGGTCTCGAACTCCCACTCGACGGTACTGGAAAGCTAGTATCATGCTAGAACTGGGACACAACCTTGATGAAGAAAATTGAGGCTGATGCCAAAGCAACATGCACTCTTCAATGCGGCTTAACCAAAGAATAATTAAACCGAGCCGGCCCGTTCTCAAGCGCTAAAGATCTGTAGGAAAAGGTAATCGAGCTGCATGAAGGAACTTCCGACACGAAGGTAAGCAAACGTGACTTAATATTAAATAAAATGTATAATATAAAAATGCAGGAAGGTGAATCGGCAAGCCAACTTCACGCGTAGATTCAGGACCTTCTGAACGACCTTCATGCAATTGGACAGAAAGTGGAGAACCGTGATATCATAAAGTATACATTAAATGCATTTCCATGGAACACCTTGTGAGCATCCATGGTAGATGCTTACAAAGTATCCAAGATTTGAATCCAAATCATAGCGTAGAACTAAATCCGAGTCCGAAGATGAACCGACTTAGAAGATGATGACGATGAGATAGCAGACGAACTCGTCAACCTTGTATGAAAACTCTACAAAAATAAGAAAGGATTCACTAAGAAAGACATCAAGAAAGTGATTCAGTCCAAGACGGTGTAATCAAGTCCTAAAGTGAAGTCCGAAGTAACCTACTGCGGCTGCAACAAAAAGGGACACATCTGTAGGATCGAAAAGAATTTAGATATCTCCACAATGACATGATATTGTCCACTTTGGGCCTAAGCCCTCATGGCTTTGCTCTTGGGCTCTCCCCAAAAGGCTTCATGCCAATGGAGATATCTTTTCTCTTATAAACCCATGATCTTTCCCATGTATTTCCAATATGGGACTATGTTTACAACCTTGCAACCCCGACAATCCCCCCCTCAAACAAAGGACCATAGGCTTCCCACGTCCGATCCTCGACCCACTAGGTCTTCCTGCCCCTCGGTCCACCTGACATACTAGGACTTCATGCCTGGTGTCTGGTCCTCTTGATCCGAATATAGGAGCCCCCACTTTCTTTGTTCGAAGTCAATATTGTACCGACATGGCTCAATCAGACCATAGCTCTTGTGCACAGTCGACGGTTAAACCTTCTGGCAGTCAGGGCTCTGATACCAATTATAGGATCGAAAAGAATTTAGATATCTCCACAATGACATGATATTGTCCACTTTGGGCCTAAGCCCTCATGACTTTGTTCTTGGGCTCTCCCCAAAAGGCCTCATGCCAATGGAGATATCTTTTCTCTTATAAACCCATGATCTTTCTCATGTATTTCCAATATGGGACTATGTTTGTAACCTTGCAACCCCAACAACATCAAAGTCAACTGTCCGAACCAAAAGGAAACAAAGAAGCAAAGGAAGAAGAAAGCATTATAAGCGACATGGGATGAGTCTTCTTAAGAAGATTATGACGAATAGCTCGAACAGACAAGCTTCCTCGCGCTTATGACCCGAGAACAAGTCGACGAATCTGAATCCGAGAGCGACTCAAAAACAAAATCTGAGAGAAGCTATGGATCCGTATCCATTTTCGAATAGCCTAACCCCACTGTAAGAACTTCTCAGATAGATAAATTGCATAATTTAGTTAATTATCTCATGCGTAAGTTAACCAAATCCAACCTCTGAGTCAAGTCACTCCAAAAGGATATAACAATCCTTAAGGAGGGGACTAAACTAAGTCCTTTAACTGAGCCAGTTCAAAATGGAAGTTCAACTCAAGTTCAACAACTCGAGGAAGAAAATGCCAATTCGAAAACTCAAGTTAAAAAAACTTAAGGACATGTTGGAACGGTTCACCTTGGGTTCCAAGAATCTTGATCTGATTCTTAGAAAACGAAGAGTTGTTTACAACCGATCCGGACTTGGATTTAAGGCGAAACAAAAATACAAATCTTACTTATCACTTGTAAATAGAATAAATAGAAAATTAGTCCAAGCATGGATCCCCAAGTCAAATTTAATTAATCAAGTTAGATTTGGTCAATATTGGTTCCCCAAGGATCAAATCCACTACCTTGATAGACCTTATCGAGGCTATGATCCAGGGGGAGCTGATAGAAAGATTATTTTTATCGATAGATAAATTTGTTTGATGCTTGCTTTACTACTTTCACTATACATGCTTAAACTAGGGTAGATAAGGACCTAGACTTGATTCACACTTGACTAGTTAGACCGAGGAGTTTCAGAAAGGAAATTAAATATCCAATTTCTTTGAAAGGCTTTGTCTAGAAGTGGTGGATGATCTCATACCCAAGAAGGTCTATTGCCTCGCCACAACCTGGAAGCCAATCATTGAAATAAATATTTAATTGACTAACTGTAAAATCTTAATCTAACTCAAATGTGAATCAATTCCTTAGATGTTAATCCAAAGATTAAATTAACCATCTCACAAAACTATTAAGATTCCCTGATTGAAAATCTAGAAAAGAGTAAGATGGACCTAGGTTTAAAGTAGTTAACCAAACCCAAATTAATTAAAATTAATTCAATTAAGTTAACTTAATTAATTTCAAAATCTTAATTTCAAATTCTAATTATTTACAAAATCATAATTATTTTCAAAATCATAATTATTTACAAAATCATAATTAATTTCAAAATCATAATTATTTATAATATCATAATTAATTTTAAAATATTACTTAATTTGATAATTAATTTCAAAATCGTAATTAATCTCAAAATTAATTTTAAATCATAATGAATTTCAAAAATATTAATTATTTGATTATTAATTTTCAAATCATAATTAAATTTCAAATTATTAATTCTTAGATTTTCAAAATCTTAATTATTTTTAAATGATAATTAATTTTTAAATCATAATTAATATGTAAGTTTATAATTTCAAACTTAATTAATTTTCAATATAATTTTAAAATCTTCAAAACTTTAATTATTGTCAAATGTTTAAATCTAATTAATCTCATATTTTAAAATTTGAAATTCAAACTCATTGAAAATTCAAACTTATATTTTAAAATCTCAATTTCAATATTTTTAAATAATGATAAAATTAAAATAAACTTAACTCTATCTCACACAAACTCATAAGTTTTACATATTTGATAACTTAGAAAGGGCGAGATGAAAAAATCCGGAAAATAGAAAACTACCATAGAAAATTAGAAAAATAGATAATTTCTTTTATCTTATACATGCTTGGACTCTAGGATCCTCAAAATATTTTTAAGGCATTAATAAGGGGGTGTGAAGGGAGTCAAATTAAATTAATTTTTTCATTTTGAAAAGTTAAATTATTCTTTTTCAAAATTTTAAAGTTAAACTTTTCCTTTTGCTCTTTGTAAAGTTAAAGTTTTTTTTAAAAAAGAAAATTTAGTTTTCTTGTTTAACTATTTTTTTAAATAATCCTTAAATATTTTATTTAAAAAATTAAGTTTAAATATTTTTTATCTACAAAAACAAGTTTTTTTTAAAATGGGGGTACTTAACTAAGCTTCTTACCAAAATCATTTTTAAGCTAAGTACTTAACTAAGTTTTTTATCAATTTTTTTTAATTAAGTACTTAACTAAGCTTTTTATGAAAATCTTTTTTAATCTAAGTACTTAACTAAGCTTTTATCAACATCTTTTTAAAGCTAAGTACTTAACTAAGTTTTGATCAAAGTTTTTGAAACTAAGCTTTTATCAAAAAAAATTTTAAGTAGTTAACTAAGCTTTTTATCAATTTTTTTTTTTAAAAAAAAGCTAAGTACTTAACTAAGTTTTGATAAAGTTTCTTTTTAAAAGAATTCATCTTCATAGCTAGGTATTTTTTACAAGGAATTCTTTTTAAAGTTAAATGTTTTATTAAAATCTTTTTCAAACCTAAGTGTTTATCAAAATCATGTTAAAGCTAAGTTTTTGTCTAACTCTTTTTCAAAAGCAATTATTTTCAAAGCTTAAGTTCAGCTAAGTTTTTATTGAAAAAGCTAAGCATTTTCAAAACATTTCTAAATTAGCTAGGTGTGTTTCAAAGTAATTATTTTCAAAAGCTAAGTTTAGCTATGTTTTTTTTTAAAAGCTGACTCACTTTCAAACGTTTAAAAATTAGCTAAGTTTTTTTTTTAAGTGCTACCCTTCAAGGGAAGCTTAAGTTAAACAGAGTAAAAACCTTTTTATCAAACAACCTTTTCCTCCCTAAATTGTTTTTGATATATGGCAAAGAGGGAGAGAATAGTTAAAAATTAAGGGGAGTGATAAATTAAGGGGGAACTGATGCTTAGTGAGAAAATGTTATATTTTTCTTTAAATGTTTCTCATTAAACTGTTATATATTTACTTAACTTTTGAACCTAGTTGCCATACTAAAAAAGGGAGAGATTGTTGGTGAAAAAAGCACCAGACGATCAAACCTGTGCTTTGATAATGACAAAGGATTCAAAAGTTAAGATGTCTTGTTGTCTAATAAGGTTGATTGAGCTTGCAGGAAATTCCTAAGTTGTCTTAGGCAAAAGTCCTAGTGGATTCTAGGCAGGTGGAAAACCCTAAGGAGTGGTAATCCTAGGTAATGAAAAGTCCTAGCTGCGGTTAGGTAGGTGGAAAACCCTAGGGGGAGGTAACCCTAGGTCCTAGGGGGCGGTAACCCTAGGTCCTAGGGGGCGGTAACCCTAGGTCCTAGGGGGTGGTAACCCTAAGCAAAAAGTCCAGTCAGTCTGGAGGACCGATCTGACAACAGGTAAACTCTCCTGAGAAGAGTAAGTGAGGATGCATTCCCCTGCGAGGGAACAGTAGGTGTTGGTGTGACCTAGGATTTTCGGAGGAGAAACTCGAAGTCAGAACCAGACAGTCTGATGACTGTCAAATGCTTATATTTGTATTTTATTGTGCTAACTTTATTTTGTAGGGTATATGTTGTGTTTGGACTAACATACCTTCCAGGAAAGGTGAATCACAATAAAATTGCTCAGATGAAGAGTGTCCGAGGCGCCTCCGGGGTTGTTGGAGGCGCCTTGGCTGCAAATGCACAGGAAGCAGGGCAGAAGGCGCCTTCCAAGGATGCTGAAGGCACCTTGAATGCTGGATAGAGGGCAACCTCCATGGAGCTTGGAGGCGCCTTCGGGTGGATAAGTAGCGGACGTTGCAGAGGTTATCAATGCTGCGATTTCAGGATAAGTATCCCTGCTAAAGGTGCCCTCAATGGGATACTTAAGGCAGTCTCGAGAAGAGGCTGGTACAAACTTGATTTTAGCAATCTTTCTACTACGCACTGCTCAAAGGACGATCTGACAAAGCCGTAACTCGACTCCGACAACCGAAAGCCTTAAATTCTCTTTTCTTATTTGTCGGTATACTTTTATTTATTGCATTTAAAGTGTACTTTGATTTGTAAATTTTCAAAGCTATAGTAATTGCCCATCGAAAGCACTCTTACATGTGGGTCTTGGAGTAGGAGTCGCCACAGACTCCGAACTAAATAAAATCTTGGTGTTTGTGTTTGATGTTTACTATTCCGTTGTGTATCTTTGATCGATTCTTTTAAAACGAACGAATTAGCCACGAGCGCTATTCACCCCCTCTAGGATTTTTTGATCCTACATAGAGAAGCATGGGGCACCTTCAACTCTGTTGAAGGCGCATCCAATAGCTCTTACAACACTCCCTTTGATCTTCCGCTGCTCCGATCATCTAGGTGATTTAATCTATCTAGAATTGGGCTCACTCGGACCCATCTTCCGATCTTCTCCTCGAGCAGGCTTTCTCCCTGGCTTCTCTTCCCTCAAACGTCATGCATGTCTTTCTTGTCCACCTGTGTACTCTTCCGCAGCACCTCATCCCTCGAATGCACCGAGCCCGTCAACTCTCTCACATGTCATCCTTCTCGCTAACTGCGTCTTCCGCTCATCTTCTTGTATTTCTAAGCTCCTGTACACTTAAACACAAGGATCAAATATAATAGGACTTAATTGAACTTGGTTGACCATATCAAAACTACCTTGGAGTTCTAACAATCTTCCCCTTTTTAATGTGCATCAACCCAAGTTCAAGTTAAAGTTAAAAAAATGCAATAACATAAGTAAATTGCAAATAACAATTGCAATACAATGAATTAAAGAATTTAGTAAAAAAAACTTATTTATGCAAATATCCAAACTCCCCTTGAACTTATACTAATTTCTCCCCCTTTGATCACATCAGAAATAAAGTGAGAAAGACAAAGTTAGATAAAGAATTTAAAACTTTTCTAAGGGTTAAGGAAAATATTTCTTAAGGTTCGACAGAATTAAATTTTTCAAAAATAAAGTTCAAGATTTTTCAGATTTAGAAATGAAGTTTTTGGCAAATAATCCATAGAAAATTTATTATTTATCAAAAATTTACAAAACTATATTTTCGAGTATTGAAAAAATCAAAAAAAATTAATAGGGGTTGAATATATATAAGGCAGATATAAAATTTTACATAAAGGAGTTATCTTAAGTAGAAAATAAATTAAAAAAACTTTAATTTAAAAACTACCTTTTTAACAAATAATTTTTTTTTTATTTGGAAATATTTATAACAATTAACTATTTAACAGTTAGTCTATTAAACATTCATTTCAATAATTAGCTTCTAGGCCGTGTTGAGGCACTAGGTCTTCTTGGATATTGGAATGCAATACAATGAATTAAAGAATTTAGTTAAAAAAAGAATTATTTATGCAAATATCCAAACTCCCCCTAAATTTGTACTAATTTCTCCCCATTTGATCACATCAAAAATAAAGTGAGAAAGGCAAAGTTAGATAAAGAATTTAAAACTTTTCTAAGGGTTAAGGAAAATTTTTCTTAAGGTTCAACAGAATTTAAATTTTTCAAAAATAAAGTTCAAGATTTTTCAGATTTAAAAATGAAGTTTTCGATAAATAATCTATAGGAAATTTATTATTTATCAAAAATTAATAAAAATATATTTTTGAGTATTGAAAAAGTCAGAAAATTTTAAAAATGAAGTTTTCGATAAATAATCTATAGAAAATTTATCATTTATCAAAAATTAATAAAAATATATTTTTGAGTATTGAAAAAGTCAGAAAATTTTAATAGGAGTTGAATATATATAAGGCATATATAAAATTTTACACAAAGAAGTTAACTTAAGTAGAAAATAAATTTTAAAAACTTTAATTTAAAAACTACCTTTTTAAAAAATAATTTTTTTTATTGGAAAAATTTATAACAATTAACTATTTAACAATTAGTCTATTAAACATTCATTTTAATAATTAGCTTCCAAGCTGTGATGAGATACTAGGTCTTCTTAGATATTGGAACAACGACCACTTCTAGACAAAACCTTTTAAAAAAATTAAACATTTAATTTTATTTCTTCAAATTATAACTTAAAAAAAAATAATTTATTCTAAGCAGGATTTGGGAACCCAATAGGTTTCTTCCTACTAGATTAATTAAGTATATTTTAAAAATATATTTTGGTGATAACTTTCTAATTTAACCCTTATGGTATCTAAAATATCAATTTAGACTTCTATAATTTTTTTAGACATTTTGATTAAAATATACAAAATTTTTAGATTTTTCAATTTGGTCCTTCAATTTTCTATTTTCTTCCCTTAACTTATCATGCATTTCTAAAGGACAGGTTTTTGCTAAGATTGTTATTAATTCATCATTTTCTATTTCTAGTTTTACTAAATCCTTGGAAAGTATTTTAATAAATTGAAATAACTTTTTAGGAGTTAAGGCACGTACCTTACTTACCTCGTGTTCTGATATTTCCTTTTCATTGCAGCTTTCTTCTGATGATCCTCCCCCTTCATCGATGCTCATCTCTGAGCTGCTTTCATCTTCTCTTTGATGGTCAGCCAGTAGGGCTAGTTCAGCATAGGCCTCGATCTCAGATTCGGATGATGAAGATTCATTCCATGTTATCTTTAAATTCTTGAGTTTCACTCTTATTGGTCTTTTGCCCTTGTCTTTCTTCAATTTAGGGCAGTCGTCCTTGATGTGCCCTTCTTCTTGGCAATTGTAGCATCTAATCTTCCTTTTTCTTCTTAAGTCTTTTTCCGTTTGTGACTTGAATTTGTTAGATCTAATAAATCTATTAAATTTTCTTACCAATATTGTTGCTTCATCTACTAGATGGATGCTTCGGAGTCTAAGTTTGGTCCGCTTTTTCTGGGCTTGTAGTGCTAGGTTCTGACTTTGTCCCTTTCTTTATCTTTCACATCAAGACTCGTATAATTCGAAAGTAAAAAAAGAGGCTTTCAAATGTACTTACCTCGAGATCTTCAGAAATATAGTAGGAGTCTACTATAGATGTCCATTCCGGTGTTCTTGGGAACGCATTTAAAGAATACCTTTACGCATCTCGATTAGTTACTGTTTCTCCTAGGTTTATTAATCCGGTGATTAACTCTTTGACTCTTCCATGTTGATGAGCAACCGATTCACCTTCTTTCATCTGGAGGTTGCTGATTTGGTTATGGAGCAGATCTCGTCTCGTGAGTTTGGCTTCGGACGTACCTTCATGTAGTTCCAGGAACTTCTCCCAAAGTTCCTTTGCTAATTCATAAGGGTCGATTTTGTTGACTTCTTGTGGAGGTAGCACACTCAATAGATGAAATTCTGCTCGTCCATTTGCCACAAAGTCTGCTTGCTCCTTTTTGATCCTTTGATACTCCTCTTTATCTTTCGGTGCTACAAATCCATATTTTAATATTAAAAATAAATCAAAATCAATTTTAAAAAATACCTCCATTTTTATTTTCTATATCGTGAACTTCCCCTCGAAGTTAGGTGGGAAGATGCTGGGTCTAGCCATCATCTCGGTGCTTCAGTCAGCGGTTAGTCCTTCTAAGGCATTCTGGCTCTGATACCATTTGTTGGCGTAGCAGGGGCCAGCAAGAGGGGGTGAATTGCCTGTAAGAAGAAAACAAAACTCCTTCCCATTCTTTTGACTTGTATTAGTAGCACAATTCTAATTAAGCAACAACAATAGAGGAAATAACAACTTAAAAGGAAAATAAGTAAGAGACTATGATTTTTACTTGGTTACAACCTAGGTGGTTGTTAATTTTGTTAGTTAGAGCCCTAGAGCCAATCATTTGATGATTGTATTATGGACTTGTTGTATCATATTCTTATATAAATAAAGGCATTTGTTTTTTGCTATTATACTTACTTGTATTGGTGCCAAATAAACTAAGTATAATAGCGTCCTTGAGTAGAAGGTTCTCACCTATATCAATCGGTTAGTTGAACCGATAGTGAGATGATATAGGGAACACTACTCTTAATCATTCCTAGTCGAGTATTAACATTCAGGGACAATGTTAATGCAATAAGACTAGCATGTAGGTCAACTCGATGACTTGATCTCACAAGTCATGGATATAGAGATATCAAGTTGACACATGGGTATGCATTGGAGAATGTATACTGAATGACCCGCCATGAAAAAGTATCATGGATCGTTATATGAGTGTCATATACTTTCTCATGTGGCTATTAGTATGACTACTAGTCCTTAGACCTGAAGTCACCATGGATCCCTACATAAGGAGTTATGTACTATGTTTTCGTCAAATGTCACCCGTAACTGGGTGGACTATAAAGGCGATTACTGGGTATGTAACGAATTATGCAGAGGGATGTGAGTGATGTAGATGGGATCTATCCCTCCTATATGACGGGAGCGACATCGATATTCTTGATAGAGTGAGACCACGAAGTGCATGACCATGCCCAAACGAGTCAATATGAGATATTGAGCTCATTTGATTTAGTGAGTCTACTTGGAGTTCAAGATTTAGATTGATTAGAGGATGACACGGTCTATGCCTCACATTGATCAATCTAGATGTCTAGGATAGAAGGACACTTGTCATATATTGTGAGGTGTCACAATTAGTAGTCACAAGGTAATGTTAGATCTCAACATTCTTGTAACTTGGGTAGTAATGATGTGTTGCTAGATACCGCTCATTACTTATGCTCCTAAATGGGTTTAGGGGCATTGCCAACGTTACAAGAACCTATAGGGTCACACACTAAGGACAATTAGATGGAGATTAGGTTCATATGATGAACCAAGAGGATTAGATTCATTTGATGAATCAAATTGGATTAAGAGTAATCCTAATTGGGCTAATTGAGCTGGACTCAAGTTGATTCATGTGTTCAATGAGTCTAATTTAGATTATGACTCATTGAATCAATTTAATTAAATGAATTAGATTTATTATATTAAATTGGCTTGAATTAAATGGTTGGATTAGATCAACCATGAGAGAGATTAAGTCAAGTTTGACTTGACTTGAGAGGAAGATGAAGAGTCAAGTTTGACTTGACTTTATGCCACCTCATTGGTGAGTTGACATTAAGTGGGCCAATGATGATGCTCCACATCATCAAGACTAGCATATGTGTATGCCACCTCATGAGGGAGACCAAGAGTTGTGACTCTTGGTATCCCATGGAGGTTTAAATGCTTTATTTTTGGCCGGCCACTTATGGTTCTAAGGAGTTTTCATTTTGGTGAGTAACTTCCATCTTCTTCCTTGCTCCAATTCTTCTCTCCCTCTCCTCTCTATTGCCGAGACCTTCTTGGAGTGCTAGCACACTCAAAGGTTCTCCCTCCATCGAGTTGTTCGTGTGGATATGCATAGAGAGTTGTCTACCTTGACAACTTGAGATCCGACATCTCCTTGGACGAGTGGGATACGAAAAGGGCACGCATCGAAGGTATAAGCTCTTCTTCTTTGTAGATCTAGGTTTTTGTAAACTCGTACTCATATGCTTTCGAAAGTTTTTACTTCGCACGGATCCGTGGCTGGGGGTTTCGGGGTTTCCGCGATGCGAAAAATGATTTTCGCGGCCCGAAAAATCCAATAGTGGTATCAGAGCCACGTGCGAAGTCTTATATGAGTTTAGTTTGCATTTTTATGAAAAATATAGGTTCTATGATATTCTGTAATATTATGATTTTTAGAGTTTTTATGGGTATTTTTCTCGTAGAAGCGAAGCACAAGTGTTTCGACACTTGTAGGCTTCGACTACCGAGAAGTATTTTCCGAAACGGCAAGGTTTCGCCCCAAAACTTTTTGGGACAGCGGGCTAAGGCGCTGTAGGATCGCTAAGGAACCCTCGCGATGGTTAGATCGTGGGTAGGGGCGCTGCCCCTAGCCCCGCAAGGGGATTCGTTCCGCGATTGCGCCCGAAAATCGCTAAACGGGACCGCCGGGAATTTTTACTCGTAAAAATTGGTATTAAAATTACAAAAAGTTATGGAAATTACATAATTTAGAATTATGTATAATTTGTGATGGTCATGGCCCAAAAGACCCAATTGGATTGGTATAAATGTGTTGTAATTCATAATACGGCTTGCGTGCCGTCATGTGATGTGCGTGTTGTATTTTATTCACGACCTGCGCGTCGTGCCTTTCTCTATTTTATATTCTTGTTGTAAATTAGTTTAGACTCGAATGTAACTCGAGTTTCAAAATTATAATGTATAAAATTGGAGCCGTGGAAGGTCCACTCGAGACGGAGTTACGAGGAGGGCGCGAGCAACACAAGGTGGTCAAAGGGAGGAGCTTAAGAAGCTGTTGACCCTAGGTTGACCATCCGATCTTCTCATTGGCTTGAGAAGATCGTAGTAGGGCCATGAAAAATCACAAATTAATTTAATTAATTGCTTGTGTATATGTGATGCATGATTAAGTAATTAATTAGTGCCTAACGATTAGATTAGATCTAAGTCGTGCACATGATGCACCCTTTCGATTAGATTAGATCTATCGAGTATATGATACACATCATCGTTTAGATTAGATCTAAATCACGTCAACTCTAATGCCTACCGTGCCGTGATACCTATCACTACCTCGATCACATGTGTTGTTGAATCTGCCAAAGCAAAGCAACACATATTATCTTGGTAGGGCACGGAGGGATAATCTTGGTCCCGCTTATCAACGCATGGGCGAATATAAACTCAATTAGATTGAGTATTCCTAGTTAACTTGGTTGGATCGAGTACAACTATAGGCATTCTTCCAATGGTTGGAAAGATAGGACATAAATCACATTTATATTAATTCTTCGGCGTATTAGCCAAAGCTAACTCAAGTTTTAATATAACTGCGGATAATGATCCTATAAACAAGAGTTGCATAGAGATGTAATTGGTAAATCGTTACCTACCAATCATACTAAATCTTGGGCGTATTAGCCAAAGCTAACTCAAGGGTTAGTATGATGTGGATCTTGTCCCACATGAATTATAGAATTATGTGGGAGCATCATTTAGTTAAAGGCCTAATTAAATGATTTAAAAGAATATGATATTTATTTTCTGCATTTTTCTGTTGTAGATAATCATGACGTCGAATACGAACTCCTTCTCCCTGCGTTCAGTCCTTGAGAAGGACAAGCTCAACGGAGCAAATTTCCTGGACTGGTACAGGAACGTAAACTGTACGTTCTGGAGCTGCCCATTCTGGAGGCTCCTCCTGCCAATGCCACGCGAGCAGACAAAGATGCTTACAAGAAGCATCAAGATGACGCATTAGATGTATCCTGTCTAATGCTCGCGACCATGAACTCTGAGCTTCAGAAGCAACACGAGTTAATGGGCGCTTACGATATGGTTGAACATCTTCGTCAACTGTATCAAGGACAAGCGAGGCATGAGAGATTTGAGATCTCAAGGGCATTGTTTCAGTGCAAGATGTCAGATGGGGCTCCCGTAGGCCCATATGTACTCAAAATGATTGGGTACATAGAAAACCTATAGAGATTGGGATTCCCGCTTGGCCAAGAGCTGGCCACTGACATGATCTTGCAATCCTTGCCGGATAGCTATAGTCAATTCGTTCTGAACTATAATATGAACGAAATTGACAAGCCACTACCCGAGCTGCTTAGCATGTTAAGAACTGCTGAGCTGAACCTTAAGAAGGCAAAGCCCCACTCTGTTCTGATGGTTCAGAAACATAAGGGCAAGGGCAAGCCCAAAGGCAAAGGAAAGTCCCAAGCCAAGGGCAAAGGAAAGACATTGAAGCCTAAAAGAGGGGTCACCAAGGATGCTACCTGCTTCCACTGTGGTCAGACGTGACCGGGCACTGGAAGAGGAACTGCAAGGTGTACCTGGAAGATCTTAAGAAGAAACGAAGTGAGACTTCCACTTCAGGTATATATGTTATAGAAGTCAATCTATCTATTTCTTCATCATGGGTATTAGATACCGGATGTGCATCTCACATTTGTACTAATATGCAGGCGCTGAGAAATAGCAGGGCATTGGCGAAGGGCGAGGTGGACCTACGCGTAGGCAATGGAGCACGGGTTGCTGCTGTTGCTGTAGGGACTTATTTTCTATCTCTGCCCTCTAGGCTTGTATTAGAGTTGGATGATTGTTGCTATGTGCCTGCATTAACTAAGAACATAATTTCAGTTTCTTGTTTGGACAAGAAAGGTTTCTCTTTTATTATAAAGGACAAATGTTGTTATGTTTATTTAAAAGATATGTTCTATTGTAGTGCACCTCTGATGAACGGACTCTACATTCTAGACCTTGAAAGCCCTATCTATAACATAAATACCAAGAGGTTCAAGTCAAATGACATGAACCAAACATATCTCTGGCACTGTCGCTTAGGTCATATAAATGACAAGCGCTTATCCCAGCTCCATAAGGATGGTTTGCTGGACTCATTTGATTTTGAATCTTATGAGACGTGCGAGTCATGCCTACTAGGCAAGATGACCAAGACTCCCTTTAGTGGGCACAGTGAGAGAGCGACTGACTTGTTAGGTCTTATACATAGTGATGTATGTGGCCCTTTCAATGTCGCTGCTAGAGGCGGTTATAGGTACTTGATCACATTTACTGATGACTTCAGTAGATATGGTTATGTGTACTTGATGACACATAAGTCAGAATCCTTTGAAAAGTTCAAAGAATTCAAGAATAAAGTACAGAACTAGCTTGGCAAGAGTATTAAGATATTTCGATCAGATCGAGGTGGAGAATACCTTAGCCATGAGTTTCGTGACTATCTAGCTGAGTGTGGGATTCTATCCCAACTCACTCCTCCTGGAACACCACAGTGGAATGGTGTATCCGAAAGGAGGAATCGTACCCTATTAGATATGGTGCGATCTATGATGAGTCACACAGATCTTCCGACATTCCTTTGGGGCTATGCTATAGACACGGCAGATTTTATACTCAACTGAGTTCCATCTAAGGCCGTGATAAAGACACCATATAGGATATGGACTGGGAGAGATGTCCAGGTGTCTTTCATGAGGATTTGGGGTTGTGAGACTTACGTTAGACGTCAAGTCTCAGACAAATTAGGACCCAAATCCGACAAGTGCTATTTCATTGGATATCCCAAGGAAACTAAGGGATATTACTTCTACATTCCCAGTCAGCACAAGATAGTTGTGGCAAAGACTAGAGTCTTCCTAGAAAGGGACTTTGTTTCTAGAAACACTAGTGGGAGTACGTTCGATCTTAAAGAAGTTCAAGATGCAGACCATAGCACTGAAGCCTCGATGGAAGTTGAACTGGAACCACAAAGTGTTGTGGATGATGTTGTTCCACAAGGAGTTGAGGAATAACAACCAGTTCAAGTAGACATACCTCTTCGCAGGTCTGATAGGGTACGTTGTCAGCCTGAGAGATACTCATTTCTCTTGTCTGACCATGATGACGTTGTGCTCATAGAGGATGAGCCTACCACCTATCAGGAAGCTGTGATGAGACCAGATTCCGAGAAATGGCTAGAGGCCATGAGATCCGAAATGGAATCCATGTACACCAACCAAGTATGGACTTTGGTTGATCCACCTGAAGGGGTAAAACCCATAGGGTGTAAGTGGGTCTTTAAGAGAAAGACTGACATGGATGGACTCATCTATAAGGGTCATTTGGTAGCTAAAGGTTTCAAGCAGATTCATGGTATTGACTATGATGAAACCTTTTCTCCAGTAGCGATATTTAAGTCCATTCGGATCATGCTTGCTATTGCAGTATACCATGACTATGAGATATGGAAGATGGATGTCAAAACCACGTTTCTGAATGGAAACCTGCTCGAGGATGTGTACATGACACAACTTGAGGTTTTTGTAGATCCACAGCATACTAGCAGAGTATGCAAGCTGCATAGGTCCATTTATGGACTAAAGCAAGCTTCTCGAAGCTGGAATCTTCGATTCAATGATGCAATCAAACAGTTTGGTTTCATCAAGAACGAAGATGAGCCTTGTGTTTACAAGAAGGTTGTAGGGGACATAGTTATCTTCCTCATATTGTATGTGGATGACATACTACTCATTAGGAAAGACATCCCTTTGCTTCAGTCTGTCAAGACCTGGCTAGGGAGTTACTTCTCAATGAAGGACTTAGGTCAGGCATCCCGCATTCTAGGGATACAGATCTATAGAGATAGATCTAAGAGATTGCTTGGCCTGAGTCAGAGTACATATATTGACAAGGTACTCCTTCGGTTTGCCATGCAGAACTCCAAGAAGGGATTTCTGCCAATGTCACATGGCGTGAGTCTTTCGAAGACTCAAGGTCCCTCTTCTAGAGAGGAGAGAGACCGCATGGATCAGATCCCTTATGCCTCAGCCATAGGATCTATCATGTACGCCATGCTATGTACTCGACCTGATGTCTCGTATGCTTTGAGCATGACGAGCAGATACCAGTCAGATCTAGGTGAAAGTCACTGGATAGTGGTCAAGAATATTCTTAAGTACTTAAAAAGGACTAAAGAATATTTCTTGATATATGGAGGCAATGATGAGCTAGCTGTAAAGGGTTACAGTGATGCTAGCTTACAGACCGATCAGGATGATTATTGATCGCAGTCAGGGTTCGTGTTTTGCATTAATGGTGGTGTTGTGAGATGGAAAAGTTCGAAGCAGGACACAGTAGCTGATTCTACGACAGAGGCCGAGTACATTGTTGCATCAGAGGCAGCAAAGGAGGTAGTTTGGATCCACAAGTTCATCACTGAACTTGGGGTGGTTCCCAGTATCACTGACCCTATTGAGCTCTATTGTGACAACAATGGAGCAATAGCACAGGCGAAGGAACCTCACTCACACCAGCGGACCAAACACATACTACGGCGCTTCCATCTCATTCGAGAGATTATCGAGAGAGGAGATGTGAAGATTTGCAGAGTACTTACAGAGGCTAACATCGCAGATCCCTTGACTAAGGCTTTGGCACAGAGAAAGCATGATGGTCACACTAGGTCATTGGGGCTTAGAGCCTACACTGATTGGCACCAGTGCTAGTGGGAGATTGTTAGTTAAAGCCCTAGAGCCAATCATTTGATGATTGTATTATGGACTTGTTGTATCATATTCTTATATAAATAAAGGCATTTGTTTTTGGTTATTATACTTACTTGTATTGGTGCCAAATAAACTAAGTATAATAGCGTCCTTGAGTAGAAGGTTCTCACCTATATCAATCGGTTAGTTGAACCGATAGTGAGATGATATAGGGAACACTGCTCTTAATCATTCCTAGTCGAGTATTAACATTCAGGGACAATGTTAATGCAATAAGACTAGCATGTAGGTCAACTCGATGATTTGATCTCACAAGTCATGGATATAGAGATATCAAGTTGACACATGGGTATGCATTGGAGAATGTATACTGAATGACCCGCCATGAAAAAGTATCATGGATCGTTATATGAGTGTCATATACTTTCTCATGTGGCTATTAGTATGACTACTAGTCCTTAGACCTGAAGTCACCATGGATCCCTACATAAGGAGTTATGTACTATGTTTTCGTCAAATGTCACCCGTAACTGGGTGGACTATAAAGGCGATTACTGGTTATGTAACGAATTATGCAGAGGGATGTGAGTGATGTAGATGGGATCTATCCCTCCTATATGATGGGAGCGACATCGATATTCTTGATAGAGTGAGACCACGAAGTGCATGACCATGCCCAAATGAGTCAATATGAGATATTGAGCTCATTTGATTTAGTGAGTCTACTTGGAGTTCAAGATTTAGATTGATTAGAGGATGACACGGTCTATGCCT